>NC_139986.1:8600367-9130367 GCF_963993115.1 Abramis brama | reverse complement strand
AACTACTAAACTATACCTGTTTCATCTCTATACAGCACTCTGACTCTGTAGGCATTATTGTCCGACTCGAAATGAACACCTTTACTGAGAGTTTCTGATATTATCATCATTCCGTGAGGTGATATTGTCCTGAGAGATTGAGCGCGAGCTCGTGAAGCTCCGCCCCCTGGGTCGTCCAGCAGCAGCTTATTTGCATTTAAAGGGCACACACTAAAACAGCGGGTTTTTCTGTGCCCCAAAAAATGACAATTTAAACATGCTGTAAAAAATGATCTGTTGGGTATTTTGAGCTGAAACTTCACATACACACTCTGGGGACATCAGAGACTTATTTTACATCTTGTGAAAAGGGGCATAATACGGGACCTTTAATCAGTGACCATGACTGCATTAAATACAGAAACAGTAAACAATAACATTAACAACAGCACACATGTGTGTGTGCATGCAGTCAGACACTTCATAGGTATAATGGAAAGGGAATAGGCATACTGTACAAATGGTAGATTATAACCCCTAACCCTACCCCCAAACCTACCCATCACAGAAAAAGTTCTGCATTTTTATATTTTCAAAAAATATCACAACATATAATGTATAAGCTGTTTTCTTAATGGGGAGCAAAAAAATGTCCCCACCAGGACAAGGATTTTTGATATTGCCATCTTTGTGGTGACATTTTGTCCCCATAGCGTAGGGTTTACCAGGACCACACACACACACACTATTTGAGAAGGCCATATTCATCACTGTATGACGTGTAAATGGCAGACCGCTCCATCATGCAGCCATGTCACACTGTTCAACCCTCATTCACATTTTAAACATTCAATCATTCAGCTCTCACAGCTTAAGCACAGCCTACAGCCTGCAGCCACACACACACACACACACGCATTGGTTTACATGAGGACTTTCCATAGACATGATGATTTTTATACTGGACAAACTGTATATTCTAACTCCACCCCTAGACACAACCCTCATAGAAAACATTTAGCATTTTTAAATAAAAAAAACAACAACAACAACAACAACTAATATATAAGCTGTTTCCTCATGGTGACAAAAAAAAGAAAGAAAAAAAGTACCCACAAGGTCAACAATTACTGGTATTACTATTGGTCCCCATAACAAAGGGAATACCAGGATCCAGGAAGTTTTTTTTTTTTTTTTTTTTTTTTTTTCAATATAGGTGTCAGGGTGTGTGCAGGCAGAAGAAGACGAAGAAGCCAGAAGGCTCCAATACAAAGTGTTTACTTAAAATATAACTCAAGCAATACAAAATGGCAGGACGCACGCACGCAGGCAGGTTGCAACGTTACATAGAGGAGAACAGGGGTGCGTTTCCCGAAAGCATCGTTGGCCAACTATGGTCGCAAGTTCATCGCAATGTCCATTGAACTCTATTGGTAACGAGGGAACTTGCGACCATAGTTGGCTAACGATGCTTTCGGGAAACGCACCCCAGACCAAGACTGACTGAACAGAGGGAACTAAATACAGACACTGATGAACACAAACCAGGTGACACAGATGAAAATGATTGACAAAACACAGGTGATGATAATGAACTAATGATGGTAGATATGGCAACGGATGAGTGGCGGGAAAACAAAAGACATAAGACTAACAAGGCTGAACAGAAACACAACAGTTACAATAGGGGTGTCTCTAGATCCCCATAGGGAGGTTTTGTTATAATCAGTTTACATCTGGGGACAAACGTAACTTAGTTGTAAGATAAAACTCCTCAAACTAGAGCAAAATAATACCACATTTACATCAAGCAGAGTTGCAGTAAACAAACAATGTTTTTATTACATTGTACCCACATTTTAACAAATTACAGGAGTTTTACAGTTCCCAGCATTTTCTGAAATTTACAGTAAAAAAAAGTCCTGAATTTAAAAAAATTAAAGTATGTTATTATATTTTGCTATGGATTCTTGGAGGTGCTGTCTGGTTTTTATTCTAGAATTCACAGACATAATTCTGTTCTTTCTTTATAAAAGTAACTACATGTGCTGTAGGCTTATCCAAAGAAAACATAAATAAATAAATAAATAAACAGTTTTTGTCACATTTAGCAAACTTCTGAACTCAAGTTGTAAATTTAAAGTATAGAACACTCATAAACATTGTTATATACATTCCATGATTCTCTATAGTTTATTTTCTGTCGTCAGACTAAAATAAATATGTTTAAAGTTTAAATAACTGTTTTTCTTTCTTACTTTAAAACCACACTACCATGGCAATGGTTCAAAAAAGTATTACAATGGTAAAAACAATGGGAGGACTACGTGTCGTAGCACAGTTGCACTGTGAATGAACACACCGAAGGCACCATGATGATATAAAATGAGTGACTACTTATAAGCAGTCTGCTACTGGTGTCACTTCCTCACCCGAAGCTGATTGGTTGGCTGAGGAAATAGAAGGTTACCTCATAGCCAATCAGATTAAGTCTTTCTTTAGCTCCCAGCTACCACAAATTGAAAAGATTTGCATCATGACAAACATGTCAGGGCAGAAGAGCTGAATGCAACAACTCAGAGTAATAATAACGTGGGCAATAAACCAGTGGGTGTTGTTTGTGCCAGTGAGTGTGTGGTTGTGGCACACATACATTGTTAGACTTTTCTGTAATTTCTACAGTTATTTACTTTAAATCACCCAGTATTATACTGCTATTTCTCTTTACAGTAAATAACTGTGATTCCCATTGCATCATGGTAATTTTCTGTGACGTCAAACACCACATACAGAGACTTACTGTATTTTTTTTTTTTTTATTTGCTGTATACTACTGTATTTGACTATCTGGGACAATTCCATTGTGCTTTTTATTTCCTTTTTTTTTTTTTTTACACCGCGTGTCTACAACGCTATTACAGCCAGAGGCTGTCTATATTGGACACATTGAAGCGACCGGACTATATCGGACTATCACTATACACTTTGTCTGGGATTTGTCGTGTCGCACTGGAGCATCAAGTGTAATATCACTGGGTTCTGACTGTCTTTTGTTGGATTGCGACGTTCGTGTCTGGCCCGGGGTAGAGACGGAATTCACTTCACAGAGCGAGAGCAAGCAAGCTTGCACAACCTTGCGCAAGCAAGGTAAAAAAAACATTCTTTGTGTGTTGACAGGTTTGTGCACCCTAACGTTATACTCATTTCATTTTACAGACTTAGTTAGATTATTGAATTGTCGAGTTAAAATACGCCAACGAGCAACGCTTAGAACATTAACATTAAATTAACTAATGTGAAATTCTGTTTTGGTTGCAGCTAATGTTGGCCCACTGATGAGAAAATAACATTGTATGTTAGCTAACAAGTTTTATGGTTAGCAGCCACCTTTCTAGTTTTAGGGACTGTTCGTTATTTATTTAAGGGGCCACCGGAGGAGTTTTGAGATCTGTTGTCAAAAAAGACATGACCCTCCCTTCGCCAGCAATAATTTTTTCTATGACCCTCCAAAATGATTGTGAAAAAAAGGCATGACCCTCCCCGATAATTTATTGATTAGCCTAATTCTGTACTGGTTTGCGCTTGGCAAAGATGTTCAGATAGCCATTGTTTGTTTGTTTTTTAAACCATAAACTCTTGCTTTCTCATCTGGCTGTAACGATAGACCAAACCTACGATTCGGTTCGTATCACGATTTTTTATTTTAGATTTGAAAAAAAAAATCATGTTTTCGGTGCTGATGCGGTGTGACTCGTTCAACATGTGGGTGGCGTTGCGAATAAAGCATCTAAAAGCTGTCACAAAGAACCGGCAAAAGTAATGATTATTAATATGTCATATATAGCTAGACATTTTAATTGTTTTTAATAAACAAGTGTTTTCTGTGTCTACTGCAAAGATGAAGTTGACGATGCGTCGCGATCTTCTCAAAACGCGCCAGAGAGAAATGCACATTTCATAAGGAGAAAGCAGTCTGTTTTCCTTCGTTTTGAATTGTTCTGCATGTTTAAAAGTAGACATTTCAAGCTTTCTATATATTTCTCAGGTCTATGAGGCAAGTAGCATACCTTACGCTGAGTTTCGGTTCATTTATGAGACAAGAGTCCAGTTCACTCGCCCGCGCCTCCGTGTCATGATTATCTATTTTCTACTATATTTAGACTACTTCTTATTTATTAAATCCAGATGAAACATTGATTAAAATTAAGATAAAATTAATAAAAAAACGAAATTCACTTTAAAGAAAGGCTGTTCTGTTTGAGGTCTCTGTGCAATTTTTAAAGTCGCTTCAGAGCAGTCATGTCCGTGCGTAATGGAGAACTGTCACGTCCGTAACATTTTTTTTTTTTTTCACATAAATGCAAACACGAAAAATAAAATAAAAATAATATAAAATTTAATTTTCTGTGGAGGCCGATCTTTATTCATCCGGTGGGTATATATATTTTGGTTTGCACAGTGTAATTTATAGAATTACTAAAAAATATTTTGCCACCTAAAAGTTAAAGATTTTTTTGTGTCACGTCACATGTGTATTTCCCTTATATTAAATATAAAACGCATGTGTAGACTGATATTTTTCTAATGTCTTGACTCCTTTCAGACGTTTCAAATAAATGCATTTTCTGAGAATTGTTATTTTAAGTTTTGACTGCAAATGTCACGTCCATTCACTGGAATCGCCCAATTTTAACGATTTTTTTTTAACGAGTTTTTGTGGTGTAGGTCTATGTATTTTATGTTAACTTAAATAATAGCCTACTAATAGTGATTTAAAGATGTGGTAGCGCTGCGAAGATCGCGAGTCGTCAACTTCATCTGTCTAGCCGACACTGACATAAAAAATAACTGTTTTATATATTAAACAATTAAAATGTCTCCTGCTATATTGAACATATTTGCCTGTTCCTTACAAAACACTGACAGTGGGGTTTTTGACTTTTTTTTTTTTTTTTTTTTTTTTTTTTGAGCAGCTGCGGACAAATTATTTCGACAAACACACACACACACACACACACACACACACACACACAATATTGATAAACAGGATTTTTTTGTTGCTTTTTTAATACAATAAAAATTTCATTTCATTTATTGTTTAATAAAATTAAAAGCCTATTATTTTTAGTTTATTAACAGCAACAACAGCTGTAAAGATGAAGTTGACGATCGCCATCTCCGTAGTGAACACGCCTATAGAGATAAATGCACATCATTACATAACCAGAGAGTAGCCTATTTCTTTTCGTTTTAAATTGTTAAAAATATATTTCAAGCTTTCTTAAGATATATTTCATGTGAGAGGCATATGCTGAGTTTCGTTAAGTTAGGATGAGATGCGCTCCTGTCCTGTTTACGAGCAGTGCAAGTGACCACGCGGGCGCCTCTATGATTGTGTTGTCTGCTATATTTGGTATTTGGCAATTGGTTGATAAAACAAAAATATTAAAATTAAGATACAATTTATACAAAACGAAATTCACTTAAAAAATCGTTTTCTGCAAAACAAAACTTAATTAAGTGGTCAAAATCATGTCTGACCCGCTCCATGTCTCTCGATATTGCGTATAGGCCTACTCGTGTGTGCGGTTCACTTTTCATAATCAACATAGATGAAAAAATAACATTATAATATTTTAACAAAAATGAAAATAAATGAGCTTATTTAATGGTAACAACACAGTAGGCCTACAGGCTCTGTATTTGTACAAATTGCTGCACATTCATTTTATTCTGAATTTTGCACACACAAGTTGAAAGGCATTTGTTTGTGCATGCATGTAAAACATATCTGCAACATTTATGATCCAAATAATCGCAAATAATAGATCCAAATGAAGAAACGTACAAAACCATAGGCTATAGAAAATGGGTGGGCCCGGACCTAAATGCCCACCCGGGCCCAATGGTAGCGCCGCGGCTGGTGGTAATCCTACATCTTAAACATCGTGGAAACAAAATAAGAATGGAAACTAAAATATGCAGTATCGCCCTACAGCGCACATTCTATCAGCAGTTCTGGCGCCTCAGTCCCAATACTGTTAAACTCGACGTACGTTCACATCACATGTTAATGCAGCGCTAGAGTTATACTCACAGGACACTGTGCACTTAACAAAAGTTCATTATTTGCTCGTGCTTTAAAGCTTTGCCGGGTAAACATTTCTTTGGCATTCTGTTCTGACATGATGCACTTTTTCTAAGCGCGAACTGAAGCGCACACTGTCAAACAGCGCCAAACTGGATTTTTGTTGGGTCAGACCCATCTGATATCGAAGCAAGGGGGGCTGATAACGCGAGATCAACATGGAGCTAAATGGAAAACAATAGCACCAAACAAGCCACTTTGAAATGTTGCTGTTTTAATGAATATAAAAGTTGGGTGACCCTCCCCCTAGACTAAAAAAAGTTGGATGACCCTCCCCTCAATAAAGAATAAAAAGACATGACCCTCCCCTATTTTCCTCCGGTGGCCCCTTCCATAAATACCGAACGGTCCCTTAGCATTAGTTTGCAAACTATAACATATTATAGTTTTTTTAATGGAATTTAATATTTACTGCAATTTTTGTATGTGTTTAAAGGCAACTGCAACAAAGCGCCAATTCGCGCCAGTGACTTCTAGTAAAATTCCTGAGAGCTGTAGGCTACTTGAAATCATATTTTTTTATATATTTTGACATATGTTTGCTGAAATGATATGTGATAAGTGCTTTGGAGCCACTGGTGCAGACTAGGTAGCATACAATATCTTATTAAAAGCTCTATAAAATTGGCTAACTTTATATCAAATAAGTGACCTTTGCATCATATCTAACATTATATTTATTACACAGCAAATTAATCAATCAGAAGATGGACCATTTTCTATGTTCATTCTCACCAGATTAAATGTATCCAGGTAAGCACTGCAGTAAAACTCTCACTATAATTCATTCATACCAAATCTAGCATTCGAAACAACTTAAGTTTATATTTGTGCATTATTTTGATATTTTATTAGTCAGAAGACTCTCTACCATTGCAGTCCCACCTGACCAGGAAGGTCCTAATATCAGTGCACAGGTGGGTTAACTACTAAAAATGCAAAAAAAAAAAGTTAAAGTTAAAACTTATATGGAACTATCTCTCTCTCTCTCTCTCTCTCTCTCTCTCTCTCTCTCTCTCTCTCTCATAGTGTTGGAACCAGGATCTCCTCTGAAGGACTGAGTACATTTATGTTTGTGGACACGCACAGAGACCAGGAAACATTCTGATGTTGTCAGTCAAGTTCTGAACAGGAACCAATCTTTGGAGAAGTTCATTTATTTGCAAAGGTTGACAAAAACATTGTGTTGGCTTTTTAAAGATTATTTTGATGATGACTTTTACTCCTATGCTGTGGAAAAGATGGAGGCAGACATTGATAATAATAAGAAATGTTTATTGAGCATCAAAGAGACTTCTTTCAAAAACATTAAGACACTTAAATACTTCTTTTGGCCACCAGTGTACATGAATCCAACACATTTTTGGAAGTGAAGGTGGGGTTATGTGGGTGGTATTTATTTTGAAGGTGGGGTTATGTGTCATGTATTGTGAAAAGAACTGTGTTTTGTCCTGTGTTGGACATTTCCTTTTTGACGGCTTAAAACATTTATTTATATTCTGCAGTTTTATGAATGTAAAGGTGTCACATTTACCGTCTGTCTTCCTCATCTGTGTGTGCACTACACTTCCCATCATCCTCCTTGGCACACCTGCACTCTATCAGCCATCATCATCATCACCTGCACTCCCTCGTTAACAAGCCCTACATATTCAGCACTCTCCCTTCAGTCCTCGTCTGGTCTTGTCAATGCAAGACACACAGACTCTCTTCCTACAAGACTTACCTGAAAACCTACCTGAGACGATCCTCATCAGCCTGTCTACTATCCATCTTCTGAGCCTTCATCTTCATCATCTGCAAAGAGAAAGAGAGACTTGATTATCATTCAGCTAAGCTTCCATTGTTTATCTAATTTCAGTTTACTCACCATTCATCTCTGGATCCAATCCATTCTGCTAAATAAACACATTAAACTTACCATCTCGTCTGTTCCCTGTGTGAATCGTGACAAATGGTTTATATTTCATTATAATAATTGTATAAGATAAACAACAAATTGTCAAATGCTAACGTTTAGGATTTTATGTATGTTTTTTAACAATGTGTGCAGTGAAGGACAGCACATAATGTGTTAATTTAACACATTTACACATCTTTGAACTATCTAAAAACTGCTGGGTTAAAAAATAACCCAACCTTAACCACACCACTGGGTCACTATTGGACAGAACACGCGCTGGGTTGGTTTGACCCAAGTGCTGGGTTTTACCATTTAACCCATATTTCTGGGTCATTCATTTGACCCAACCAGTGGGTGAAATTAACCCTCTTGCTGGGTTAAGTTTTACTCATGTGCTGGGTTATTTCTTGTCTCATTGCCTTAATAAAATTAGAAACAAATATCTGTTATATTATGAATGTAAAATAATTATTATCTCTGTAATACAATAAACCAGAGAGGCCACTGTATGATTTCAATCTCATTTTTTATTTTATTTTATTTTATACATTTCTTTAATACTTTATCAAATACAAATGTTAATCAATGTCAAAGGTCTGACATGTCCCCCTCATTTCATTCCTGAGGCACAGAATGTGCAGCAATTCACCAGTCATCTCATTCTGTAAATATTCGACCATGTTGGTCCTCACCTGTTGATTACACAAATCAAGTCATCTTTATTTATATAGCGCTTTTTACAATGCAGACTGTATCAAAGCAGCTTCACAGTGATACTGTAACATGAATATAATACAACAAAGTTTGTTTCTAGAAGAAACCTTAAGGCAAATCAATAATATTGTTGAATATTAAATGTTCCCAACTAAGCAAGGCAATAGTGGCAAGGAACTAAAACTCCATCAGTGACAGAATGGAGAAAAAAACCTTGGGAGAACCCAGACTCCGTCGCTCAGTTCTCCTCTGGCCAACGAGCGAATAGTGTATGATTATGATCCAGGCAGCATTACAGGTCAGAGGTCAGATTGAATAAGAACATTCAGAATATTTATCCAGTTCCATATGGTTGGAAGTCGGAGTCATCACACCGGTATGGAGACGAGTTTGTTGAGGATCAGTCGTGTCGATGAGGCCTTCACAGGGCTGATGAGGCTGGCCCTTCAGGGATGCATCATGGATGGGTCCAGGCGCAGGTCCACCTTCTGATCTGGATACGGCCCGGATCCGGCTGACTTTAGTAAACTTTAGAATGAACAGAAAGACAAACATTAGCATAGATGCCATTCTTCTTATTAAATAATGAGTACATCAGGTGTTATAGGAAAGTGTCCCCGGTTCCGGCTGACCTATGCAGCCTAATAATCATTTAACTGATTTGAATAATAGAAATGTATAATGTTCTATATGAATGCCAGGTAAAGGAGATGCGTTTTAGTTTAGATTTAAACTGACAAAGTGTGTCTGCTTCCCGGACAATCACTTAGAGTGTTGCAATAAAACTGACATGCAAGTTAAGCTTTTTTTGTGGAAGTATCAATTTATTATTGAATATGCAATTGAAATTATTGCAAACATTACCAAATGACCAAATGTAAAAAACAAACAAAATGTGTATTCAGTATTTGCAAACTGATTTATAGTAATAATAAAAGAGTAATTTGGACAAATATTATCAACATTAAGGCATTAAAATAAAACATTTTATTAAAAGTAAAATATTACTGTAATGTTGATATAGTGTCTTTAACATTAAAACTCACAAAGCTGCTCGCTAATCTCCTGACTGGCTAGCGCTGATGATCGCCTCGTTTTGATGTTAACTTACACACAATAAAATGAAAGATGACATGCATGGTGGTAGCGTAGGCTATCATGTAAGTTTACATTTTTTAAGTTTTAAATATTGACGATCATTCGTTCAACTAAACGGGTATACTTTTCTTCTCAAAACTGGCGCCTGTCCATTTATTTCTCCTTTCCTCAGTCGATGTTTTATAAAGATTGCAAGTCATACATTTACTAAAAAAAAAAAGGTTATATCAAGCTCTTGAAAGCCTTTTTTTTTGGCAGAAACGATGGCTCGAGAGACAGACTGACGCAGACTGTGCTGGAACTTATCAGTCACTTCTTCAGACGAGCATTTCTAAAACTACGCCAGCAGACTTTTCACTCACAACTCACTAGCTAGCCTAACGTAGCCTACATTAGAGACTCATTTCCCGCTGATTTTATGTGCGAGCCCTGTGAGGGAAACTGCTGCGCGTATGGATTTCATACAAAACGCTTTTCTCACTTTTAAATACGCAGCGTCCACAATGAATAGGCCTACGATAATTACATGATGAATTTAGAATTTAAATTTTCAAAAAGGCTGCTGATATAGCTGGTTTAATTTAAACTAAGGATTTAATGATGCAGCATTTTGTCAAAAATTCTAACCGGCTAGCTGTGGCTAATTAATGTTTCACAGAATAAATACGTTACCCCTCACACTTCCATATCAAAGACTGTATGTTGAACAGTGAAATAAGCTTGCTGCTACCACCACAACTTATTAAAAATATAGGTAAACATTCATATTAACTTACCATAAAACACTGCCTGCCAAGTGGCGTGCTCCTCAAGTCAGAAGTGAAGAATCCAGAAAGTTCGGCAAAGAATGAAAAAAGTAACCAGTTGCTGGGTCAAAATAACCCAACCAGCGGTTTATTTGTGAATGACCCACTTACAACTCATTTGACCCAGCATGAGCAACCCAATAATGTGTTTACAGTACCCCAAACAACCCAACTTTTTGACCCAGCACAATCAACCCAACAATTTGTTTACAGAAACAACCCAGCATTTTTTTGAGTGTATATATATGAAATGTTTTAAATAAAAAAATATGAAATCTAATTTATATTCAGTACAAATAAAAATAATTACAGTAGTGTACTGATTAGCTTGGTTTTTACAGTAATGCACTGTATTACACAATTACAGTACCAGTAAGTTACTGTAAAACCCCCTTGAAATGTCTAACAGTGTAGGTTGGGTGTAATGCAGTGTTTGTCTCTTTTTCTCTGTGAAACAGACCTAACACACAGCAGCCTGAGGTCACACGCACAGCCTCTATCCCTCAGGGGTGTGTGTGTGTGTGTGTGTATGGCTATCCTTCAGGGAGACATAGCTGCATGCATTGTCTTTGTAAGAGCACCTAATACACACACACACACACACACTGGTTTAAGCTAGAGGGTTTTAGGAAAGCCCAGCATTTCTCAGACTCATCTTGTGTTTCTGAAGTTTGAGGAAAAATAAAAAGTTTAGCTAAATATGACAAAAACTCCATACTAAATGTCTTATATAATGTTAATTATGTTTGTTTTTGTTTCTTTTCTAAAAATGCAAAAAACTTTCTTTTTTTTATGTGCTTGGAATTTCCCATTTTGTGTACTTTCAGTACTTTCAGCAGTATACTTTAAACATATTTCAAAAGTAATAAAGTAATTTTGAAATTTCATATAAGGACATACTTAAGTCCTACTTAAGTGGGTCAAAAAAGCTTGCATTTCATATAATTGTAAATACCATGTAATTAATTGTCTGAAAATATTACATTAAGTTTACACTTAAGTATATCACACTTTTAAAGTATATTATTTCCATAAGTACTCTTTTCATATGCTGAAGTGTATAGTTGTCCTATACATTTCCTTTCATATATATACAGGTTCTTAAAGTTCTTAAAATGCTTCCTGATACTCAACTGTACAAATACACACACACACACACACACACACACACACACACAAACACGCACGCACGCACGCACACACACACACACACACACACACACACACACACACACACACACAGAGGACAGGACATTGGCGTAACGGTTTTTATACTGAGCTGATGACATTCTCTATCCCCTAAACCTACCCTTCACAAAAAACTTTCTGCACTTTTACATAAAAAAAAAAAAGTATGATTTATAAGCTGTTTTCCACATGGGGACCAAAATTATGTCCCCGCAAGTAATTTAGTTCCCATAATGTAGGGTTTACCAGAAACACACAACTCTGTTTTATATACAACTAGTTTAAAATACTACAGACTGTTGCAGTTTTGACAGACTTTTTGTTGTAAGGTAGGGTGTTCCCAAAACCGAAGGAGAGTTGTATCCATATGCAGTGAGTTTATTGACAGAATAAACATAAACAAATCCAACACGGAGACCAGAGAACCAGCAAACAGAATGAGCTCTCCTAACATACAGCCATGAAGGACAAGACTCGACAAGGAACACAAGAAACAGTGGGGTTTAAATACACAAGGAGTTAATGGCAAACAAGACATACCTGGGGACAATCAAAGAACTAATCAAGAAGAAAAACTACAAAGGACTACAAAACATGGTGCAAAACAGGAATCATGACATATCTTAGTACAAACACCTATCTGTCATCATCTCCAACCTGGCTAATAATTGAATCACACAGATGAGTCACTTTAGAGACTCATCGAATATGAGACAGAGAGAAGAAGACAGGAAATGAGAAACAATAGTTCTTTTCAAAATTGTATGAGCTGATTTGCTGTCTACTATGGAAATTTAAACTCACAAGTGACTGATCTTTTGAAAAAGTTGACTTTAGTATACTTATTATTATTTTATTTTTTTAATTACTTATTACGGATTTTATATGAGATATACTTTAAAAGAGTATGCTTAAGTGCAAACTGAACATGTTTTCAGACACTTAATTTGGTGTTATTTTCAATTAAATTAAAATGTAGTTTCAATTTGAAATTTAATTAAAATTTTGTTTTCAATTAAATGCAGTTAGTTAAACTCGAGTGCTTTTTTCGACCCACTTGAGTACTTCTTTTTACAGTACGTAATTTCATAATTATTTCTATTGTCTTTGAATTATGGTTGAATTATGGTTAAGTGTACTGACAAGCATTTATGCTAAGCTAAAATATATACGTTACTGTTATTTACATTAAAATGTATATGTCATGTATTTAAATATATTTGAAATTACCAATTTGGAACGATGAAGTTGCAATTTAATACATTTAAAATATATTACAAAACACACAACAGAAATGTCATATGTCACACAAATGTAAACCAAAACTTTATTTTACAGTGTCTTTGTTACGTTACATGCATTTACTATAATAATAACAACAGTAAATTATGCTTAATTATGTATGCAACTAACCTTAAACCAAACCCTAACCCTCCACTGTAAAAAATACTGTGCCCGTTTTACTCAATAAAATTGAGGAAACTATTTGCATCAGCTTTTTGAGTATTTTAAACTCATTTTATTTGTGTTTATCCTATTAGACATTACTGTACATGTTTTCAACTTGGACTCTTAAGTAATGGGAAATCAATTTTATCAATTTACTCTCAGCCAGTTTACTTAAAGGTTTATGTTGGATAAACTTAAAACTACAAGTCATATTTACAAATTTCTCCTTGTAAGCCATACATTTTAAGTTACCTTTTTCCAAGTTACTTATATTTTTTACACCTATTTAAATGTTTTTACATTTTTCTAAAAGTGCCATGAAACAGTAAACAATCATCTCAATACAAAACGTTTATTCACTTTACGTTACAGCGCAACAATGCAAATTACAGTACTTATTTTTTTCACCTAAAGTAAAGTAACTACATAAAGTAGTAGTTTTTTTACTTTACTACATAAAGTAAAAAACAAAAAACAAAAAAAAACTTTATGTACTAGTAAGTACATGCTAATTAATATTACATTTAGTACTTAAATGTGTAATTAATCACTGCATCAAAGACACCTTAAAATAAAATGCAACCACATGTACTCTCTTTAAGTACACACTAGTGGCCTTTTATTTCATTAATATTATATTATCTGTAAGTACATTTTTATATTAACCATATACTTAAAAGATTTGAAGTGAACTAAAGTGAGCACTAAATACAGTTAAACGTAATTCTTTTCCACAAGGGGCTCTATGCCTTAAAAAAAAGTTTTTGCATTTAAAAAATAAATATATATTTTTTTTAAATAATCCAACATATTCCTTAAAATGTACACAAAAATTACAATAATGTGATCATCACAGTGAGTGTAATTATCCAGTTTACCCCTGCATGAACACTTTTGACTTGGGCCAGTAAGCAGCCACCCAAAACACCCTTGAAATTAACTACAGAACATCATAAAAAATAAAATAAAAAAAATACACACCCAATCAACCAAACAAAATGACCTAAAAACCACTTAAAACACTCATGCAACCGCATAGCAAAGTGCTGCAGTAAAAACATTCAAAATGTCTTTACTGCAGCAACTGCCCACAAAACCCTATAAGATTGAAGTGGTGAGTTTTGTACTGGCAAGCAGCGCTCATGTTTTCTTCAGATAATATAATATAAAAAAAGAAAAAAAGTTTGTTTTACAGCTCTGCGGATAGATGTGTGTATGGAGTGATGGAGGAGCGAGTGTGATGAGAAATGTATTGATCTGAATGTTGTGTTTGCTTTGAAGAAAAGAGTGTGTGTGGTGACAGACTACTCTATTGACTGACCACACAGGTCTTTCGCTAGTGTGAGTATGTGAGTGTAGGATATGATTAAGTAAAGACAAAAGGAGCAAAACTGTACTCTTTTGTTTTTCTTACCATTCATAACCCTTAAAATTCAACAAGCTATATAGGCTGCTTCCATACAAAATAGTGCAACAAGGATTCTTTTGAGTCATTATTTTGTTGGTCTTATCATTATCATAAAATTGCTGTGATTCTAAGTGGGATTCTAACAAATAACACATATGACTTTCATTAAGAGTTCTCAGTTTTCTGTTCATTAAGGTTGAGCAGAACCCTCTCTGACCCCTATGGATGGCTACAAGCCCCCAAAACACCACCCATTCCCAGGCCGGGGAGTTCCTCTGTGACCCCGAGTGGCCTTTCACGCAAACCCTTAATGTGAGAACCCTCACAGCTGCTGCAATGAGAAACGCGGTTACTTTTCCAATATGCTGATTCCATATCCATTAGCTTAAGCGGTGCTCGGGTGGTTAATACTGAAGATACCGACAAACAAGCTTGAGCTTGCTAGCAAAATCCAAGGGTTAAACCACTCCTAAAGATGCAGTGTTCAGGTGAGTCCAGGTCCAGGCCTGTATGATAATCAGGGGTAATGTTAGAGGCTGTTCCTCTTTGTCTATGTCTGTGTGTCCATTCTAATAGAGGCTGACAGTTAGCTTTGCTCTTTTATGATCTTTGCGTCACTTGGAATCAGTCATTGTGAAATCAGGCGGTAAGAGGAGGGCAGGGCAGGGCGTATGTGAACACCCTCCCTCCCTCACTACATTCTCACACACACACACACACACACACACACACACACACACACACACACACACACACACACACACACACACACACACACACACACACACACACACACACACACACACACACACACACACACACACACACACACACACACACACACACACACACAGAGGGTGTGGGTGAAAGCCAGGCCTTTTTCTAGATGTGGGTCACTCTGCTCTGGCCTGTAAAGCCGTATTGATTTTTTTCTCCGGTCAGAAAAAAACTAATATGCAGCCACTGTCACTTCAGTTCTCCGAATCATTCTCTTGCTGCTTTTCTCTTTTCAATCCTGATATAGACAAACAATGGATGCATTTGATAGAGCAAGGGCCTGATGATTTGAAAGACAGTCAGACAGACACGAAATCATCTGACCCCCACCCCCTGCTTTAAAAGTGAGGAGCTTCACCCATATAATTGTCTGTGCAGAGAATGTAGTCAATTGGAAAGAACTAATTTGACAATTAGTCAATAGGGTTGACTATAGTAGTTATAATTACTTTTTTACAATATATATATTTTTAAATAGTAAATATTTAAATAGTAAAGACGTGTTGTATATGTTCTTTTACTTTAAGCTATAATTTAGGGACAAAACTGTCACAAAGATAATTTGAGATTACAATTACGTAAACACAATTCATTATTGAAATATTTTTCATTTCATTCAATTCATTATTTTTTGCAAATATACATAGTTTTTCTGTAGCTCAAACAGTAGAGCATTGAACTTGCAATACCAAGGTCATGGGTTTGATTCCCAGGGAAAGCAAGAACTGATAAGAATGTAAATGTGTACCTGGAAATGTAACGTAAGTAGCTTTGTATAAAAGCGTCTGCCAAATGTAAATGTTTATGTGCAGTGTTTGTTTGTATAGACCATTGCATTTAATAGAATCAGTGTTGTATTTTCTTCTACTTGTTTACTTTTGGTAATGGATTCCGAAGACCAAGACCTGTGACGCAGCCTGTCTACATTGGAATCTGCCTAATTAAGCTAGTTTCTACCAAATTAATGACAAATGTTGCGACAAAACACTGGAGCTTGATTGGACAAAAAGCAGCAATTCGCCTTATTTTCCTTGTTGTGGATTCTGTAGTTTGGTGCTAATTTCAAATGTTTCACACATTAAGAAATCAATTATGTTGTTGTGAAGAGACTGAATAAGGCACACTCACATGAGATGAAGAATGTACTCATAATAATAGAAAAGTGTTGTAACAATGTATGGTATATGTAACCCCTCTTAACCCTCTGAGGTCGGCAAACGCGCGGGCGCGTTTTGCTGGATTTTCTCCACATTGTAGCACTATAAACTTAAATTACTCCGTCATTTATGATCATACAGAAAAAAGAAATATAAAAAAGAATCTGTGATATTTCTTTTGTATGTGTCCACTTACAATCAAATCAAAACATTGTGCTTTTGTAAAATAAAGAAAATAAACAGGGTGTGCGTTCTGCCTCTCCGTCGCGGTGAACTTTTTTTTCTTGAGCACGTCTATAAACTGAAACAAAACTCAGTGAATACTTGTCACACATTTATGAGCCATACACCTTTATAAACATTTAAGTGTGTACTTTTAAATGATCGGATTCAAACTGAAAACAAATATTCTCTGTTTAAGTAATTTGTATAAAACCAACAAGATGTCCAGCTTCTCAAACGCTTCTTACAGTTTTTTTTCAATTGCTTACACACTAAAATTAAAACTTTCCCACAATTAGCAAAACTTTACACTCACGGAGCAAAACACCGGCCTAGATTTGCACGATTGTAAGCACATGGTCAGCTTCACACTTTTTGCAAAACATTACACACAGTGATTTGCAAAACACTAAACACAATTGTATACATTTGACACAGAAATTTATCATGATGTAATTTCCTTGCAATTTCAAAGCAAAGGCTTTCAAATGAACACACCTATGAACCAATTGATTAAGCACAGCCACCAGGAGTGCACACACACTGGTGCTTAATTGTAGACACACCAATCAGGTTTACGCACTAAAAAAAGACAACAGGTAAGTTCACCTGTCTTCAACAAAAATGGACGGTGTCAAAGGAAGAGGGAGAGTGCGGATGAGAGGGGGAATCCGGAGAGAACAAGGTGGAGGAAGAGGAAGAGGAAAGGAAAGAGGGAGAGGGAGAGGAAGAGGAAGAGGAAGAGGAAGAGGGAGAGGAAGAGGGAGAGTGTGGATGAGAGGGGGAATCCAGAGAGAACAAGGTGGAGGAAGAGGAAGAGGGAGAGGACGAGGGAGAGGAAGAGGGAGAGTGCGGATGAGAGGGGGAATCCAGAGAGAACAAGGTGGAGGAAGAGGAAGAGGAAGAGGAAGAGGAAGAGGAAGAGGAAAGACAACCAAATCCGTGTAACAAAATTTGTTTTCGTTTTTGGAAACAGTTGTGGTCCATGTAATAAACCACGGACTAATACTGAGGGAGGTGAATTCGTCACTCCAAGAGATTCTTCCCACGTTGCCTTGCAAATGAAAATATAGCCTGTGATGTTGACAAGGCCCTGTGGCCAGATCCAGCTAGGCGGAGAGATGTTTATTTTTTTTATTTTTTTTATTCGATACTGAACTGGATTTGTATTTTTATGTAACAGTATTACTGTAAGCTTACAGTACAAGGGTATGTTCGGTAATACTGTATGAAAACTGGAAAATGTTTTGTTATGAATGTTTTGTTGAAATGTTCAGTATTGGCTGACTTGAGTACATGAAAATAAATAAATATTTTCATTAGTCTGCACAATTGGTGTCGTGGTGTTGGTGAATATATTTTTACACTCTGTGTAAATGCTAAAAGTGTTTTAGGTTGAGCACAGGAGTGTTTAACTGATTCAAACAGAATTAGACCATATGATGGTTGTGTTTATGTTATGACAACTAAATATGGTTTTATAAGACATTGTATAGTTTTGACGAAAGTGTTCCATTTTGCAAATGATCTGAGGTGTTGTGCTACTTTGGTGTAGTGTTGTGCTAATTGTGTGAAGGGGTTTGAAAAACCGGGCCCTGTTTTCAAAATTGTGCTTAAGCGATTGAAAAAAACTGTAATTATTTTTAATTTGACCACGCCCACTCGCGCAAAAGAGATTCACATGCAAATCTCCACATGGAACGCGATCGCGCTCATTACCTCAAAAACAAAACACCAAAACACTTCACAAGTCTCTGCTTTTAGACATGCCTGAGCTTACATTGGATTTACCTCAGAAGAAGAAGAACGCAATTTGAAGACAAGAAAGATGTAAGGTAAGAAATTCTTACATATTAGTTTGTTATTGTTGCATAAATTTCACATTGCAGTTGAACTGTTGCTAGATATATGGTGAATATTATAATATTTAGACCCGTGTTTACTGTTACTGTGTTTGTGGATATCTGCTCACCCACATAGCAAACAGACTTGGCCCAAATGTGGCCTCATCATGGCACTGCTGGCGTGTTGCCGGCACTGGCATGCATCATGTCAGCCAACTGTGGGCCATGTGTGGCAATGATGGCACTGCATGCATGACGGCAGACAACATTTGGGCCGATTGTGCATGGGAGGTGTGTGGCCCAGATCATGTCAGCCAACTGTGGGCCAAGTGTGGCAATGATGGCACTGCATGACGGCAGACAGCATTTGGGCCGATTGTGCATGGGAGGTGTGTGGCCCAGATCAGTGTAGCGATTATGGGCCATACTTTGTGTACTGGACGATTATAAGTATTTAGGCCGCTACTATATATTCAAGGATTGTCCCCCCCACCACCACAATTTTTCACGGGAGAAATAAAACAGTTTAAAGTGTTGTCCATGGATGGTGCAGTTATCAAAACTATGAAAGAGATGTAATGATTTTAATAATTAATAACAATAATAATATGAATTGACTTATGAGTCAGTGAAAAAAGCTATGTTCAGAAAAAATGATAAATAATTAATAAATATAACATTTAGTGTTCAGCAGTGTTCACAAAATTCAATAATCATTTAAAAATTCCAAAATCCATTTGACCTGAACAAAATATACATTTTCCTAACATGACAATTGAGTTAAATTTTTTTAATTATTTATTTTAATTTGTGTTTATGAATTTCTAATAAAAAAAACTTAATTCACATACAAAATAGTCTAAGTTTTCCATACTCTTTAGTTTAAGCACCACAAAATCATGTTAAAACTTACTATATATATATATAGTAAGTTTTAACATGATTTTGTTTTATTTTTAAATAAACTGTTATTTAGAATATATATGTATATATATATATATATATATATATATATATATATATATATATATATATATTCTAAATAACAGTTTATTTAAAAATATGTGCAGTGAACTATTGTTTATTTTGGTGCGATCTCCACGGTAACAGCAGCTTTCTGGTTGGTGGATGAGGTTCACGTGATGAGTCGTTTGAAATTTCTCCCGCTGAAGGGTGAAGAAGACGACGTCTGTCAGACAACCCAACCGCTGTTCAGGTAAGTGAAGCTATTTTCTGTGCGACCCTATTTTTTTTTACAGTCTACGACCTAACATTAGATTTAATACATACAGCAGATATGCAACCACATGGGTTCTCTTTTGCACTCATGCAGTAACAGATCAAGCCTGCGATGTGTTTACAGCTCTCTTATTTTTTTTGTATTTTTATTTAACCTTAACCTCGATTAAAAATCGACCGTGGCGGGTACGAAGGTTATGTAATGGCAATCTTTAAAAAATAGAAGAACATCTCTTTTTTGGAGCTTTTTTAAATACCTGAATTCAAACTCGGATGTCACCTTGTTCTTTATTGAAGTGGTCATTCAATAGTGCCACATTATAAACAATCATTTCCTGTATACAATTTAACCAAAGCAACCTTATTTTAATTTGTTACCTAAATTTATTTACAGTAGGTGGATGAATATTTGTATATGTATTTGTTAATTTAGTATTTTGTCTTTTAGCTGCTGTGATGAAAAAATCGTCTGACACATGCCACTGATCAGGAGATAGAAGCAACAATACAAAGATGGCTTCAGCTTGCTCCTGATAGAGATGTAGGAAGACAGCAACATAGTGTCGATCCGGCCCACATCTGGACCGTGTGAAATCCACATGGTCCAGATGTGGGCCGGATCTGGGCAGACACTATGTTGCCTAGCGCTCTCGAGAGCGCTTGAGGAGAAAAGAGGGGCTGCAGAGCTGTACTTCACTTCCTGAGGACTGTCCTAAATAGCATCACTTTCTTCCTCACACATACAAACATTTTTGTGTGCAAATTTGTTTTAAGTAATTTTTTTAATTTGCTCTATGTTTGTTGAGAGTAAAATTGCATTATAATATTTTAAAATTTCAGTGCTAGATTCATTGATAGATTAATTTAGTTAGAATTGAAAAATGTTGTACATAGTTGGCTGTTCAGGCAACTAAAATAGTGTTCACAAATTCTATCTTTTTTTTTTTTTTTTTTTTGGCTTGTGCATTACTACAATAAGTAAACTACTGTTTAAGACAGACCAGAACATTTTGAAATTAAATGCACTTTGAGGTGGTAAGATGCTAAGCTTTGAATGTACTAAAAAAATTGAAAATAATAATAATTTATTATTATTGGCTTGTGCCTATTGTTAAATAAACTATTTTTGAGAATTGAATTTTCTTGTGCCTTATTTGTTCACATGGTTTGGGTAAGATTAGGCTGGGTTATGGCTCAGTTTTGGGGTTTCTGGTTAAAGGGTGGTGTCAATATGGTTAACTTATGGCTGAGAATTGGTACCAATAATAAAACCTGTTTTGGCCCAGTTCAGGGCCAGTTAAGGGAGACTAACTGGCTGAGATTCGGGCCAGTTATGGCACATGTGTGACCCTTGTCTTCAATCCAGTTTTGGGCCACTTCAGGGCCGTCATTCTTTGCGGTACTTGGGCCGAGGGAAAAGTGATTGTGTGGCCCGGAGCTGGGCCAGAAAAAAATTGCTATGTGGGTCAAACGTAGATATGTATATGGTAACCATAATGTTTTATATTTGAGCGCGATCGCGTTTGAATGTATCATATTTTGGATCGTGATTGCGTTTGAATGTATCATATTTTGCAGCGCGATCGCGTTTGAATGTATCATATTTTGGATCATGATCGCGTTTGAATGTATCATATTTTGCAGCGCGATCGCGTTTGAATGTATCATATTTTGGATCGCGATCGCGTTTGAAAAGCAAAACGCACCAAACGCTTCATGTTTTTACTATTATCTCATTTCATATCATCATAACGAATGGAAACATTTGAAGTAACATGATAATCAATATATTTTTCTCTAGCTTAGTTGTTACTGAAATCTTTTGGAAGATTTATACTGCTATAGGTTATTGTTATTATTATTTTATCCAGCACTGAGCATAGGAGCTTATGCCTACAAGGCACAACAAACCTGGTGTTCATTATATTATATATTGTTGGAAACATGTGTGTGTGTGTGCGTGTGTGTGTATTCTGTGAATTTTAAAAAGCAATTTTAACCAGAAAAATCTAAAATTTATTCCCAAAATCGTGCAGGCCTTTCTCTTGATATCAGTATGTTCACTTTTTTTTTTTTTCAGGGCCCAGATGCCACTGAGTCCTGCTGACTTCAACATTCACATGAGTCTCTGTACATGAACATGGTAAAGTGAAAATCAAACACCTTGGAAATGAAAGGTATGTAAAATGTTTTTAGGAATGGCACAAAGGTCTCTGTCTTTGGATCATTGTTTTCAATAAGTGCTTTTTTGGCATTTGTTGTGTATCTTTGGACTATGTTGTGTTGTAAATAAATCCAAACAATTTAAAAGCCATTCTTTTTTAAATCTCCTCATTTACAGTATTGTGCAAGGTTGCTCAGAATGACAGGGCCTGATAGCTCCTAATAGGGCCATTAGGGGAGGGTCTTTGTCTTTCTCAGGTGTGAAAAGCTTACATATTAATGACCTTCCACATAAAGCTTTCTCACACAAAACACGTCGTAAACTTTTTAAATCAATATATTGTCTTATCTGAATGAGCAGTCAGGGTGATTTTCACATAGTTTTAGAGCAAATATTCTAGGCTACGTCATACAATTTTCAAAAGTCTTGTGAAGAAATAATCAATATGGGTTTCATGGCCTTATTTCAGTGAGATTTTTTTTTGTTGTATTTTCACAAACCACGCATAAATGTCATTATCTCAAAACTACAAACTTTTACATACATGCTGCTGATATATTATTGTAGCAGAGTTTGTGCTGAATACAGTGTAATCAGACTTTAGCCATGAAAATGTCACAAGTAACAGAAATAACCACAAATGTCAGAGCATGTCAGAACACCTCCAGGGCCCAGAAAACAGCTCAGACCCCAGAGGGTTAATGTATTCTGCCATGTTGAAACCCGTGGTTTCACTAAACATCAAAGAGAATCCTCACGATCACTGGCTGTAGATGTCTACATCAGAATTTGTTGGCTGTATGGCCGAAGCAGCAGAAAATGTCTGAAGCCAGATGATAGAAAGATGGCATATCCATACGGCAAAGACTGAATCCCATTTGGCATTCACAATGTAAAAAGAATCCTGAATAGCGATGCCCAAGTCGGTGTATAAAAACTATGGCAAAAAAATGACAGCCCATGGCCAATGTATGAAAAAGAGCAACATGAACATTAAAACATTTCTTTTTGTGATCCACAAAAGAAAGTCCAACACTCTCATGGCAATTTGTAACTGTTATATGTTTTGGCGAATTGGTGGCTAATTCGTATGAATTTCTTATTCATTCATATTTGTTCCACTGACAGTTAGGTTCAGGGGTGGGGTTAGGGTTGGACCTTCATGCTTGTGTTTTTCTAAAAAAATATCATACGTTTTCATACGATTCATTTTATTTGAATTCATACAAAATCACTACCTTGTAAAATAGTTATGGTTTCACATGAGACTGTGTTGGAAAATCTTATGAGTTTGGAAAAATATGAGGGAAAAATATTTCTTTCATTTATGGGTAAACTATCACTTTAAATGCTTACAAACATATTCTGAAAACTTTAAGAATTGATCTGTCACTTTTGAGAAAACTCAGACATGTAAACTGAATTTGGAATGACGGGCCAAAACCATGAAAATGAAATGAACAGCACGTCAAGAGTTCAGAGCCCTCTCGACATCATCGTGACATGGCCTGACCTTTACACCCTGTGCTGATCTCCAGTAATTCTGAACGGCCAACGCTGAATAAATAAAGCTCATCTCTGCTGGTTGAAATCCCTGCATTTTCAACACAATTATGTATGAGGCAGAAATGGAAAGTTAAGTTAAGAGATGTAGCAGAAACACTCTATACTCACTTCCCCACCAGCGCCCATTTAGCCCTCTCATTAGCTCGCTATTCGTTATCAAGCATGCTGTAGGCCTTTTCTCAATTACACTCATTTAAGTTCTGCCTGGTAATTACATTCAACTCTGCTACCTGTAAGGTGGGCAACTGTAAATTAATTTGTAAGTTTTTTGTCTTTTTCTCTTGGGAGGTCAATGGTGGGAGTGGGACGTTATTCAACGCAGCAAAGTAGCAGTACAAGAAAATCACCTCATGGATAGAGACATACAAATAAAACAGTCTTCTTTCATATTGCAATGTACATGATCATTTACGTAGATATGGTGATATTTACGCTTGGTCATCAATCTACAACTGAGGGAAAAAATATAAATCTACTTTCCTGTGTAATATTCATATAATGAAGTTCACTTCCATGATGATGCTCATGCTCAGGAGCAATATTTTCTGTTGAATGCTCATTTTGCCTAATAAGGCAACTAATGCTTGAGCTTCACAGTTGCTCAGTCCATGTGTAGGACTATCATTCAAGATTGCTTGCTCATGTGTGCATCACGGGGCTCCCACCCGTTTGTATGCAGAACAAACCACTTCATAATGCAAAATGCCAAACAATTGGCTTTAGTGATTAAGGGGAGACACCCCAGGTGAATAGGAAAACAAAATTAACTAATAGACACCAGCATGAAACTTCCCCAGTTGATTACTGACATTAAGACAAATATCTTTTGTATTACAAGTTTTTAGAATATTTATGTTTAAATATGCAAATGAGGTATTATCTCATTAAATATGTGCTAATTTGCATATATTTCCAGAAGAGAAATAAGAAGAGAAACATTGGATAGAGCCAGATTTAAAACTTTTGTTGAATTTAGGAGAAATCTACAGACACAAATAGACAAAGTGTAGTAAAGTAAAGACCTAAATGTGTATTTTGGACTATTTTTCACCACAAGTCTGAAATAAGACTAGCCCAAAAATAGCCAAAAATCTCAAAATTGACCTGTGAAAAAAAAAAAACCGATGTTTTTGCCTGCCGTGTCTCCCCTTAAATAGAACTAGTTGGCTGGTGACTGCAACACTAGATGGTTTCTTATAAATCTTTGAATGACTGAACACATCAATAACAGAATTCTTCAGGAATGTAGATCTCCAGGAACTAGAATGAGTATATCTAAATTATTGTTAGTGGTAATATTGCTGAAAATGACAGACATTAAGTTGAAAACAACCTGAAATGCTCCTTTAAACTTCAAACTGTTGAAATGTCAGAGGTCTGTTGCTTTCTTTCTGCACATGGCATTTACAGCTTGTGTGTTTTGTATATCAAGTGCACTTGACGTACTTCGAGTGGTTCTCATTTCCTCCGCATCTTTAACTGCTTGTTCAAGCATCTTGCTGATTAGTGGTCAAATAAATCAGGCTCGGGAGGGTGACACACACACACATTGACAAGCTGCAGTGCTTGTTTGTGACACTGGAAAGACTCAACAGCTACTAACGACCAATTTGCTAATTACCAAATTCCCATTTTATATGGGTTCCTCATGCTTTAGTGTCCCCCCATCTAACTTACATTCACCAGAATACTGCCTTGATGAAGAAGCTTATTCTCTTAGAAACGCTGTAAAAAAAACCAATAAGATACAAAAGCCGTTTGTGTTTCTGCTAACGCTAATAACAGTTTTGCTGTCACACATACCCACACACACTAAACACTCACAGACATCAAGCATGTTTGTGGTGGTGTACTGCTCTCAGGCAATAAGTGTCAAATGAGAGACTTTACTATAGTGTACTGCCACTACTTTAATGTGCAGTGCATTCTAGGAGCAACCGCATAGTTCAAAGTATTGCGGCAAAAAATTATGACAGATGCCAAACGTTTAACATGACGTGCAAAGAGCTGAACATCTGTGCATGCTGACAGAGAAAGAAGTACTATATTCTGATAAGGATGTATGATCACATTTCTGCATAGTTATCATGAATCTGTTCACCATTGTGGACTGCTTGGCCTGAAACATACTCTATAAGTTTGGCCGCATTTACATTACGTGGTTCAAGTGACCCACTTCCGATTTTTTGCTCCCATGTGGCACAGATCGAATATGACTCACAAACGTGTAATCAGAAAAAAAAAGCACATGGATTCCAATATTCTCAGATCGCTTTCAGGCCTCATTCATATGTGGAAATAAATCTGATATAAATCACATATATTAATTTGGTCTACCATGTATGCAGACAAATATAATATTCCGAATGTTATTGAAGAAGTGGCGGTGGTGAATGACGTCCACTCAGGTGGACACCAACCACAGCGATTACAGCAGTGATCATTGCTACATTCGCTCAGGCTGCCACAAGGGCTCTCCTCTTTTTTTTTTTTTCACCTTAAGAGATCAATGTTTTGCTGACCTTTAAAGATTGTATTATTATTTTGTCTTTGCCCGTTGCAAATTTTTTGGCCTTTTCGGCCTAAGCGTTTCCGGGTCAGCATGTCTACCTTGGGTTGTTTCACCAACCGTACAGTGTAAATGCAGATATCGGATATGGATCACTTTTAAACAAAGACGTAAGCTGGTCATCAGAAAAAACCCACGGATAAAGTCAAAAAATCGAAATTGGGCATTATGACCAGCAGTGTTAAATGCAGCCTATGCGAATGCAGGAGTTTAATGGCTTAAGTCCCCCTTGAGTACAGAGATTTGTTACTATAAGAGTAATGCAATAATACACGTGTGTTTTTGTATGGGTTGATGTTTAGTACAACAATTTAAAACTTTTTTTTGTTATATGACCGTCACATTAAACTGTCTTTTAAAACATTTAATTTGACTACTTTTCAAATACTTTTTACAATTATGTATGCAAAACAGAATACATAATTTGAGATGTGGTCGAAATAACATTTGCTGAAAATTAGTTCCTGAGACAGTGTGAAAAGTGTGTTTTAAGGGAATTTATGTCTTGTCAATAGTGACAATTAGCTGATAAAACACCTAAAGCTCTCCATTTAGGTACTATGTTTTCAATCCTTCTTCCTGTCGAAAACTCAACCAAACTCAGTCCCCTGACCTATCAAACACATCAGTGAGTGTTATATGTGTACATGCGCAATGCTAACACCAATTTATGTGCGGAAGAAAAGATATCAACCTATTTTTGTTTTTCGCACACACACACACACACACACACACACACACACACACAGCCACACACACACACACACACACGCGCGCACACACACACGCGCACACACACACACACAGACACACCATATTATAATATGACCTTGCTTGCTCAGTGTTGAATGATTAACCAGTTCAGTCTGATGATTACAAGTTCAAAAGAATCAGGAGTTAATGCACATGAGCTGAGTGTGCTACTGGTTAACGGCACATCAACAGCTCACTCTCTCAGTGTACAGGTGCAGCGCTCAGATGATCAAGGGCTCTTTTAGACATGCTGGTTTCACATTTACCCAAAATACACACCATCTCATTTGAGAAAGACTCTTACCCTTTGTACAAGTCTTCTGTCTTCTGTTGTTAACATTTTCCTTAAATCAGAACATTATCTAACAGGTAATTAGGTGTCTATTAGGTCAGTGGTTCCCGACCCTGGTCCTGGAGAACCCCTAGCACTGCACATTTTGGATGCCTCCCTAATAAAACCCAACCAATTCAACTCTTCAGCTCATTAGTAGAAAAACCTGAAATGGCTATGTCAGATAGGGAATACTTCCAAAATATTTAGTGTTTGGGGAGGCTTCAGGAACAGGGTTTAAAATCACTACATTAGGCCATCTTATGTGGAATGAGGGGCTTTAGCATTAGCACTGTATTCAGGAAGTACAGGAGAAACGCTTGGGTGACTTTTTTTCATGCGCTTTGTCTTAAAAACTCACTACAGTGATTATTTCAAGAGTTTCTCAGAACACTTTGCATAAAGTCATAAAAATAATGAGGCCTAGCACCAAAATTAAGGTGTGTTGATAATTCTGAGTATTGTAGAAGATTTCACAAGTGATTAAATGGACAATGTGTAGGTTTTTAGGTATTTTATTATCTAAAATCAATATTTTTATTCATAAATATGTCCTCAATGGTATACAAATACCTCTGCTAATTATCTGACTTATCCTCGTAAATGAAGAATTTATTATCTTTATATACATGGGACGGGTAGGTCCACGGAGGCTTCCATGTAGTTCCGCCATCTTGAAAAACTATAATAGCAGAGAGGGACAAAAAGTACTAAGCCAACGCGTTTCCACAACGCGTTTTCGTTCAGAGCAAGCGTCACGTGACTGAAGCCAGCAGAAGCGGAGGACCAGAGCAGTGAGATGCGCTTGTCACTGCCCCGGCAAGTTTAAAAGGCTGCACTGCACGGTTATTTATAATGGAGGACCATACAAAATGCTGAGTCACAGGATAAGGAGTCCTCGTCGTCGAAAAAGTCAGAAATAGACCGTAAAAGGAAACGTGACCGGAGATTACAAAAAACAAGGGTTAATGTCAGGATAGCTAATGCAGGAGAAAGCTTTCAAAAGAGATGCTGAAGTTGCCTGCTTTCTTCTCGACAGGTAAGTCAATGTTACGGTCTTAACACTAGAAGTGCCAGAATTCCATAACTAGAACTGCCGCAAGCGGTCAAATAGATTCCAAACTCTATATCTTTAATGATAAATAACCAATTGAGAGATTAATGCATTTATTGTATTAGGATTTTCTTTTAAAAACAAAACAACACAACACCAAACTGTACATTTAAACAAGTTTAATTATACATTTATAAATAAATAATATCCGTAGATGTCCTGAACAAAATGACAGAGTAGCCTAGCCTATGTTTTCATGTTTCCACTGTTTGATCGCGCCCGCGCCCACCTACACACACACACCATATTACAGCATTGCAATCTTGACATTGCAGCCTGTTCATTATAGCCATAATAAAATAGTCAACCTAACATATAAAAATTCCACTGCTCTGTTTATATAGTCAGTAGCCTAGTACAATTCGTACCATTTTTGCGCGTGTGAAGAGGATGATTTTTCCGTCGCTATTGGAACGTGAGTGAAGTACAAAGCCTGTAATAAAGAATAGTTTACCATCCAAATACATTGCAAATGTTGAAACATTTTGATTCTAATTAGAGAGTTACGTGAGCCTAACGCCGCTTACTTTCACTTTCGCTTATAAAGTAGGCCTATTTCATTTTGGCTTGTTTATAGTTATTTTTTCATTCTTGTTCTGTTCTGAATATCATTACATTTAAATGATTTGTTGTTGAATATGTTTGTGTATTTTTTTACCACATTTTATTGTTGTGTATATGTATAGCCTATAATAATACCGCGGAATTCATTGCGGTCAATCTGACCGTCTATGGCCGAAATATAGGTAAATGTTCATTTGTTTTTTTGCCTTCTGTGTAATTTATATGAAAAACATTTTAAATGAAAATACAGACACTTTTAGGAAAAGTCAGGTACCAGCTGGATTTTATTTATTTTTTCAACAAAGTTATTGCAGATATAAAATTCAAAACGGTCAAAATGACCGCCATGGCACTTCTAGTGTTAATTACAAGCTTTTTTTCATTGCTTGGTCGTGAACTTTATTATATAGACAGTAGAACATTTATAGTTAAAAGTTAAACAGGCTCTTTGATGAATAGCAGCTATTGAGTAAAGTAGAGAAGGCCCTAAAAACAAGGTTGTAAGTTTTGTTTGTTCAAAACTGTAACATTCGTTTGTTCGTTGTGTCAAGTTGCAGTTTGTTTGAAATAACAAACCAGTTCACCCGAAGGAAAACTCGATGCTATCGAGGCTGCCCTCACTGCGAGCTATTGCCTATGGTGACTCTGAGGACTCGCCTGGCATTTTTCTCCGAGCCTGCACCTCCCGCTGCACTGCCGCGCCGTAAAAAGCGTCGCTCTCAGCGGGCCCCTGAGCCTTCTCCCTGGATGGTTGCTTCCTTCCTGGTTGCTTCCTTCCTCTTCGCCTGAGTCCAAGCCCGCTCCATTTCTTCCTGAGCTTCACGAAGAAGTTGCGAAAGCTTGGGGCGCTCCCCTCTCAGCACGAACCCGTTCGTCTGTGTCACCAGCATTCGCCACTCTGGACGATGCTAAAAACAGAGGCTACCACTCACTTCCGCCAGTGGAACAGGCGATAGCAACCCATCTTTGCCCGCCCTCTGCTGGACGGCGGACGAAACCGGTATTGCCATCCAAAGCCTGCCGCACGACGTCAACACTGCTCGCGCGAATTTTCTCCGCCGCTGGGCAGGCTGCGTCTGCACTACATACAATGGCCACGCTGCAAATATTTCAGGGTGATCTCCTCCGAAAGTTGGACGAGATGGGACCTGACGCTACCTGACGCCGCCTCACGGACCTGCGTAGCGCTTCGGACCTCTCCCTTCGCGCTACTAAGTCTGCTGCACAGGCTATTGGACGGTGCATGGCTTCCGCTACTGTAGCTGAGAGACATCTTTGGCTGACGCTCTCGGAGATGTCTGAGTCTGAGCGCACCGCGTTCCTCGACGCCCCGCTATCTTCTGCCGGCCTCTTTGGATCCTCCGTCAACGAGTTTGTGGAGAGATTCGCCGAGGCTCAGAAAGCGTCTCAAGCCTTCAAGCACTTCCTCCCGAAGCGCTCCGGCTCTGCGACGGGTCGTGCTAAACCGACCGCTCGGAGCTCTCAGCCACAGCGTCCGCCTCCCGCTGCTTCATCGCAACGACGACAGGAACGCAGCTCGAGACCCCGTTCTCGCTCGACCAGCCGCCGCCCCGCTCCGCGTGGACCACGGCAGAGGGTCGCGGTGAAACCGGAAGCCCCGAAGACATCCTAGCATGCCTAGGAAAGCGCCGGTGTTTGAGTCCCGCTGCGGCCGTACTCTCACCGAAGCGCACCGCTGTTTCAGTTCCAGGAATTGCGACTGTCTCAGCGTATTCTGCAATGCGCAAGCCCGTACAGCTGCCCGCTTGCCTGCACACAAAAGCCGTTTTTACGGCTGCCCAGATAAATCCTGTAAAGAGTGTATTTTCTGGTGTCCCGGCCACGGCCGATGGTGCTATAAATGTAGAGCTGATGCCCACTTCCCAGTGCCCATCCCTACACACAAGCACAGCCCTTCACACAGGGCTCGCGCTCATAAGATCGACTCAGGTCGAACGCGCACTCAACATAGCAAACGTACCCACTGCCCAGTGCCCACAAACACTATGTTATGCATGTCGCACGGTTTCTGTAAAAACGAAACCTGTGTGCGCTCGCTCTGTTCAGACAGACAGCGCGCTCAATGCAGTAAATGTGCCCGCCCCGCTGCGCCCACATTTACCCACAGACATCATGAGTCCTACGGGACTCGCTCAGCCCTCCCTCAATCGGTTAAGCACCGTGGCGGGGTCGAGGGCGAGTGTCCCGCCCGCTGTGATCAGCGCGCTCCCCGCCTTGAATGTCACGGGCATCACGCCTATGTTACTGCACACCGAAGCGCTTCGGTCGCCCAGCGACCAGAGCGCGCTTCGCATCCAACCCTTAGCCAACCACGCAGATGCATGGGCAGCGCTTCCAGGGGTTTCGGATTGGGTGCTAGACATTATAAAGAGAGGCTACTCGCTACAGTTCTATCGACGTCCCCGCCGCTTTACAGCGCGCGTCGAGACGAAGGTGAATTCAGAAGTAGCACACCTACTTCGTACCGAGATATCAGAACTGATGAGCAAAGGGGCTATAGAGCCTTTATCTCAGGCTCAAAGCGAAGGGGGGCTGTACAGCAGATACTTCCTGGTTCCCAAAAAAGACGGGGGTTTCAGACCCATACTGGATCTAAGACAGCTGAACAAAGCATTGACGAAACGCAGTTTCAAAATGCTCACAACCAGAAAAATCCTCGCGCATATTCGCCGAGGGGACTGGTTTATGTCAATAGATCTGAAGGACGCGTATTTTCAAATACAGATAGCGTCACGTCACAGGCGTTTCTTGAGATTCGCCTTCGAGGGACAGGCATACCAGTACACAGTCCTGCCGTTCGGCTTGTCCCTAGCACCCCGTACATTTACGAGGTGCATGGACGCAGCGCTCGCGCCCCTCAGGCTTCGAGGCATGCGAGTGCTGAACTATTTGGACGACTGGCTGATTCTAGCTCAATCACGATCAGAGCTCGTGGAGCACAGGACCATTTTACTCGATCACCTCGAGAATCTTGGTCTCAGAGTCAATTGGGCGAAGAGCTGTTTGAACCCCAGTCAAACGATATCGTTTCTGGGCACAGTTCTGGACTCGCGGTCTATGATAGCGCGGCTGTCATCACAGCGCGTGCTGAGCATTCAGCGCGCAGCGAGCTCTTTTCGCTGCGGCGCGATCGTCCCGCTCAGGGGTTTTCAAAGGATGCTCGGCCTTATGGCCTCAGCATCATCAGTTCTTCAGCTGGGTCTGCTCCGTATGCGCCCTCTGCAGTTCTGGTTGAAAGCGCGAGTACCGCGCAGAGCGTGGACGTCCGGTCAGCTTCGTCTCAAGGTCAATCAGAGCTGCGTCGCAGCTCTGGAACCTTGGAAAGTGAGCGACTGGTACCAATCAGGTGTATGCCTGGGGATTTCCTCGAGAGTGAAAGTGGTGTCGACGGACGCCTCCACCTCGGGATGGGGAGCGCTGCTCGAGGGCAGACCGTTCTTCGGCCAGTGGTCAGAACGAGAGAAGCTCCTACATATCAACTGCCTGGAAATGCTGGCAGTGGACAACGCGCTGTCGCGTTTTCGTCCCCTAATAGAGGGCCACCACGTCTTAGTCCGATCGGACAACATGTCTGTGGTGTCCTACATAAATCGCCAGGGCGGTCTCAGGTCCCGAAACCTATACAGGTTGGCAGAACGCCTCCTGTTATGGGCTCAGCGCAACCTGCGCTCGTTGAGAGCAGTGCATGTGCCCGGGCTACACAACCTGGGACCAGACAGACTGTCCAGGAACAACATTCCGACGGGCGAATGGTCTCTACACCCGCAAACAGTCCAGCTGTTGTACCCGCTGACCCGCTGACGGGTACCCGCTGACCTCTCAGTGGGAGTGCTAAATACTATCACTCAGGCTAGGGCTCCGTCTACCAGACGGCTCTATGCCTCGAAGTGGTCGGTGTTCTCCAGCTGGTGCACAGCTCGGGGTTTTTCACCCTTCGACTGTGGGGTGACGGAGGTTCTCTCCTTCCTACAGGTGCTGTTGGATAAGGGCAGAGCCCCTTCCACGCTCAAAGTCTATGTGGCGGCTATCGCGGCGTTCTCTAAGACAACGCTCGGTCAGTCGTTGGGAAGAAACGATTTAGTCATCCGCTTCCTCAGGGGAGCTAGGAGGCTTAATCCTCCCAGACCTCCCTCGGTCCCTATGTGGGACCTCTCTACTGTTTTGGAAGCCATGAAAGGTGATCCTTTCGAGCCTATCCAATCGATTAGCCTCAAGCATCTGTCTTTCAAGACAGTGTTTTTGCTGGCTCTCGCTTCAGTGAAGCGCGTGGGTGACCTGCACGTGCTCTCAGTGAGCGCGGCGTGCTTAGAGTTCGGGCCAAGTGACTCCAGAGTCATACTCAAACCTAGGCACGGTTACGTTCCAAAATCCCTCAACACGCCGTTTCGGGCTCAGGTCATTTCCCTGTCTGCCCTGCCGGTGTCGGGCGAGGAAGGGGACGCAAGCTCTCTTTGCCCAGTTAGGGCTCTAAGAGCTTACGTGTCTCGCTCGTCTGTTTTCAGACAGACTGAGCAGCTATTTGTCTCGTTCAGTGGACGTTCCAAGGGAGCGGCTGTTTCGAAACAGACTCTATCCAGGTGGATAGTTGATGCCATAGCACTGGCGTACACCGCCAAGGGCTCACAGTGCCCATTGGGTGTTAGAGCGCACTCCACGAGAGGCGTCGCCTCTTCGTGGGCTTGGTCTAGCGGGATTTCCTTACAGGACATATGTATGGCGGCAGGTTGGGCCTCGCCGTCTACATTTATAAGGTTTTATAACATTGAGGTTCCCGCCTTGCAGGCTAAGCTATTGTCGGTTTGAGCGAATCAGTTCTCTCTGATCCAGACGCTGAGATCGTGAGCGCTGCGCGCTGCCGACTGTTATACTAAATGGGCAGTATTGCGTAAGACCCACATTTCCACATTAGTTCAAGCTCTCCGCCTTGTCTATGTGATGTCATATATTGCGTCTGTGACGCTGCTATGGATAGAGGGATTCCCCATCCTCTCTCCGGGGCTCTCTGTGAGTCCCTATGGTGATTGTGCACTCTGTATCCTAGACTTCGCTTCCAGTTTTAGTGGTGTTGATCCCTGCATGCACGGCGTCTTACAATGGGTCCCCATTGCGTTTTTACAAACGCAGTACGAGAGACCTCTCGTGAGAGAACGTACTCGGTTACTAACGTAACCTCGGTTCTCTCTAGAAGAGGGAACGAGTACTGCGTTCCCTGCCGTGCATGTGATTCACTCTGGTTCGCTTCGGCGTTGAAAAATCAGTGAATCAGCCTTTTCGAGCTCCTTTTATAAGGCTAGGCCACACCCGTTTCGGCGGGAAGTGGCACGGAGGGCGCGAAGCCGCAGACCTCGCTCGATAGGCTAATGCAGTTGCTGCAGAGCAGCCAATGAGCGAGCGAGCCGTCTCGCCTTTGGCTGTGTGCTGCTGCAACGTGCCTTACAACAATGCAAAATTATAGGATAATTTTTTGGCTTCAGTATTTCGTGGAAAAGAGTTTTTTCCCATTGCGTTTTTACAAACGCAGTACTCGTTCCCTCTTCTAGAGAGAACCGAGGTTACGTTAGTAACCGAGTACGTTTTCCAAACTCGTGTGTGCACCACCAAAACGCACCCAAGTCTGCTTGAAAGTGATCTGGGGTGCAGTTCATGCATAGTTTCATCAGCTCACTCTCTCTTAAAACTGCTTGGCTCTTAAAAAACAAGCTCACATTTTTCATATCCTTAAAGGGATAGTTCAACCAAAAATGAAAATTCTGTCATTAATTACTCACCCTCATGTCATTCATTGACTACCAAATTGAACTATTATGCACTAACATTTTAATTAAGTAATTTTTTACAGAAAAAAAAAAAAAAAAAGACATTCAAGTTCGGAAGAAAATGACTAATGATTATATTTTCTTTCTTTTTTTGGGTGAACTATTTCTTGAAGAATTTAAAATGGTTAAAGAATTTAATACCTTTAAAATGGTTAAACTGTTTTTGACATTCAGAGTTGTGTCTTGACAAACTTTATTTTTCTAGTTTGCCATAGTCTGCATGCACCCAGTCACAATTTCATGATGTTATAATGAATTTATTCAGAGACAGAGAAAAATAAGTAGTGGCAAATCTGGTAATTTTTCAGCAGAAAATGTCCTCCCTCACAGGTATCTGTGTTTTTTGACTGTAGTTATCACAGAGAGATTCATGGTCCGTCAGCGGATATACAATCAATGCCAACAGCACCACAAGATGTTCTCTAAAATCTCCCTGTGGTCCTGATGTTCTGAAGATCAAGACCTAAGGATGACCTCAGGCCAGTTTCTTCAATAATTTGTGGTGCCCTTTTGATGATCATGTCAGTCGCATGCACAATACGACAACCAAACTAGAGATGCTTTTCCATGCCAAGCTTGTTCACACAATCTTTCCTCTTTTCTTTATCACAGTGAGCAGGCACGCTACATTCAAAGAAAGCAGAAAATTCTTTAATAGTCTTATTCCTCTCTTTAGCATGCATATTAAATATATCACGGCAGACACAGCCTCTGAGCAGTCTGTAAAACACTAACAAACATATCACAGCTGTAGTTTTCACTCAGATATAAGTAACTGAGTTCTAAAACACAGTCACTTCCCCACTCCATACTGTCTACATAAGCAGCTTCCTAAATGAAATTGAGCTTCAGAAGTGACTGTTCTGAAGTGATCTAGAGGCGGTTGGCAAACGAGATGCATTGTGCATCGATTCGAATGCGCATGCGTCGCGTCTGAACGCGTTGTTGTCTTTGGAGCTCTATCGATTTGATTTATAATTCTTGATTTTTCCCTTTAAACTCACTTACAATGAACATTTTTTACTTTTCCTCACTGAGAAGCACTACTGCTCAAACCTCATAGTTAGCCTACAACGCGGACTGTTGAGCAAACGCGTCTCAAGCCTATTAGTGATCCAACGCTGGATACTCTTATAGGTTACGTCCGTGGATCACGGCTGAACGCGTCTTCTCCACACTCACTTACAAACAAACATGGCGAATTTATCAGATGTAAGTAGTCTACCTCTTGGTGCAGGTGAAGATACATTTGAGCTGCACGCGTTGCAGTCTGAGCTGGAAGCTGTTGAGAAACAGATCCACGACCTTTTAGTAAAACAGGCCGAGCTGATAGACCGGCGGTTAGCTCTTGAAACATCACGCGCCGATGCACACAAATCAGTGATTAACGTTACTAACCCGCTGACTCCGACCTCGTCTACTCTGTGCGTTACTCAGCATCGGTCCCGAGTGCCGAGGTCGCGATCGCGATCAGCCATGGTCTCGTTCACTCCGGCTCCAACACGCCACCACGAAGCCTGGATGGTTCCGCAGCAGAAGACGCGAGTCAGGTCTAGACCAAGACTCTCTCTGCCCCTCCCGGTTTTCGAGTTATCCACACAAAACCGCTTCTCCCCCCTACGCGAAACCGAACGCGATGCTGTGATCATCGGCGATTCCATTGTTCGGCACGTACACGCTACATTAGGTAAAAGTAAGGTGCACAGTCACTGCTTTCCTGGTGCTCGTGTTTCTGAAATTGCTGCTCGCGTTCCCGAGATTCTGAACGATGACGAGCGCGTCGGAACTGTGGTCCTGCACGCGGGAGTGAACGACATCAGGCTGCGCCAGACAGAGGTTCTGAAGAAAGACTTCAGGAATCTGATCGATACGGTACGCAGCAAAACGCCTGAAACAACGATCATAGTGTCAGGACAGCTTCCCACGTACCGACTAGGACATGAAAAGTTTAGTAGACTATTTGCGCTAAATGAATGGTTAATGTCATGGTGCAATGAGCAGAAATTGCTCTTTGTAAATAATTGGAATCTATTTTGGGAGCGTCCTAGGCTTTTCCGTGCCGATGGCTTACACCCAAGCAGATTCGGAGTGGATCTTCTATCGGATAACATCTCCAAAATATTAAATACCATTAAATGACTAGTAACCAATAGTCCAAATCATAGTCTCTCCTGCACCAATTTAAATGATATAAATACTAGTGTAGAACATTGCATAGAAACTGTGTCTATTCCTCGTTTAGTGAGATCAAATAATAATTCTACTGCAGGATCTAGGAAAAATCTAATTGTTATTAAAACAGAAAATGTTGCTATTAGTAAACAAAAACAATTTTTAAAGCTAGGTCTTCTAAACATTAGATCACTCACACCTAAGGCAGTTATTGTAAATGAAATAGTCACAGATAATAGCTTCGATGTACTTTGCCTTACTGAAACCTGGCTTAAACCAAATGATTATTTCGGTCTAAATGAGTCTACTCCATCTGGTTACTCCTATAAACATGAACCCCGTCTGATTGGTCGTGGCGGCGGTGTTGCAACAATCTATAGAGATATTCTCAATGTTACTCAGAAAACGGGTTATAAGTTTATTTCGTTTGAAGTACTTGTACTAAATGTTACGCTCTTTGATGTTAGAAAAAAATCCATATTATCTTTAGCCTTGGCTACCGTATATAGACCGTCTGGGCCTTACGCTAATTTCCTAAAAGAGTTTGCAGATTTTCTCTCAGATCTATTGGTCAATGTAGATAAAGCATTCATTGTTGGAGATTTTAACATACACGTAGATAATTCAAATGATGCGTTAGGGGCTGCGTTTATAGATTTATTAAATTCCTTTGGGGTCAAGCAAAACGTCACCGGACCAACTCATCGTCTTAATCACACACTCGATTTAATTATATCATATGGAACCGATCCAACCGATATCGATATCATTCCACAAAGTGATGATGTCACTGACCATTACTTGGTAACTTGCATATTACATACTGCTGTAATATGTCATGCTGTGCCGCGTTATCGACCAGGCAGAACAATCCTTCCATCCACCATAGATAATTTCTCAAATTGCTTATCTAATCTGTCTCAGCTGCTGCCTGAACCCAAACAAACAGATGAACTAGAAGAACTAACTAGCACTATGAGCACCATTCTCTCTAGAACATTGGATGTTGTTGCACCCATTAAATTAAAAAAGGTCAGAGAGAAAATTAAAGCACCATGGTACAATAATACTACGCATGTTCTAAAGAGAGAAACCCGTAATTTAGAGCGTAAATGGAAACAAACTAATTTAGAGGTCTTTAGAATCGCGTGGAAAGACAGTATGTCACGTTATAAAAAGGCCCTAAAAGCGGCCAGGGCTGAGCACCTCCGCAAACTAATAGAAAATAACCAAAACAATCCTAGGTTTTTATTTAACACCGTGGCTAGACTAAAAAATAAACAGACGTCACCCGAACAAAATATCCCGTTACAGTTTAGTAGTAATGATTTCATGAACTTCTTCACTGAGAAAATAGAAAACATCAGAACCACAATTGTAAACGTTCAGTCCTCAATCGCGCCTTATAATTCAACCCCGCAAGAACAATTACAGTGCTTTACAACTATAGAACAAAAAGAGTTAAATAAACTTATCACTTCATCTAAAACAACAACATGTTTATTAGATCCTATACCAACTAAACTACTGAAAGAAGTGTTACCTGTAGTGGAAGAGCCTCTCCTCAATATTATTAACTCATCTTTATCTTTAGGTCATGTTCCAAGAACATTTAAACTGGCAGTTATAAAACCTCTCATTAAGAAACCACAATTAGATCATAATAATCTAGCAAATTATAGACCCATTTCAAATCTTCCATTTATGTCTAAAATACTAGAAAAAGTTGTGTCCGCTCAACTGGGCTCTTTCTTGCAAGAAAATTATATCTATGAAAAGTTTCAGTCAGGATTCAGGCCGCATCATACTGAAACTGCGCTCGTACAAATAATTTACTTTTAGCTTCTGACCAAGGCTGTATCTCAATACTAGTTTTACTTGATCTAAGTGCTGCGTTCGATACTATAGATCACACAATACTCTTAGATCGACTACAAAATTATACTGGTGTTCAAGGACAAGCATTAAGCTGGTTTAGATCATACTTATCTGACCGCTACCATTTTGTCTATTTAAATGGAGAAAAATCGATCATAACTCCAGTAAACTATGGAGTGCCGCAGGGATCTGTGTTGGGCCCTCTATTATTCTCAATATATATGATGCCACTTGGAAATATTATAAGGAAACATGGAATTAGTTTCCATTGTTATGCTGATGACACTCAAATATATATTTCATCACGGCCGGATGAAAACGCTAAATTATCCAAATTGACAGAGTGTGTTAAAGATATAAATGATTGGATGACGTGTAATTTTCTTTTATTAAATCCAGACAAGACAGAGGTAATACTTATCGGTTCAAAAAACCGCCCACAGAACCTCTCACAATACAACTTTGACATCGTAGGATGTCCTGTTACTTTATCCTCTACAGTAAAAGACCTGGGTGTTATACTCGATTGTAGCCTGTCTTTTGAAAATCATATTTCGTATGTTACAAAAACAGCCTTTTTCCACCTTAGAAACATTGCTAAGCTACGTAATATGCTATCATTTTGTGATGCAGAAAAGTTAGTTCATGCATTCATGACCTCGAGACTAGATTACTGTAATGCTTTATTAGCCAGTTGTCCTGCATCCTCAATAAACAAGCTACAGTTAGTTCAAAATGCAGCTGCTAGAGTTCTTACTAGATCAAGAAAATATGATCATATAACACCGATTTTATTATCACTACATTGGCTACCTATAAAGTTCCGTATTAATTATAAGTTACTGCTACTGACTTATAAAGCCCTAAACGGCTTAACTCCAGTCTATTTAACGGATCTTCTATCGCCCTATAATCCATCGCGCGCTTTAAGATCAATAAATTCGAGGCTTTTGGTCATACCTAGGATATCCATATCATAGGAGAGCCTTTTCACATTTGGCTCCGAAACTCTGGAATAGTCTTCCTGATACTGTTCGTTGCTCGGACTCGCTCTCCCAGTTTAAAACTAGATTAAAGACGCATCTTTTCAGCCAGGCATTCATATAATATTGTTAATCTTACAGTTCAAACTACAATCCGGCCTCTAGTTCATAAATGCCAGAGGAGAACTGGCCCCCGACTGAGCCTGGGTTCTCCCAAGTTTTTTTTTTTTTCTCCATTAGGTCACCTGATGGAGTTTTAGGACACCATTAGGTCACTTGATGGAGTTTTTTCGGTTCCTTGCCACTGTTGCCTTTGGCTTGCTCAGTTGGGGATATTTTGGGGATATTTAATTTTATTCTATCAATCAATAAATTCCACTAGAAACAAACCTTGTTGTATTATTTTATTTAAATTTAATACTGTGAAGCTGCTTTGATACAATCTGTATTGTGAAAAGCGCTATACAAATATACTTGATTTGATTTGATTTGATTTGATCTATATAGGCAACAACTCTCTACATCTCATAAATATCACTTCTCATGTAAAGCACATGAGACCCAACTTACAATATTCCAGATTAACCCCTGTTACTAAGCTATACTGTTATTTATTTTAAGAAACACACACAAGTATGAATTTGTGACCCTGGACCACAAAACATAAGTCATAAGTCGCACGGGTATATTTGTGGCAATAGCCACCAATACATTGTATGGGTCAAAATTATTGATTTTTCTTTTATGCCAAAAATCATTAGGATATTAACTAAAGATCATGTTTCATGAAGATATTTTGTAAATTTCCTACCGTAAATATATAAAACATTTCTTTTTGTGAGTAAATGCAGCACAATCACGAACATAAATGGACAACTTTAAAGGAGATTTTCTCAATGTTTCGATTTTTTTGCACCCTCAGATTCCAGATTTACAAATAGTTGTATCTCGACCAAATATTGTCCTATCCTAACAAAGCATACATCAATGGAAAGATAATTTATTCAACTTTCATATGATGCATACATCTCATTTTCAAAAAAATTAACCATGTGACTGGTTTTGTGGTCCAGGGTCACATTTATTGAAAGGATAACCCCTTCAGATAACATCTCATTCTTGAGGGGGTCCTAAAAACACTAATAAAACTTTTAAAAAAAATACACTACACTAAAAATATATATTAGGGCTGGGAATATATATATATATATATATATAAACTAATTAATTGCACAATTTGCTGTAATTAATTGCATTTCCCCCAAGCTTTTAATCATCAATATTTAAACTTAGAATCACCTAATTAAATTAAACAACACAGGGAAAAAAAGGAACAGAAAATAGCCATATATTAAAATAATATTAAACATCAATATATCAATATATTATTATTTTTCAATAATCAATCAACATAATCAATTTTCAGTTTTTCTCAATTGTTTACACACAAATACTGGTACTTGAGACACAATGACCACAACATGTAACTCATTCACCAACCCCCTGAACCAATTCTGCTAAACTACAAGCACAATTCCTGCTTTACACTCAAATTGCAGTTCTAAAACACACCTTTTTCAAAACACTACACACAATTCTCTGCTTTTGGCACAATTTTCATGCAGAAAATCTCTTGTTTTCACAAGGAACACACTGCCATTCAAATATGCACACTGACTCATCACATGGGCAAACACCCGTCACACAGTTTTACAAATCAGAGCTTTAGCACAAAAGGGCAACAGGTGAGCTCTTCAATGGAGCAATGGATGCCAACATTGGATTTTTTTTTTTTTTTTTACTGTAACTGTATACAGTCAATTCTTCTGTTGTTTTGTATGTAGACCACTGTATGTACAACTTTGTGTTGGTTGGGATGTACACTGTGTACATTGTTTTTGTGAGAAAAATAAAATATATTTGTTACCGTTTATTTGTGTGTTCTGAGTATAAAAACAATATTCTCAAATATTTTACAACACACTTATGTATGTATGTCTGTAGTAAGTGTAACACTGAACAAAAAAAAGGCCTAAGTCATTATGATGAATGGAGAAGAAGTGTTTTCCATTCATCATAGTGTTTTACATTGAGCACATCAGTGTTCAACTGGTTCTTATAAATGTCTATTCATATGATGGTTTGTGTGTCATTTGAAAACAAAATACCATTTTGAGAAGAAATAACATTGTTTTTAATGTAAAGTTTCATTTTGCAGGAGAATTGATGGGTTTTGCCCATTGTGTGTGTGTTTTTTGATTTGTGTGTAGAGTTCTGAGAATATGAGGCATGCTTTCAGAAAATGTGTGTAAACAATCGAGAAAAACTGTAACAGATTTATTTTAATTTTTTATACTAATTATCAAAATAAAATATTGTCCTACAAAGCTATTATTACCAGCATGTGCATGTGATCAGTGAGCATGTGATCAGAGCAGGTAATTTTACCATTGTTGCCCAGCATGGCTATACCAGCTCAGCAAACAGAAGTCTACTACAGAGAAATTTGACGTTATTTGAGCGGACTTTGCTTTTCCAGTGCATGATCGGTACATGATTGGAGCGTTTGGGCCGTTAACGACAGAACGCGCAGCGCAAACACAGAGTGGAACATTGAGCAGAGAGCACAGCAGTGCGCCGACACACACACACACACACACACACACACACACACACATACGGAACAGAGACCGCGGCGCACACACAGAGCGGAAAAGACGCGCGAAAAGCTGCGCGAGAATGAAACCTGATCGCCGAACACGGAGGGGCGGGACGGCATATTTTCGGCCTTTTCAATAGCAGCCAACAGGAAGCCATTAAAACGAGGCAAAAAAAAAAAAAGAAAAAAAGTGCTGCGTTAATTGCGTTATTTATTTATTTTTAACGCGTTAAACGTCTCAAATTAATCGCAAAGATTAACACGTTAATTCCCCCATGTTTTTTTTATTTTTTTGTTTTTTTATTTTTTATTTTTTAAACCCAATGGTTGAGTTTGTCCATATTTGACTCAAAACAATGTACACTACAAATATACAAAGCAAACAAAATACTTGTTAAGGTAGTTTAAAAAATAGATATGTTATACCTTTCAGAATTGAATGAAATCAAAGTACTTTTCTCTTGAATCTGGTCTTACTTATTACAAACCCCATTTCCAGAAAAGTTGGGACATTTTGTAAAATGCAATAAAATCAAGAATCTGTGATTTGTTAATTATCCAGAACCTTTTTTTTAACTGGCAAATGTACAAAGAAAATATTTCCAATGTTTTCACTGACCAACTTGTTTTTTGTAAATATAAATTTTGATGACTGCAACACACTACAAAAAAGTTGGGACAGAGGCATGTTTACCACTGTCACATCACCTTTCCTTTTACAGTTTTTCTCGATTGCTTAAACACTATAACCAGGTTTTTGAACTAAAATTTCAAAACCATAATGCCATTTATCAAAAAGCACACCCATTTCACTAAACTATAAACACTATTCCCTGCTTTGACACATGAGTCAGATTTTTTGAACTGTCACTGCAAAACTCTACACACAAATCCCTTCATTTCTCATTGCCTAGACCATGTTGTCATATAGAAAGCACTAGCATTCAATATTGTTCACTCAAGTCAGCACAGCTTCAGCTCAGTTAGCACACAATTACCCAGGTGGAAACACTAAGAGTCAAAATTGAACACACATCAATCAGATCCTTCAGTAGATAGATAAAATGGCCCAAATCAGTTTATTGAGTTTTGGAACAATGGATCCAGAAAGACATGAAGGAAGAGATCGAGGATGGATAAGAAGGAGGAGGAGGAAGAGGAGGAAGAGGAGGAGGGGGAGGAAGGGCAAGGGCAAGAAGACAAGCAGTCTCAGATGAAATTCAAGCCACTCTAGTTGCCCATGTCTTAGTCAATGGTATGACTATGAGGGAGGCTGGGCTACGAGTAAGGCCAAATTTTAGTCGCTTTACCGTCGCCTGGAGAACCTTCAGGGAGGTGTGGTGGCAAACAAAATTCTATCACTGAATAAAAGACAAACATTTCCAATAGTTTTTGATGAGGTGTATTTTCTTGCAAGAAAAGGCCAGCAGTCGTACAGTCACACAGAATGGCTACAGAGTAGGGCCTGAAGGTAGGGCATCCTTTCTCCTTTATAGTCTTGACTCCCAGAATGTTATCTTTCTAGGCCAATGATGGTATTTCAACCATATGTGGAACATTCTTAGACTTGTTCATCATATTGTCTCCTTGAGTGGTGGCCCTCCTGTCACGTCCCAACACTCCTAACCATTCCAATACACTTTCATATGAGAATAAGGTTTGTGTGTGCTCTTTTACTGTCATATGATGGTCACACATCTTACTGTAAGTAAATATGAAAAAAATAAAAAATAATAATAATAGAGGAGAGAGTAAAAAAAAAAAAAGTAAAACAGGAAAAAAAAATATATATATATTTTTTTTTGTGTGTGTGTTGTACTGTGTAGTACATGCATGAATAAAAATGTGCCAATGTATCCATTGGTTGTGTCTTTTGTGTTCATCATGTGAAAAGGTTTGTGATATGGGGAAACACAAGCAACATAACTTACCAGTTTTGGAAATGTTGTTTTGAATTTATTGCACCTGTGTCTTAGACTATGTTGTAGTGTGTGTGATTTTGAGGGCTTGTGTGTCCAGTCTGAGGGCAAAGTTTGGTTTTTCAGCAAGAGTGAATGGTTTTGAGTGTAGAGCTTCATTTTGACCTGAAAATAGGATGTTTGGGGAATTGGGTGAGACGTTATGGATTTGTGTTTATAGTTTTGAGAATACGAGGTATAGTTTCAAGAAATGTGTTTAAGCAATTGAGAAAAACTGTAATTACACTTTTTAATCATTTGGGAATTGAGGAGTTTGCAAGTGGAAACTTTACCCAATCTCTCCTGATATAAGACAGCTGCTCAACAGTCCGTGGTCGTCGTTGTTTGATTCTCCTTTTCATGAGGGGCCAAACATTTTCAATCTGGACTGCAGGCAGGCAGTCAGCCATATCCACTCTACGGTGTGTCTCTGTTGTAGCGCGTGCAGAATAAGGCCTGGCATTGTCTGGCTTCCCAGGAAAGATGTCATCTTGATGGCAGTATATTACTCTTTACAATCCCAATATACGCCTCGATGTCAATGGTACCTTCAATGACTTTTCTACCTTATATCAAAGAGAAACTTGAAAGGGCCAACAGAGTGAATTTTGTATGGTATTGCAATGAAGTTAACAGCTTAAAGTCCCAGACAAGACAGAAGTGTGGAAAGGGGACAAGAACAAGAGTTGGTGGAAAAAACAAGTTACCAATCAAGTGGAAAGGCTTCCTGAGAGTGGATGAAAACAAAACAGAGCTCTTTCACTTTCTGGCCCAGGAACCTTGTGGAAATGATTACTACCAAACAAGTTGTTTCCATTTGTGGACCCAATGTTCTATTATCTCACCCATAAGAATCAGATCAGATAACCCCTTGCACGCATGAAGGACCCTACTCCATGGGGTGGATGCTGCAAGAAAAGTTTTTAAAAAGATCACCCTGCGCACTGTGGACACACATGTTGTGGTGCTATCCATTGCATATGTGTCGGAGCTGGACATTGAGGAGTTGTGGGTGGCATATGGGACTGGCAAGAACTTCAGATACATACCTGCCCATGAAATTGCTAAGTCTCTGGATCTTGGCACATCAAAGGCCCTTCCTATGTTCCATGCCATCACTGGCTGTGACACAGTATCTGCATTTGCAACCAGTGGCAAGAAGACAGCATGGGATACCTGGAATGCAGATGACATGGCAACAGAGGCATTCATGGCTCTATCAAATGCTCCAAAAAGAAATATGATTGAAATAACTTTGAAAAGGAAAATATAGTTAAGTGCAATGTGCAGCACAAATCTGTCATATAGGCAACATAAAATTATAATGAGAACACGACTGTAAAATAATGTTGTTGCGGAAAGAGCGCGTCCATGAGTTACACCATGACTAGCACAGTCAAGTTCGTTTGTGCATTCGCAGTCTTTTTTGCCACTGTAAGTTGTAATATTATGTTTGTTTTGTGTATATTTATATAGATGATTAATCTCACATAGGATACGTTTGGTTGAGTTAATTAACGTAGCAGTAAAGCGTTTCATTGTACCAGTCTTTAGCTTCAGTGTGCACAGCTCAAACAGCAATGCACAACATTAATAACTACTGTGACTGTCATAACATTATAATGAGAACGCTATTGTAATAAAATCTTGTGAATTTTCAGGGCAGTTGCCGTGTTTTAGCGTGTTGTTGTTGGAAGAACGCTTCCACAACGCATTCTGACAAGCACATCAAGTGCACGTGCATTCCCGTCATTTTGTACAGATGTGGGTTGTAATATGTAGTATAAATATCTGATTAATCTCATATAGGATTATGTTTCGATGAGGTAAATAATCCGCAGCTCTTCAATGTAGCCTACTGGTGATCATCTTTCTTCAGCACGTGTGCTCAAACAGTAATGCAAAACATTAAAAACTATGATTGGGGCTGTCATATACAGAACATTATAATTGTATACAGTATTGTAAAAAACTTTGTGAATTCTTTGGGTTTAGTTGCTTGTGTTTCAGCGTGTCGTTAGGGGAATAGAACATCCATAACAGGAGTTATAGCCTACATTCTTCTTACTATGCAATGTTTTCAACTATGTTGAAACATAAGTTGTAATATTATGTTTAATTGTATAAATATCTGATTTATCTTATATAGGATGCGTTCCGCTGAGTTAATTAACCTTCTAGCAAAGCGCTTCAGTTTACGAGTGTTCATTCAGCTCGTCAGCTTCAGTGCGCGCAGCTCAAACTGCAATTATTTGTAACAAAGATGTTACAAATTATTTTAATTAATTACTGTATTAGTTACTATTACTGTAATAGTAAAAAAAAAAAATAATCAAATAAATTGATGCATTATTATTAATAACTAGCATTTTTACAGTTCTCATATTATTTTCGTATTTTATTTATCCGTGGTACATGGATTTTGATTCTTTATATGTAGCCTAAGTAATGTTGTGTTCCCTTTCGTAAGGGAACTCCCGCTGCATCCATACCATAGACTGTAAAAAAATATGGACGTAGTGTCCGTGACGTCACCCGTAGGTTTCTGAAGAGCATTTTTGAAGCCTAAAGTGGGCGGAGCCGGCGGTCTTTATCTTGGCCTTGCGTCACTCCCGGATAACAGAAAATGGGCAGAGGCTGAGAAATCACGCCCAAATAGCTCGACGTGATTGAGTTTAGCTCAGGCTGTTAACGGCTCTGGGTAACGTTAATGCTATAAGGTTATGCTACTGACATTACCAAGTCTGCGAGACTGCGACTGCACAGTGCCTCGCACTAAACTGACACTAGATGATGTAAAGCCAATTAAAAGTTCCTGTTTTTTGCCCTTCGAAATATTATAATAGTTAAAAGACATATGGCTACAAGTGAGACTGTGTATCGTGATTCTGTACTATTCTGCTAGTTGAAAATGTATTATGCAGTAACTTAATATTACTCTGATAGTGTGTGACAGTGATTTATGTGCATACATGTCAGTCACTTTTTTATAGTCTATGGTCCGTCAGCGCGGCATCGCTCGTCAAGTTCGTAATAGAGAGCTTATTCAGTCCATTTTAAATTCTGATTTTGGCCGCCTCTCAAATGGCTTAAACCATAGATATATTGCCTATGAAGTTCAAGTAAATGCGCAAGAAAATCCGCACTCATTCATGGATGTGCATTTATTGCATGGACGGAGAAAGCGCCGCTGCTGCATGATTTCATCTGACGGTACATAAGCATATTATAATCTATATCTGTTCCGTGAGAGCAGAACGAACGAGCCTTTATTGATGTTTTTAAATTTGAAAACTCCAAAAACCAACGAAATTGTCAGACATCCATTAGTGCATGTTCACAGAGGAAAACAACTGAAATACAGCGCTGGTTGTTCTCTTGAACGATACTCGACGACAACAACGGAATCCTAAGCCGTGGGCTTTGTACCATAGACTGTAAAAAATAGCTTTGTACTGGTATAAAGTAATGGGTGTATTAAATTGTATGAAATAATCCTGAAAAAAAGCACAAACACTGCAGAGAAAGCAAGTTCAGCAGCAACATTTGCTGAGTTGAAGTGACAGCTAGTAACAGCAGACAAACGGCTAGCATTGACATCAGCGACAACCCACCTGTCACTCAAGTGGCCACTGGCCACACCCTTAAATGCAGAAATTTAAATATTAATCAACTAAACGGATGAGTTATAAAAAAATGCACCCCCCTCACAGTTGTTATGAAGGGCAAAATTAGCTGTATAGACCAAAGCCACATAGAGATCCAGGCTGTAAACATGTTTTTTTCTGCTGTAAAGTTGGTAATTTTAACATGGGGGAGATACAGATTTGACTCACTTCTGCAGCTAGCCCAAGCGGCCAGTTAATGAATTGCAGTTTAACTTACTTCCGTGTTGGTTTCAAGAGAGAGAAGGGGAGGTTGCCGCTTGATCGATACTCGACGCTTTGGGGAATGCCTTCGGCATGACGCGTCTGAAGTCTGTAGTGCTGTGTCTTTCGTCACTCGTGACGTTGCATGTGACGGTGATCCGGAAGCTATATAAGGACAACGGAACATAGCCGTGTCAGCTTTCTGTCTTCAGCAAGCGTTCTGTGTGACTGTATTGTCTTATTTGGTGTTGTCTGTCTATCTCATATATATATGGCGAATATAGAGAAACGATTCAGGCGGTGTGCGTCCCCTTGCCCATGCTATTTGAGCGAGGATGACACGCACTCGTTCTGTGTTGTTTGTCTGGGAGTGGAGCATGCACAGGCAGTGCTCGAGGGCGCTGTCTGTGCAAACTGTTTTCAGCTACCTATGAAAGAGCTCCGCTCCCGTTTGAGCTTGTTCGATCAGTTAGATCAGGCTCGCGTTCCCAGTGCATCAGGTCCCGCGTCTGTTGAGGCAGCGCGCCGCTTGTATGCATGGGATTCGCACGTGGGGCTGGCATATAATACTGAGACGGTTGCGACCCTTTCTCAGTGTTTATTAACCAGCTCCACTGGTCTCGCGCACGGTTCGGAAGCCCGCGCTGCGGCTTCTTCCAACCGTGTTAAAGACACAGCGTTTGATTTATCTGGCTCCGAGGAGTTAGATATTATCAACACTGAATCACGTGGATATGGGGATTCACCACCCCATATTCCCGTTATTGAGGAGTTGCTGGAGGTTGTAACCAGGGCAGTGGTTAAATTAAATGTTGAATGGCCACATAATAAGCAGGAAGCGATGAAATGGATGAGCGCTTCCTGCAGACCCAGCCACAATCTTCGTGTCAGAGCCTTCCCTTTTTCACTGATCTCCATACTGAGGTATCGAGATCGTGGAAAAATCCATGTTCATCTCAATTATTTTCCCCCCATGTATATATTTACTCATCCATTAGGAAATCTAATGAGAATGGTTATGAGGTGATGCCTCGGGTTGAGGAATATTTTGCGAAATATTTTCTCCCCGACATTGCGTCACCCCTGATAGCTCAGACACTTCCCTCCAAATCTCGTACATCGAATTTGTTAGGGAAAGCATATATGGCGGTGGGTCGAGCCAGTGCATGCCTACACACGATGGGGTTATTACAGGCATACCAGGCTGACCTCCTCAAAGAGGTGGATGATAACTGGGAGGTCTCACTCAACGGTATTACTGAATTTCGTAGAGTAGCTGACTTATCTCTCTGTATTATTAAAGAGACGGCCCGTGCTATTGGCCGTTCTATGGCAGCACTAGTCGTCTCAGAGAGACATTTATGGCTTAATCGCTTGGGGATCGGGGAGAAAGACAGGGCTTTCCTTCTCGATGCCCCCCTTTCGCCTTCTGGCCTCTTTGGCGATGCGGCAAGAACCGTTGTCGAGAGGCTTCAGGAGGCAGAGCGACAATCAGCTATCCCCAGTTGTCAGTCCAGGTCTCATGGGGTTGCTGCCAGGGGGCAGCCTCATGGGACAGCTGCCAGCTCCTCATATTTTGAGAAGGTTTCCACTTGTGCCCCCCCATATAAGGCTTGGGGCCAGAAGAAACATTCTCACATGAAGCCTTCTATACCGAAGACAGGTCTGAGGACTGTCTCTCAGGCTAAGATGGCTTCAACTAAGAGGTCTTGTCATAACACACGGACCCTTATGGGAGTTCCCCCAGGAGAGCGAGTACAGGAGTCTCGCCCCCTTATGCAGCCCTTAGGAAATCGATGTTTGCTTCCCTCCGCCGATGGCGCTTCGGGACACATCGGCTTCCAGCGAACACAAATCGCAGTATCTGCCCGAAAACGTTGCGGCCCTGTCGAGTTCGCTGCCTCTCAGGAGGTCTGTAGAGAGCATATTTCGGTTAGTTCCTGCCAGTTAGCTGCTTCAGGTCACCGAAGCCATTTGGAAAGTTATAGCCGAGGCCAGTCTCGAGGACTGGTCCTATAATGGCATATTTAGACACCCTGAGGGGTCTTCAAAATATAGCCTAGCGGGTCCTGCTTACAGTGGAGCTAATATACAAATATTATCTACTAAGGGTGGTTCACATGTCGGCCAGCCCCGAGCAGGGTCGGTTCTTGGAACAGGAAGTCTAGTCCCTCTTAACACAGGAAACCTCAAAGTGGGCTCTTCCTTGATTACGGGAGCCCGGGTTCTACAGCCGGTACTTCATAGTTCCTGTGAGGGGAGGGGAGTTAGGCCTTGTTTCGGATCTCATGCTACTGGATCAACCTCCGAGGGGGTTCAGATTCAAGATACCGACTGTCAGTCAGACCAGCTCCGAGGACTGGTCTGTCGTGATAGATCCTCAAGCTCCTTAACTCCTCATTCCCTTCTAACCCCATCACAGGAAGTTTCCGAGATCTGCTTTTGGGGAAAAAGCACATCAGTTCTGGATTCTTCCATTCGGCCTAGTATTGTATCCCCGCACCTCCTCGGAATGCATGGTCACTGTCCTAGCTCCATGGAGTCTTCAGGGCATCCTCATTCCCGTCCATTGACTACTAGAGCAGACGGTTCAACACCGAGGTGTTGTTCTGAGTCTCGTGAGGTGCTTGGGAATATGGCTCAGAGTCTAGGAAAAATCACTAGTGCCTCTTCAGAGAAATCGATTCCTGGGGGCGGTTACAGTCACGATGCAGGCACAATTGTCTCCAGCTCGGACATTTACCTTCCTGACCATAGTCATGAATATCAAGCTAGGCCAGGCCACCACTATATGACCTTATCAAAGAGTGGGCTCGCTGGCAGCAGTGTTCAACATACTATTCTTTGGTCTGCTGTGCATGGGGGCCCTGTAGTAGTGGCTCAGGACCAATGGGTTTTTCCCGAGAGGGAACCCACTCCGCATGACCAGAGTTACGCGCATATGCCCTCGTTTTCTGATCATGGGGAGGAAGTTATGGTTTCTGCTCCTAGAACCTGTGTTGGAAACACAGGGTCTGAGGAAATTTCAGAGAGGCCATCAGGTTCTATTTTTGACAGACAATACGTCGGTGGTCTCTCTGATCAAAGAGGGGGCAGTCATCCTGTCGAGGCAGGGGCGGCAGCCCGGGGATTTCAAACTCCACCCCAAGTTGGCTTTAGCCGGGATGGAGGTTGGTGTGTCAGAGGTGGTCCCGTTTCCCCTTCATGTGGACGGCCACATTCCAGCTCCACTGGGTCTGGATATCATGATACAGACATGGTTGAGGCCACGTCTGTGTATGTTTTCCCCGATTGTTCTGCCCCCGGGGGTTCTAGAGTACAAAGGCGTTCGGCAGTACGGGATCAGCTTACTCTTAGTAGCCCCGTACTGACTGGCCCGGATATGGCTTCCAAACATCTGGGCTCTCCTGGCAGGCCTTCCGCGGTAAATCCGGATCAGGATGGTCCTCCCTCCTTGGTCCGAGGTCATGATATTTCACCCTTGGCTGAAGCCCAAGAAGCTGCTGGATTGACCCCTGAGGGGGACCAATTCACAAATTCTGGTCTCTCAACCGAGGTCGTTGAGACCATTCTAAACTCTAGAGCCCCTTCCACGAGGAAACTTTATGCATTTAAATGGAAAATTTTCATTTCAGGGTGCAGAGAACGTCAGTTGGACCCAGTTAACTGCCCAGTGGCTTCAGTACTGGAGTTCCTCCAGAATCGTTTCTCTGACGGGCTCTCCCCATCCACGCTTAAGGTCTATGTGGCGGCTATATCAGCCTTCCACACGCCTTTAAGGGTGGGCACGCTGGGGACACACCCACTCATAATTTGTTTCCTTCATGGAGCCAGGAGGATGAGGCCTGCCATCCAGCCTAGGGTCCACGTGGGACCTGGCAGTGGTCCTCGAAGGGTTATCCCTGGCACCCTTCGAACACCTGGATAAGGTGTCTGAGAAATTTTTATCCTTTAAGGTAGCCTTCCTGCTCGCTATTACTTCCCTGAAACAAGTTGGCGACCTGCAGGTGCTATCTGTGGCTCCCTCTTGCCTCGAGTTCGCTCCTGGCAGAGTGAGAGCCATTCTCCACCCTAGACCTGGCTATTTGCCTAAGGTGCCCACGAATGTGGCACGGTCTATAATCCTTCAGGCCTTTCATCCTCCACCGCATGTGTCGGCTGATCAAGCTAAATTACACTTGTTATGCCCGGTCCGGGCTCTTGAGGCCTATGTACATAGGACCTCGGGCTGGAGGAAGTCGGACCAGCTGTTTGTGTGTTTTGGGTTATCCAAGAAGGGCTCCCCGGTCTCCAAACAGACAATTAGCAAGTGGATAGTAGAGGTTATTTCTTCAGCTTACGAGGTGCGCAATCTGCCTTCACCTCTCCTGATAAAAGCTCACTCAACTAGAGGAGTGGCATCCTCTAGAGCCTTGCTAGCAGGGGTTTCTCTTCAAGAGGTCTGTGATGCCGCTGGCGGTGCCTCCCCACACACCTGCCCTCTACTCCAGGTTCACAAGTTCTCATGTCTTGAGTGTGCCAGATTGCTTCACACCAGGGCGGGGTCTCTCAGTGTGGCGGCGTGGGTATTCGTTCCCCAAAGTGTCGAGTATCGATGCAGCGGGAGTTCCCTTACGAAAGGGAACGTCTCGGGTTACTATTGTAACCCTCGTTCCCTGAGTAGGGCCACACTTTTCGCGCTCCTGAGAACGACTTGCTTCGACCCTTTAAAAGCTGACGCGGCTATGTTCCGTTGTCCTTATATAGCTTCCAGATCACCGTCACATGCAACGTCACGAGTGACGAAAGACACAGCACCAATCAAGATTGGAGTAGTTCCACTACAGACTTCAGACGCGTCATGCCGAAGGCATTCCCCAAAGCGTAGAGTATCGATGCAGCGTCTCGTTCCCTACTCAGGGAACGAGGGTTACAATAGTAACCCGAGACGTTTTTTTAGTAACACTTTACAATAAGGACTCATTTGTAAATGCATTAACTAACATGAACTAACAGAGAGCAATAATCTTTGTTAATGTTAGTTAATAAAATATTTGTGTTCATGTTAGTTCACAACATTAACTAATGCTAACACGTACAACTTAGGATCTTAAAAATGTCTTGGTGAGATTTAGATTAAACTAGATTAATAAATGCTGCTGAAGTATTGTTCATTTATTGTTAGTTCATGTTAACTAATTCTAACAAAAGAAATGTTATTGTGAACTATTGCACCTATTATGACTCTTTTCACAAGATGTAAAATAAGTCTCTGATGTCCCCAGAGTGTGTATGTGAAGTTTTAGCTCAAAATACCCAACAGATAATTTTTTACAGCATGTTTAAATTATCATTTTTTGGGGCTCAGAAAAACGAGCTGTTTTAGTGTGTGCCCTTTAAATGCAAATAAGCTGCTGCTGCAAGGCACAGGGGGTGGAGCCTCACGAGCTTGCGCTCAGAGCCAGGACAATCTCATCTGATAATATCAGAACAGAAACTCTCAGTTGCTGTGTTCATTTCGACTTGGAGTCGGACAATAATGCCTACAGAGCCAGAGAATATATCCTGTATGGAGATAGAACAGGTATAGTTTAGTTTAATTATGGTTATAACTTATTTGTCATCTGCTTTTATCCACTATTAATACAAGCCTGCTGTAGCAGACCCTGTCCGAATGATGACCAAAATATACTGATGAGTTCAATGAAGTTTATTGTACATCACACAAAAGATGAAGCGTTAGTTTTACTCCAGAGAATCACAGTAAGAGCTGAATAACACAGTATAAGAAGTGAGCATTAAAGTCTTATCCATAAACTCTCTCTCTCACCCTTTCATTATCATCAACATACACAGCGAAGTACACAAAACACTCATTACAACTAACAGTAAACAAATATATACACACCTGTTCAGTGGGTGCTTAATAAACTGGTAAACCTTATATCCATAAAACGACTCCATGAGCTGTCATAAAGTGCGCGCTCTCACTTTCATTTCTGCCGTGGTCAGTAACGTTAGTCCTGTCGCTCCGGAGACCGTAAGCTGGATCACAAACAGTACAGATCCATCCTCGAGTAACAACGAGAGTAAATGAAGACTGCTATGTTCATTCTTACATCCAACAACAAAACACCTCAATCGCTTAGGAGACATTCTTGTCTACAGCTGCTCAAGCGTCGAAACAATGGCGGATTCTGTGACCAGCTCACTCAGGGTGGGTCTATGCTCAAACTGTAGTGTCAATCAACAGTCGTGGGAGGGGCCTGTGCAAAGTGACGTCACATTGCCCCGAATCTGAGAACAGCTTGTTCTGAGACAGTGCTTATGATTTATGGGGATTATAAAAAAAGCACTGGGTGGATTTTTATCATTATAGGGTGGTTGTGTACACACACTGCCAACATACATTTATGTTCAAACACCATGTAAAAGTGAATTTTGCATAATCATCAACATCAACTTTTTGGAAAGTTGGCAATAGGAGTGTAAAATTAATTAAAAAAGTTAAGGAATCTTACACTGGTTCAAACTAGGCTACTGTATTGTATATGTTGAAGTTTTTGGGACATGGATGGACATGGTGTCCCAACCTCCACATGGTGAGCCTTTTGTTTTTGAAATCAGACTCTCAAAGTATATCAAAATTTGGATTTAGATTTTCGGCCTATATATCAGGTATCGGCTTTCAGATATAAATAATTATCGGTTAACGGTATCGGTGCATCTCTACGAAAAAGCACCAGAGGAGATCATTTCCATTGTGAAGCGTGTCACAATTCTCCTCTATGATCGCACCAGCAGCCAACTCAACATCGATCATGCTCGTGAGAAAGGAAGAGGAATGGAGCAAATCCACCCAACTAAGGATGCACTGGTGCAGCACCTCAAAAGAGCAGTGTGGATGGACCCAAGCAATTGGAGGCCATTGTGGTATATATATATTTATATGCATTGTGGTATATATATATTTACAGTGTCAAATATCTCATCACATTCTAATGTTATATCTAGAGGCAATTTCATGTTTAATGCAGATGGATTATAAAGGTGTGAAGTATAATGTGCATCAAAAAATGAAAGCTTTATTGTAAATTCTGCTGGGAAGACTCAATTGTTACGTCACTTATTACCTTCTCATCTATCCAATCATGTTCTAATACTTATAGTATAAAAGATCGGTACTTACACATGTCTGAGTTTGCAGATGCTGACACCTACATTCACCTCCATCTTCCCCACCACCAGGATGGTCCCTTCCCATACCTTCCAGGGGGTCGGCTGCGCCCCTGCCTTAATTTTCAGGCAGGAAATGCAGATTCCGTACCCTCGGATTACGAGCTATGGACGGGGCCTACACCAAAGAACTTTATATCATAATATTTGCTTGCTGGGCTGTTAATAAATGTATACTTGTTTCTGTATTTTGCCTCCTGAGTCTTTCTGGTAGAACTAAAATCAAAGTGAATTTGTGGACATTTTTATTGGAAATAAACTAGTGAAAAACTTCACTTTTTTCAGTTGTTTTCAGTTTTTGGTTAAAAAAAATCTAAGGCTTGCTAACCAATTGTTTTGTGTCAGGACCAATACATTTATTCCCTATGATGGCCCTTGCTTACATCAGAACTTGAACTGACATATTTGAAATGCATACAAATATGAGATTTGATATATTTCAATGCAGTGTAATGCTGCAGCTTTCACGTTTGAGTAATCTAGACATGAATAATAAATTAGCCTTCAGGTTTATGTATTTTTCCCTGATATGAGCTGTGTTATTTATAGCTTCATCTTTATTACAAGCTTAAAAATATGATAAAATATTGTGACATTTTGATGGTGGAAGGGGCTGGTGCAGGCCAAACAAACATTTGTTTAATCAATCACTGAAATTCAGCATCAGGCTATACCTCCTACAGCGCCGCTGCACACGCACCCACACCAAGCTCGTCCTGCCAGACTCTGAAACATGGTTTGATTATCTTTGCATTCATTTGCACCAATGTTTAATGGAGTATTATTACGGAGAGAGGAGGTTTTATTTTGCGGCCTTTTTTTGTTTGAGTGACCTTGAATGCACAGGCCAAAGGCACTGAAATAAACAAAAAAGAAGAAGGAGAAAATCAATTAAACACTTTATAGTTGAAACAGAGGAAAAAAATGGCTAATTGAACAGCTGCAGTCTGATGAAATGCCACTCCATATGCCAAAGTTTAAAAAAAAGCAATTTCTGTGCATCTTACAGAAGAAGAGAGCGCGAAAAGCTCTCATTTAATCAACTAACATTGATATTACTTCTGGCAATTAGAGGCATGCTGATAATGATATGAGTTTTCAGCTGTAAATAATTATGCTGCCTCCAGGCCATGCTTTTCTTCCTCACTGTATCTATAAACAATAATCAAACCACCAGGCGAAAGTTGAGGGCTTTTGTTTGTTGCAGTGTTGCAGTTTGGGGAAAAACATCAGTGCAGCCCCCTGGTGTTGCCCTTGGCGGCTCTGACCTTCAGGAGCCCGGTTCTGGCAGCATGGGGAGCTAATGTATCAGCCTATCGATCCCTACACTTCCACTTCAAACGGACTGTGTGCGTGCACGCTTATTTAGCCCGAGAGCAGGGTGGGACACGAAACGCTCCTGTGGCCTAATACTGCGAGAGACAAGCAGACGGACCGAAGACTGCACTTTCACTGGTGCAATCTGAAATGTAATAATGAGAGAGATACATGCGGACCTCACGCAGCTCTGTTTTAATTGTTTAGCGGATACAGTCTCAAACCTATTGGTGTCACAGTCAGCATTTGGGTTTGGCTAATTATGGCACATGCATTAGTGGTTAGTGTCTGTCTCACATTTTTTCATTTGTTACATCAGACAATTAAGAACCAACAGAATCTATTAAATCAACACATATAGTTTCATAAGAAAATACACAGGGGAGAATGGGGCTAGTTGAACTTTTTACTCAATTGTGAATATTCCTCAGTGTAGGCACCTTTCTGAAAGCCAATTTAAATATAAGCACACACACGTTGGGTTTTCACGTTTTATAAGGACAGGCCATAGACATGATTTTATATTGTACAAACTGTATATTATATCTCTTACAGTATCCCTACCCCTAAACCTACCCATCACAGAAAACAGAGAAAATATTCTGCATTTTTACATTTCCAAAAATATAAAATAAATAAATAATATGATTCATCAGCTGTTTTCCCCATAGGAACCAAAAAATGTTGTCCCAACAACATAAGAAATATCTGAACCACATACAAACACACACACACACACATATTTTGAAGAAAATGTTCCATGAAACAGCCTACAACTATATGGTTCCCTTTCCAATGGAACTCAACCGCACGTCATGGCTTGATGCTATAGGAACCCTCCATGTCTAGCTGGTGTCTGAAGCATGTTTACACAAGCCAAATGGTGATTGGCTGATCGTGATGACATAGCGACGTAGCATGTGATGTCACTAAATAGATGCTATCCAGCATGTCGCCAGTTGTTTTGTCTTCAGAAGCTGCATGTGAGTGTGTGATTGCTGCTTTGGGTGTGGGTTTGACAAAGATAGGAGTTAGATTCCACCATGTAAGGAAATAAAATTCAGGAGATGTGTGTCGTCGTGTCCGCGATACATTATGGGTGACGAGTCACATGACGTGTGTAATTCTGTATGGGTGAGGAGCATAAAAGGTCATTTTTTGATGGGGATGACTGCGCTTATTGTGACAAGTTTAATCTCTGCAAGCTCTGATCCCACTTTTCTCTATTTGACTGACCTGTGGCTCGGGTCTCGTGGCCACTAAGGCGGCTCTGCAACTTGTGGTCAACAGGTAGAGTTGACAGACGAGGAGCGAGAGACGGACGGTTGAGGCCTCTCTCGTGCCCCCTCCACTGACACTGTTCTGGATCTTAAAGCTCGATTTGCGATTTCTTCAGACCAAAACAAGGAACTCGTGCTGTCTTTATCTGATTCTGAGGAGCTGGATGCAAAAAGACAGATGGGTGCATCAGCAGATCAGCCCTCTCAGTCAGTCACATTTGAGGAGCTGCTCAAGGTTATGACTCGTGCTGTGGCCAAGCTCAATCTAAAGTGGCCTGACAAAAAGAGAAGCCACGCTATTTAAACTAGATGATCACTATGTAACATCTGGCCGAGAGCAACCTCCCCGCTCATGGACGCCAATGAACAGACTTTCTCCTCCGATAGTTCTGCTCCCAAAGGTTCTAGCAAGGGTTCACCAGGACCAAGTCCACCTTCTCCTAGTGAGATCTGCAAACTTTGGGTCTGGCCCCTGAGGAGTCCCAGCTCATAGATTGAGACATCTCTTGTTGAGACAATTCTGAGTTCTAGAGTCCCTTCCATTATGAAGCTGTATGACCTAAAATGGTGACTCTTTGTTTCATTGGGTGAGCAGCATCAATTGAAACCAGTCAACTGCCCAGTTGGTTCAGTGCTGGAGTTCCTTTAAGAAAGTTTTTCAACTGGGTTCATCCTGCCTTTTAGTGTAAAGGTCTATGTGGCCACCATCTTAGCTAGCCACATACCTTTAGAAGGGGTTTATGTTGGGATACATTCTCTGGTGTCTCGGTTATTGCATGGTGCCAGATGGCTGAGGCCTATCTGCAGTCACACAATGGTCCTGGGCAGCGTTAGCAGAAGCTCCATTTCAGTCTTTGGAGTCAACTTCAGTAAATGCTGACCCTCAAGGTGGCATTCTTATTAGCATCAGCCCTTAAGCCAGGGCTTACAATGTATTCAGCAGAGCAAATAGCCTTGGACCTCGAGCACCGAGGACAAAATCAAGCTGCATTTCCACTGTCCTGCAGCGCTACCAAAAAACCCGCCCTTAACACGCCTCCATAGAACAACGTCATACAACCCCACCATTTCACCAGCTGACTAAAAAACTAACTAGATCGCAAAATGATCTTGACAGAAGCTAACGTTTGAATTAGTAGTAGTTTTATTTATATAGCGCCTTTCCGTAGCTCAAGGTCGCTTTACATTGTACATTACAGTACATTTACAGACCCACACACACACATTACAATCACATAAGTACATAACACATATAGTCACATTATCCAAAATACATGTTAAATAGTTATGTTTTTAGCTGAGTCTTGAATGTAGCCACAGATGAGATATTACGAAGTGTAAGGGGGAGTGAATTCCATAATTTAGGAGCATTAACACTAAATGACTTTCCACCTCCAAGTTCAGCTGATCTAAGGGCGGTAAGAATAAAGTAGATCAGACAGATATGGAGGTGCAAGACCATTTAATGCCTCAAAAGTTAGAAGTAATACCTTAAAGTGAACACGTGATGCCACGGGTAGCCAGTGCAATAATCCAGACGTGATGTGATTAATGCATGAATTAAGGTTTCAGCATCAGCTAAAGTGAGAGAAGATCGAATACGTGCAATATTACGAAGATGGAAAAAAGAGAAGAGAAGAAATATGAGAGCCAAAAGATATAGTTGAGTCGATTAAGACACCAAGGTTAAGTAAAGTTTGGTCTTATTGCACATCAATCATGCTGAATCAAACTGGTATTCTGTGAGGAAATCAGAACGGATACAATTGCAAGTAAAAAGGCGTTTATTAATGGTCAGAAAACGCACAAACACAGGTCGGGGAAAACACACTCAGATGACGATTGTGGCACAGGGACTTCGATGGCCTCCGGTGGTGGTGAAGTGAAGCGTGCTCAGGAAACCAGGAATCAGTGGAACATCCAGACGAGGTGACGAAACACGACGAAATCCACAGCAGGGAACAGAGAGCCACACGGGAACAGGACACGACACCGGGGAAACCACAACGATCTGACAACATGAGATGGGAATTACTGCACATATAAAGGGAGCGGGGATTGATCACAGCTGGCAACACTAATCACTACAATGAGTAACCACGCCCACATACAGACACACACATCAGAAATGAGACAGCCGATTCATGAACCGTGACAGTACCCCCTCCCCTAGGAACGCCTCCTGGCGTTCCCAGATAACCTTACCTGTCGATTGTAATCATCGATAAGGGAGTGATCCAGAATGTCTCTAGCAGGTACCCAACTTCTCTCCTCTGGACCGTAACCCTCCCAGTCCACCAAGTACTGAAATCCGCGTCCCCTCCGTCTCGAATCCAGAATACGACGAACCGAATAAGTAAGTTCCCCATCTACGAGTCGCGGCGGGGGGGGAACCGGGGCAGGCGGATTAAAGTGAGAATAAAACACGGGCTTGACTTTGGACACATGGAAGGCGGGGTGAATTCTCCTGTATGCAGGAGGGAGTTTGAGTCGGACTGTCACCGGACTAATAATTTTGGTGACAGGAAACGGGCCAATGAATTTGGGAGCTAACTTGTTAGACACGGAGCGGAGCGGAATATTCTTGGTAGAAAGCCACACTTTTTGACCCACGACGTAGACGGGAGGCTTTGACCGGTGGCGGTCGGCCTTGGCCTTCATGCGCCCCCCTGCTTGGAGTAGAGTCTCACGGGCTCTAGTCCAAGTACGGCGGCACCTCTGGATGAATGCGTGAGCGGAGGGGACCGCGACTTCGGATTCCAGACTCGGAAAAATTGGTGGCTGGTAACCTAAACTACACTTAAATGGCGAGAGGCCCGTGGATGACACTGGTAATGAATTGTGGGCGTACTCCACCATAGAAAGCTGTTGGCTCCAGGACGACGGATTCTTGGCAACCAAACATCGCAACATTCTCTCGAGGTCCTGATTGGCTCGTTCAGACTGGCCATTGCTCTGGGGATGATAGCCCGAGGACAGACTGACCGTGGCCCCCAGTAATTTACAAAAATCTCGCCAAAATTTGGATACGAAATGGGAACCCCTGTCAGAGACCACGTCCATCGGGAGGCCATGTAACCGAAAGACGTGATCTATGACTGCGACCGCTGTCTCCTTGGCTGAAGGTAATTTGGGCAAGGGGATGAAATGTGCCGCCTTCGAGAACCGGTCCACTACGGTTAAAACAACCGTCATGCCATTGGAAGGCGGGAGGGCGGTGACAAAATCTAGAGCGATATGGGACCAGGGTCTCGAAGGGACAGACAGCGGTCGAAGTAACCCATCTGGGGGTTGGTTAGATGTCTTACCAGTGGCACAGACTGAACAAGCCAACACAAAATCGTGAATGTCGCGAGCCATTAATGGCCACCAGAATCGTTGCTTAACTAAAAAACTGGTATGAGTCACTCCTGGATGACAAGACACGTTGGAGCAATGACCCCATCGAATAACGTCGGACCGTAACCCCTCCGGAACAAACAAACGACCCGGTGGGCAACCAGGCGGAGGCGTTACCCCTTCTAGGGCTGTCTTGACCCTCGATTCGACCTCCCATACCAGAGTGGAGATGACAACTTTCTCAGGTAAAATACACTCGGGAGTCACCGGGCGTTCGGATGGATCAAAAATACGAGATAAAGAGTCGGGTTTGATGTTTTTGGAACCCGGGCGGTACGAGAGAACAAAATCAAAACGTCCGAAAAAAAGAGCCCACCGAGCCTGCCTGGAGTTGAGTCTTTTAGCAGATCTGATGTATTCCAGATTCTTATGATCGGTCCAAACGATAAAGGGTACCCCCGAACCCTCTAACCAATGACGCCACTCCTCCAACGCTAACTTTACTGCCAACAACTCTGTTACCAATGTCATAATTACGTTCGGCAGGCGATAGTCGATGAGAAAAAAACGCGCAGGGATGCATCTTGTCATCTGAGGAAGCGCGTTGTGAAAGCACTGCTCCTACTCCCACCTCTGACGCGTCGACCTCCACCACGAACTGACGTGTGGGATCAGGGGTGACCAGAATGGGAGCCGAAACGAAGCGACTTTTGAGGTTGTTGAACACTGCCTCGGCAGTGTTCGACCACCTGAACGTCGTTCGGGGGGAGGTCAAGGCAGTCAGAGGTGCGACTAGTTGGCTGAAATTACGAATGAAACGCCGGTAAAAATTGGCGAACCCCAGAAACCGCTGTAGGGCCTTACGGGAATCTGGACTTGGCCAATCTACCACAGCCTTAACCTTGTCAGGATCCATGCGCACTCCCTCAGAAGAGATGATGTACCCTAGGAAGGGAACAGACTGTGCATGAAACGCGCACTTCTCCGCCTTGACAAAAAGCCCATTCTCTAATAGTCTCTGGAGCACTCGTCTGACGTGTTGAACGTGTTCCTGGAGAGACAAGGAAAAAAATCAATATGTCATCCAGGTAAACATATATGAATTGATCTACCATGTCTCTCAACACGTCATTCACGAGTGCCTGGAAAACCGCTGGGCTGTTGGAAAGCCCGAAAGGCATAACCAAATATTCAAAGTGCCCCCTAGGGGTATTAAAAGCGGTTTTCCATTCATCCCCCTTCCTGATGCGAACCAAATGATATGCATTGCGTAAGTCCAGTTTCGTGAAAATGGATGCTCCCTGCAACCTCTCGAAAGCTGAAGACATCAACGGCAAAGGATAAGAATTCTTTACCGTGATGTTGTTCAGCTCTCGGTAATCAATACAAGGTCGCAGAGAACCATCCTTCTTCCCAACGAAAAAGAACCCCGCCCCCGCAGGAGAAGAGGAAGGCTGGATGAACCCAGAGGCCAGAGAATCAGAAATATATTTCTCCATGGCCTCCCTCTCGGGAACAGAAAGAGAGTAAAGTTTGCCTTTAGGCGGAGATTTACCTGGCAGTAGATCTATCGCACAGTCATAGGAACGATGCGGAGGAAGAGAAGCAGCACGAGACTTACTGAACACCTCCTTCAGGTCAAGGTACTCCGCGGGCACGTTAGATAAATCCGCTGCCTCACTCTGAAACACAGAACCAGACACAGAAGAACAAGCCGACACCAAACAGGACTCATGACAGTGGTTACTCCATGTGGAAATAGTGTTAGTGTGCCAGTCGACCCAAGGATTGTGCCGAGTAAGCCACGGGTGTCCCAGAACCACTGGTGCAAGTGGTGAGTCCATGAGAAATGATATGCGTTCGGTGTGATTGCCAGAAGTGATGAGAGTGATGATTTCGGTAGCATGAGTAATCCGGGGAAGTTCCTGTCCATTGAGTGCGTTGACGATTATCTTGTGCGGAAGGGGAGTGATGGGAATCTGAAGTTTGAGTGCAAGTTTGAAGTCCATGAAATTACCCTCCGCTCCCGAATCCAGTAGTGCTTGAGTGCTGTGTGTGGACGTTGGCCATCTCAGTCTTACCGGGAGGAGCGTCGATGATGGTGATGAGGTCTTCTCGGCGGAGATCCCACCCGATAGTAGCCTCATACTTACTATCGGGCTTGCTCTTTTACCGGACACGAATGGATAAAGTGACCAGCCCGGCCGCAGTACAGACAGAGTCCTTGGGATCTCCGCCTTTCCCTCTCCTCCCGGGAAAGCCGAGCTCTCCCTACCTGCATGGGCTCGTGGTCGGAAACTGGGCTGACCGCGCTCGCTCCACTGGGCTGGTGGTCCTCCGCGCTGTGCTGGAGACGATTTGGACGTGTCAGTCCGGTCACACGATTCAGGCGAGCGTCCACTCTTAACGCCAGCTCCACCAGTCCATTAAGTGTCTCAGGGAGGTCCAAAACGTAGATTTCTCTAAGAACGCGGTCAGCCAGCCCATGCAGGAATCTGTCCCACTGCGCCTCCTCGTTCCAATGGCACTCTGCGGCCAGGGTGCGGAAACGGATGGAGTAATCCGACACCGAGCCTTCACCTTGACGCAGATCGGCGAGTAATCTGGCCGCCTCCTTACCCGCCACTGCGCGATCGAAAACCCTCCTCATCTCCTCGGAGAGTGCCTGGAACGAGGTGCAGCAGTCGTCCTTATTCTCCCACACCGCCGTTCCCCAGAGAGATGCCTTTCCTGACAGCAGTGTCAGTACAAACGCCACCTTGGAGGATTCACTATGAAAGGTGCGCGGCTGTAAGGCAAAATGCATGGAACATCTCGTAAGAAAGGCTCTGCAGAATTCAGGCTCACCAGAATACCCCTCCGGTGTTGGTAGACGAGGCTCAGGTTGATTTTCTGCCGCTGGTGCTGGTGGTGGGGGAACGGGCGGTGTGGGCGGCGCAGTGGGAGCTCGTAGATGTTGTAACTGTTGGGTGAGCTCGGACACCTGTGCCACGAGTGCTTGGACCGCACGACCTGTGTTAGATATGCTCTCCTCTTGTTGATCCATACACGTGATGCTATGGGAGATGAATTCACTCAGACGAGCCTCGCTTGCTGCATCCATATTTGGTCAGATCGTTCTGTGAGGAAATCAGAACGGATACAATTGCAAGTAAAAAGGCGTTTATTAATGGTCAGAAAACGCACAAACACAGGTCGGGGAAAACACACTCAGATGACGATTGTGGCACAGGGACTTCGATGGCCTCCGGTGGTGGTGAAGTGAAGCGTGCTCAGGAAACCAGGAATCAGTGGAACATCCAGACGAGGTGACGAAACACGACGAAATCCACAGCAGGGAACAGAGAGCCACACAGGAACAGGACACGACACCGGGGAAACCACAACGATCTGACAACATGAGATGGGAATTACTGCACATATAAAGGGAACGGGGATTGATCACAGCTGGCAACACTAATCACTACAATGAGTAACCACGCCCACATACAGACACACACATTAGAAATGAGACAGCCGATTCATGAACCGTGACATATTCATCATTTCACATAAAAAGATAACATGCATACCCATTCAGTTGCATTTATTTGTGATCACAGGAATGCACAAAACATCTCCATTAAGGCTATTAAGTCCAAAAGCTTACACATTTAGAAAAATGTTAATAAAATATTATATGTTTACGTAACATATCTTTAGAAAGAGTGAGCATACATTTTCCACAAAATTATGTAACCTGAGTAGGCTTGAGCAATCTCTCCCGTCTCACTATACTGTTGTCCTTTTAGCCAGAGCAACAGAGCGAGCTAACAAACAAAAAAAAACAAGAGTTAGGAGTTATACAAGTTAACCAGAGTGCATGCAATTTATGACACATATGCAGATGCATCAGTCCAGTATCAACAAAGGCACAGGGAAGAAATGGATGAAACATGTTTAGGATCTGAAACCAGATTGGACAGAGATGATTTGTTCAAACAGAATTCCACACACAAACCCAACTCAACACTCCGGACCCTAAATTAGAAGATCTGCCATTTTGTCCACGTCATAATTCATCCACAAGACTTTCCATCCATCCGCCAACACAACACACATGATTGGCCACCCAAGACGCAAAGACACGATGAGACTGCCAGCTAGGGCTGGGCGATATGGCCAAAAAAAAAATTATCACGATGATTGTTTTATATCAGTCGATATCGATAATTATCACAATAAATGTCAAATCTTTATTTCTTTCAAGTTTAAAGGCAGATTTTTGCTCCTAAGTGAAAGTTGTAGAAACCAGAGCATTAATTGTGGTTTTAAACTACTCTTTATTGTCAGAACATATCATGACAAACACTTGCCAAACAGGTGAACATTTCACAAATCTGAGGTAGAACATTCAAACATTTGTTATTTTTCCTTAACAAAATAAATATCTTAATAGAAACATTTATTTCTTAGTTTCTGCATGTGCTAATGGGGGATATTGTTTCAAGTCTTGAAACAGGTTTGTGTTGCCTGACTTTGACTGCACGTATCTTCAGCACAGTTTGTAGTGCAGGCTGCAATATTAATATTACATGTTTTGTCTCGAAACACATATTTGACAGTGAGTTGACAGTAGTATTAGCTTGAGTTAGGATGCAGATTTACTATATTACATTTATGTTCATTAACAAAAACAGTAACATCATTTAGATCATGATAACCACAGATAAAACCAGGCATAGCCTATAGCACCTCACTATCATGGCAAAATGTAACTTTATTTGTATGAAAAACAGTAGCTTAAATACATTATTAAATACTGCAATTATATTCCATTAGTCCTTTAATACATTGTCTACATTAATAATATGATACAATTCAATATGTATATCCCACATTTCATGGTGCAGTTAATATGACTAGGCTAATGTTACAGTAAATCCATGGTAAATAATGGGAATTTGTAAACGGACTGTAATCGTTGCGCACAGTATTTCTCCTGTTTGTCAGCGCTGTTTCCAGTGTTGCCAACTATTTTCAAAGGAAAGTAGCTAACGCCTCCCCTAAAAGTCGCTAAATGTCGCTAGATGACGTCATACGTCAATTAGCATATTCATGACGTCATCGCGGCGTACTTGCGTTCTGCCTGCCTAATGTTTTTTCTCATTAAAATCATGCTCACATACTGTATTATAATATAATATAATATAATATAATATAATATAATATATAATATAATATAATATAAAGAATGTCCAATAAAGCTGTTCTCATTTACTATTTTTTTTTTGTCAGACAATATAACGAGTAGAGCTTGAATGACTATTTTTTATATGTGTAAAATGATCTGAATTGAGAGAGTTCGGGAACTGGGTGAACTAAAACACTGCGATAGTGTCAGGTTTGGCATAGACGCAAATTAAATGCTTTAATTTGCAGTATGGATCGGTACAGCGAAACAGGTGAGTAAACAGTAAGTAGAATTTCAGATGATAGCTTAACTGAAGTGTAACCGAGTCTCTCTCTCTCTTTCTCTTGCAGATGATGATGAAGGATTTCCTTAGAAGACGTAATGGTGACTGGCTGAGAAGATCGGGATCGAAGGTAGGTATACAGGTAAGTATGGCAGAGAGTCTGTGTCATGTATAGACGAGATCAAACAATGACTGAATGTTTGTAGCAGGTATATATGGGTGAACTGATGATGAGGTCCAGGTGACGGTGATTAGTAATCAGGTGACAATGAGCGTGTGAATGACTGAGTGGGCGGAGTGAGGGAATGAGTGGAAGGAGATGGTGATGGAATCCTGACAGTTTCCACTTTTGGCGCATAAACATTATCGAACATTTATCGAACTCTTGATATCATTTTATCGAGAAAAAATTATATTACGATATTTATCGTTTTATCGCCCAGCCCTACTGCCAGCCAATCAACGAACCGGGGAAACCACGCAGCGAACCACGCCTTGCGAAATCCCCAAATGAATGCAAGGAAAGCAAACGCAAGTAGCCTCCAGACTCTTATCTGAACTGGTGTATTGATATAAAATGTAAAACCCACCCTAAGAAAGGATGGAAGTGCATATATTGCTAGAAACATGGGATTTCATCATCTCACTTTTAAAACTCATTCTTCCCTCACTTTCTTTATTCCTGCAATTTGTATGAATGTATGTGTGTTTGATATTAATTTTGTGTTAGAATAATCAATAAAGTCTCGTTTATATTTAACCCTCTGGAGTCTTAGGTGTTTTCTGGGCCCTGGAGGTGTTCTGACATGCTCTGACATTTGTGCTTATTTCTGTTACTTGTGACATTTTCATGGCTAAAGTCTGATTACAATGTATTCAGCACAAACTCTGCTACAATAATATGTCAACAGCTTGTATGTAAAAGTTTGTAGTTTTGAGATAATGACATTTATGCGTGGTTAGTGAAAAAAAACAAAACAAACATTGTCATTGAAATAAGGTCATGGAACCCATTCTGATTATTTCTTCACAAGACTTTTGAAAATTTTATCACGTAGCCTAGAATATTTGCTCCAAAACTATGTGAAAATCATCCTGCATACTCATTCAGATAAAACAATATATTGATTTATAATTTGTAAGACATGTTTTGTGTAAGAAAGCTTTATGCTAGGAGGTGTGAATCATCATGACTATTGATGTGTTTCCCACACCTGGGAAAGACAAAGACCCTCCCATAATGGCACTATCAAGTGCTATCAGGCCCTATCATTATGAGGAACCTTGCACAAAGAATGAGGAGAGATTTAAAAAAGAATGGGCTTTTGATTGTTTGGATTTATTTACAACACAATATAATCCAAAGATACACAACAAATGACAAAAAAACAAACAAACACATTATTGAACATACTGATCTAAAGACACTTGAACAGTCACACACCTTTGTGCCATTCCTGAAAGATAGTACATACCTGTCATTTCCAAGGTGTTTGATTTTTCATTTTACCATGTTCATGTACAGAGACTCATGTGAATGTTTAAGTCAGCAGGACTCATCAGTGGCATCTGGTCCCTGTAAAAACAAAAAACAAAAAAACAACTGTGAACATGCTGATATCAAGAGAAACTATAGGGCTGCACGATTTTGGGAATACATTTTAGATTTGTCTGGTTAAAATTGCGATTTAAAATATAAAAAAATACACATACATACATACACATACATACATACATACATATATATATATATATATATATATATATATATATATATATATACAGACCCTTTCCAAAAAATTTGAATATCATGGAAAAGTTTATTTATTTCCATAATTCCATTCAAAACGTTAAACTTCCATAGATTATAGATTCAGGGCCCACAACTTAAACAATTTCAAGTATTTAGTTGTTTATTTGTACATAATTTGGGCTTCCAGCTCATAAAACCCACGAAAACAAAAGAAAAACAGGATTTCAAATAATTAGAATATTACATGAAATCACACAGTAATTACACAGTAATACCATGGTCATTGAACCAGGTTTTGGTTCTTTTGGCAGTGTGGGCAGGTGCAAATCCTGCTGGAAAATGAAGTCAGCATCTCCATAAAGCTTGTCTGTTGAAGGAAGCATGAAGTGCTCTGAACATGTCCTGGTAGACGGCTGCGTTGAGTGGACAGCACAGTGGACCAACACCAGCCGAGGACATGGCTCCCCAAACCAACACAGACTGTGGAAACTTCACACTGGACTTCAAGCATCTTGGATTGTGTGCCTCTCCATTCTTCCTCCAGACTATGGGAGCTTGGTTTCCAAATGAGATGCAAAATTTGCTCTCATCAGAAAAGAGGACTTTGGTCCACTGTGCTTATTAAATCCAGAGTCAACGCAGCCGTCTACCAGGACATTTTCAGAGCAGTTCATGCTTCCTTCATTTTCCAGCAGGATTTGCACCTGCCCACACTGCCAAAAGAACCAAACCTGGTTCAATGACCATGGTATCACTGTGTAATTACTGTGTGATTTCATGTAATATTAACATTTTTTGAAATCCTGTTTTTGTGGGTTTTATGAGCTGGAAGCTCAATATATATATATATATATATATATATATATATATATATATATATATTATATATATATATTATATATATATTATATATAATCGTATATATATATATATACGATTTATAGGCCGCCTGCTATAGGCTATTGTTTTTATTATTTTATGCAGCCCTACACGTATGCCTACAAGGCACAACAAACCTAGTGTTCAATATATATATATATATATATATATATATATATATATATATATATATATATATATATATATATATATATTGAACACTAGGTTTGTTGTGCCTTGTAGGCATACGTGTAGGGCTGCATAAAATAATAAAAACAATAGCCTATAGCAGGCGGCCTATAAATCGTTAAAAATGAACACTTCAGTAACACTACACTAGAGAAAAATATATGGATTATCATATGTTACTTCAAATGTTTCCATTCGTTATGACGTTATGAAATGAGATTGGAGTAAAAACATGAAGCCTTATGTTTGGCGCGTTTTGCTTTTCAAATGCACAGTGCAAGTGACTCAAACTCACAGCGCATGCAGAGACCATTTACTGAAGGGATCGAGCCGCTCCAAACTATGAAACATTATTGTTACCACATTATACATATCTACGTTTGAACAGATATCCACAAACACAGTATTTAACAGTAAACAGAGGTCTAAACATTATAATATTCACCATATTAGAGTAAACACTCATACTAGCCTACTTTTATATCATGTTTTGTTTTATTATCGAACAATGCAAAATTTATATAAATGTATGACATTAGGCTTCATGTTTTTACTCCAATCTCATTTCATAACGTACATTTTAGTCTGGCACCAGTCTGACTAGTTGCTACAATGTAAAGTGTATACAACAATAACATGCTTACTATTATGGGAGGAAATGTCTTACCTTAAAAATCTTTCTCATCTTCAAATCGCGTTCTTCTAATTCTGCTGAGGTAAATCCAAGGTAAACAGCACAACACATCACAACGTGTCTTCCAAACTCGTTGAAAATCAGATGATTGATGAAGATCTAATGCTTTGTTTAGAGGTGATGAGGCGTCTACAAGTCTGTGTTCCTTCACGTGGACGATTTGCATGTCAATTGCTCTTGCACGCGTGGGTGTGGTCACATTAGAGTTAAGGAGGACGTGCTTGAGAAACTGTACATCTCATTGCTTTCATACGGATTACTTAAACAGAGAATATTTGTTTTTGATATAATTTACATCATTTAAAAATAGAGATTTCAAGATTTGTAAAGACATATCTCTCATGTATGTGTGGCAAGTATTCGCTGAGTTACAGTTCATTTTCTGTCGCGTTTCAGAATTAACTTTCTCTCAACACATTGAGAGAAACGGCAGACCGTGCATCATGTTTATTTTCTTTAATTTACAAAAAAACACAAAGTGTACAAAAATAAAAGAAGACATAACACTTATATGTAAGATCAAAATCAACAAAGTATTTTGAGTCTCTTTTGATAAGAAAAACAAGCGAGCTGGTCACGCCGGCGCGACCGCCGACCCCAGAGGTTTAAAGAGAAGTGTTCTTGGGTTATGTGATTACAAATTTAATGTCTTAAACTGCTGATCTATGTTACCATGCTAATAAATAGTGTTTTCACTATAGTTTAGATAGTAATATCCGCTGCAGAGCTTATAGTTACGGCCATTTGCTCGGCCGTAAAAGTAGTGATTATTTCAAAAATCCCTAAAAATGTATTAATAATTCCCTTTGAGCTAAATTGACCAGTTTCCCTTACACATTGTTCGTTCGTTCGTTTAATTATTTATATAGCACCTTACAGACTACCACCGTAGTTCCAAAGTGCTGTACATTGCGATAAAACCAACAGGACAGGAAAACAAGACATACAACATCCATGTACAAAAGTACTAAAAAGCCAAAGAATACAGATAAGGTTTTAAATGGCCCTTAAAAACATTAAGATTCAAGGAGGATCTAACGTCCAGTGGTAGATTGTTCCACAATCTAGGACCAGCAACAGCGAAAGCACGATCACCTTTCATTTTAAGACGTGCACGGGGAATCGTTAAGAGAAACTTGTTTGCTGATCTTAGTCTTACAACACCTGCGCTATAGGGCTTGATGAGCTCAGCCAAGTATTCTGGCGCCATTCCGTGTAGTGCTTTAAAAACATATATCAGGATCTATATATATATATAGATCAGGACATAAACCAAATAAATACACAATTCTAATCATCATTTGTCTACGTTCTTCAAGCAGTCTCTGGTATTTTACATAAACCTATGTATTTATTTTCACACTGGTTCACGTCGCATAAACATACTTCTGCCTCATATGGTTTGCAGAATCTAGAGGTCGACCGAATTATCAGTTTTCCAGATTGATTGGTTTAGCCAATTAATCTGCACCAATAACCTATTGCTGGAACAATCGGTTATCTGCAAAAATCCATACCGATGGTATTTACGAGTTGCGTCCGTTGTTGGAGCGGCTGAGAAGGGTCCGTTGTCATTACACAGTATGAGAGTGCTGAGAAGCATGAGAGTGACCTATAGGCGAAATAAAAACTCTCTGTTATGTGACTGTGGTACTTAGACTGTTAGTCTGTCAATAATATCTGCTTATTTTTCGCTTCCAAGCAGCACAGCAGTAATGACTTTATGAACTTTTTTACTTACAAGATTGATAATATCAGGGAGAAAATTATAACTATGCAACCGTCTACTACAGTATCGCATCAGGCAGTGCACTGTAGTCTTCCTAAGGAAAAAATTCATTCATTGCTATAGAAGAGGAAGAATTGTCTAAACTCGTTAAATCATCTAAACCAACAACATGTATGTTAGACCCTATACCGACTAAGCTATTGAAAGAGATGCTTCCAGACGTCATAGATCCTCTTCTTAATATTATTAATTCATCTTTGTCACTAGGATATGAACCGAAAACTTTTTAAGCTATTATTAAAAAAAACACAACTTGATCCTAGAGAATTAGTCAATTACCAGCTCATCTCGAATCTACCTTTTCTGTCAAAATTAATAGAAAAGGCATTATCCTCACAACTATGTTCCTTTTAGAAAGAAATGGTATCTGCGAGGATTTCCAGTCATAATTTAGACCATATCATAGTACTGAGACTGCTCTCGTTACAAATGATTTGCACTTATCGTCCGATCGTGGTTGTATCTCTCTATTAGTGTTGCTGGATCTTAGTGTTGCATTTGATACCATCGACATTCTTTTGAATAGACTCGAAAATTATGTTGGCATTAGTGGAATTGCACTAGCATGGTTCAAATCACACTTATCTGACCGTTATCAGTTTGTAGCAGTAAATGAAGAGATGTCATATCGATCAAAAGTTCAGTATGGAGTACCACAAGGCTCAGTACTAGGACCGTTGCTGTTCACCCTGTACATGCTACCCTTGGGAGATATCATTAGGAAGCATGGAATTAGTTTTCACTGTTATGCTGATGATACTCAGCTCTCGATTTCTTCGCGCCCCGACGAAACGCACCAATTCACAAAATTAACAGAATGCATAGCTGATATAAAAATTTCCTACTACTTAATTCTGAAAAAAAATAGAGTTTCTAATTTTCGGGCAAAAAACCTCTGCACGTATTAACCCAGAATACTGTCTAATACTTGATGGCTGCTCTGTCAAGTCTTCGTCGTCGGTTAGGAACCTGGGTGTGCTCTTTGATACCAATCTTTCATTTGAAAGTCACGTTTGTAGTATCTGTAAAACCGCATTTTTCCATCTTAAAAATATATCTCAATTACGTCACACTCGTTACCATCTATTTGCATTAGTTTATATACAAGCTGGTAGCTTTTACTAGTGACACTAGAAAGCAAACTGTATCGTAATACAGTCGACAAAAACAAACAAATCAGAAATGCATTTGATTTCAGTTTTTTTTTTTTGATTAGATAATCAAGTGTTCTAAAATAGAAGCAAATAAAGTGTGAGAGTATACATACAATTTGCATATGTCTTTAATTTCAATGCTATTTGTGTATAAAGATGTCCATCTTTAAGTATGACTGTTTGGATTTTTATGAAATGGTAAAACTTTACAATAAAATTCCATTTGTAACATTAACTAAGTTTAATAAAAGTATTGTTTATTGTTAATTTCAACATTTACTAATACATTTTTACATGTTAAAGTTGTTTCTCTTAACATTTGTTAATGCACTAAGAACTAGCGTGAATGGCCAAGGTGTAATTATTATTATTATTTTTTATTTTATTTTTTTTAATCGGAAGTCAAACACTCGCTTGTGTCTGAAAGTGAGTTTTGAGCTGAAAATTATTTTAAATATCTTAAATGTTGAGGTTAGCTGGTAACATGGCAAATGAACAGCGCTGTTGACCCTCTCCTCACTCAGGTAAACTCTGCCTTTGTTCATGGCCACTCCTCAAGCCCCAGTTGGCACACTTTGGACTAAGGTATTCGGCGGGCCAGAAACCCCTGGCTGTTGGCCCAGATCAAGCCCCAGAAGTAACAGTGGAAATGCTACTGGCCCTGGCACACACTAGCATGCTTGCTTTTGGCCCAACAGTGTAAACAGAGCATTGACTTCTTAAAGAAAGTAGGAAATTTGCAGGCCCTGTCAGTTGTCACTTGCCTAGACTTTGCTCCAGGTGATGTCAAAGCTATACTGCACCCTAAGTTCCATCTATGGCTGGTCAGCTAGTTGTTTTGCAGGCTTTCTTCCCTGCACCTCAAGCCACAAGAGCGAGAAAGTCTGCACTATATATTTGTGCTTTGAGGATCTACGTGTAATTCCTCTCAGCTCCTGGTCTGCTTTGGTGGCTGCAATAGAGGGAATGTGATCAAGCAGCACATCTCACACTGGATCACTGGCGAGATCTTCCACACCTATGAAGCACATGGTATGACTTCAACTCTAGTGGTTAGGGCCCACTCCACTAGGGCCCTGTCCCAAATGGCACAATTCATATGCACTTTTGGTCTTGTGGACTTACAATGGCTGCCGCATGCGCATGTCCGTTAAGTCCATGAGACCGTAGGGTGTCCCATTTAGTCATTTTAGGTTTCAGAAGGGTGCTCACGAGCGCCCCTTTGCGGTTGATATGTGCACTTTTGCCAGGTACCACTGGTGCTCCGCAGTAGACTTCATCCCAACAGTCAAAGCGGCGTTACACCACGAAAGTTCAGACTCAGAGGAAGACCACAAGTGTTAAGGGTGTCATTTGGGATAGGGCCTAGAAGTGTTGTGTCTTCCAGAGCTCTTGCTAGGAGTGCACCGTTGCAAGATGTTTGTGTTGCGGCAGGCTGGTCCTCTCCGCACACATTCATCAAGTTCTACCGTCTGGACACAGATTCAACCCCAGGGTCTCAGGTCATTCAGGGTTAATCTGGTCTTAGCCCGTGCTCACAATTGACCCTTCGCAGGGAGTTTGATTGACAGGCGATCTGACCAATCATAATCCGCCATCCGCCGAATCTGCCATTTTTGTCCGACAAAGCAGTCAGGAGAATTAGTAGATTAACGTTGAAAAACGTCTCGGGTTACGACTGTAACCCTTGTTCCCCGAGAAGGGAACGAGACACTGCGTCGTCGTCGTGACGACACTTTGGGGAACGCCCTTAGCGTAGCGCGTCTGACGCATGAATGAAATCTGTCAAATCCTGATTGGTGCTGCGTCATGACGTAGTAGATGACGGCATAACCGGAAGATACAAAGGGACGCCGGCACAAACACACGTTAGCTCCTTTGCGATGAAGCAAGCGCTCTGCCCGTGATAGGTGTGGCGACGAGACGCAGTGTCTCGTTCCCTTCTCGGGGAACAAGGGTTACAGTCGTAACCCAAGACATTCCCCTTCGAGGGAACTCGCACTGCGTCGTCGTCGTGACGACACTTTGGGGAACGTAATGCCCACTATGCCACACCGTAATCACGCCCGCCCTAGTGCGATTCTGGGAAACCAGGCACACTTAGGATGCGAGCACTCTGGCGCCAGGCGTCACAGGGAGTTGCAGACTGTAGAAACGTATGAAGGCCTTAACTCCACCAGGGTAAACTCCAGGCAAGTAGGCGTTATAGAGAGGTGATAGCAAGGAGAAAGGCCACCTTGAAGGTCAGGTTCTTTGCCTCAGCCGACTCCAGTGGCTCGAAGGGGGCCTCAGCCAACCCTTCAAGTACCACCGCCAGGTCCCAAGTTGGGACTCTGGAGTGAGCCGCAGGCCTCATCCTCCGAGCCCCACGGAGGAAACATACAACCAGATGGTGCTTTCCCAAAGGCCCATCACCTATAGGCGAGTGGAAAGCCGCAATGGCAGCCACATACACCTTAAGTGTGGACGAGGTAAGACCGGCGGAGAAACGATCTTGGAGGAACTCCAGCACTGAAGCCACTGGGCAGTTAACTGGGTCCACCTCACGCTCTCTACACCAAGTGGAAAACACATTCCACTTCAGGCTGTACAGTCTCCTGGTAGAAGGAGGCCTGGAGCTGAGTAGGGTCTTGACAACACCTGCTGACAGGCCAGCCTCTAGGTACCGAGCCCCCTCAGGGGCCAGACCCAGAGGTTCCACAGCTCTGGCCGGGGGTGAAATATTGTGCCCCCTGCCTGCGACAGCAGATCCCTCCTCAGAGGGACCTGCCACGGGAGGCCGTCCAGCAGTGCTACAATGTCCGAGAACCATACCCGGGTCGGCCAGCGGGGTGCTACTAAAAGTAGGCTGATCCCCTCCCGGCGGACCCGCTCCAAGACTCCCGGGAGCAGAACGATCGGGGGAAATGCGTACAGACGCAGCCTCGGCTACGTCTGCATCATGGCGTCCAGCCCCAGCGGAGCTGGATACCTGAGAGAGAACCGCAGTGAGCAGTGGGACGTCTCTTGAGACACGAACAGATCCACTTCCACTGGGCCAAATCTCACGCACATGGCCTCCACCACCTCGGGGTGGAGTCGCCACTCCCCGGGCCACAGCCCCTGCCTCGACAGGACGTCTGCTCCCTGATTTTGGTCCCCGGGGACATACATCGCTCCGAGATACGACAGTTTCCCCTGGGACCACAGAAGGATCTGGTGTGCCAGTCTGCATAGAGGGCGCAACCTCAGATCCCCCTGATGATTCAGATACGCGACTACAGAAGTGTTGTCCGAGCGTATCAAGACATGGTGGCCGCGGAGGTCCGGGAAAAAGCTCCTCAGAGCTTTGTAGACCGCCAGCATTTCCAGGCAGTTGATGTGCCAGGAAGAATGCCGGGTCTCCCACAGACCTCTCACAAAACGGCTGTCCATGACCGCGCCCCAACCAGTGAGGGAGGCATCTGTTGAAACGGTTTTCCGGCAACATGATGCTCCCAGCACCGGTCCCTGGGACAGGAACCAAGGTTTCCTCCATATGACAAGGGAACGAAGGCATCTGCGTGTTACCCTGATCATACGGAATGGATTTCCCCTCGGGGAAAACCCCTTGGCTCTCAGTCACCACTGTAGGGGTCTCATGTGTAGAAGGCCAAAAGGTATGACGTTGGACGCTGCTGCCATGAGCCCCAGCAGTCTCTGAAACTGCTTCACAGTGAGGTTGTGGCCTAGCTTTGCTCTGGAGACCATCGCCCGTATGGACTCCATGCGCGCAGGAGGCATTGTGCCCGCATCGTCGTGGAGTCCCATACAACTCCCAGGAACGTAAGTCCTCTGGAAGGGCGTCAACACACTCTTTTTTTTTTTTGTGTTGAGTCTCAGCCCTAGGCACCTGATATGGGCCAGAACGACATCTCGATGCCGAACTGCCATCTCACGCGACTTGGCCAATATTAGCCAGTCATCGATATAGTTGAGTACACGGATGCCCTGGAGTCTCAGCAGAGCCAGCGCTGCATCCATGCACTTGGTGAAGGTGCGAGGGGAGAGAGCTAGGCCAAAGGGAAGAACCCGATATTGGTACGCTTCGCCCCCGAAAGCGAACCTCAGGAACTTCCTGTGACATGGAAGGATGGATATATGGAAGTATGCGTCCTTCAGATCTATCGTGACGAACCAGTCCTCGAACTGGATCTGACTCACGATGGCTGGAATTGTGAGCATCTTGAACCTGAATCTCCTCAGAGAACGATTCAAGTGCCTGAGATCTATTATTGGACGCAACCCTCCATCCTTCTTGGGAACTATGAAGTACCGGCTGTAGAACCCGGACTCCCTGTCTGGCAGAGGAAAATGTTCTCCTTGACCAACAGGGATTGAACTTCCTGTTCCATAACCCGAACCTGCTCTGGGCCGACCACAGTCCAGACCACCCCGTTGAACTTCGGGGGAGGGGAGCTGAACTGCAGTCTGTAACCCAGCTCTACAGTACGCAGAGCCCACGCAGATATATTCGGAAGGCATGACCATGCGCCGAGATAATCTACTAAGGGAACCAGCCTCTCGAGGCTGGCCTCGGGTGTCAACCGAGCCTCGTTCCCGACCCCCTGAAGCGGCTGACCGGCAGGGAGCAGTCGAGAATGATTTTCAGTGTGCGGACGCGTTCGCTGCCCAGCCGCAGGTCTTTCTAGAGGCGGCTGGAGCGGCGTGCGTGCGCGGGAAACACAGCACTGATTTCCCGAGAGCTCCAGGGGGGAGGCGACCTCGATCGCTCCACCCCGGGGGGGGACAGCTCTGAGCAGTCCGGCCGCAGCTAGGGCCGCTTGGCGGAAGCCTTCTTTGCCTGAAGGACGGTCCTCAGATCGACCTTAAGCTCAGAAGGCTTGCCGCGAGAGCGCCGCCTCCTTTGCCAGGCTCCCTCGGGAGGGGCGCGGGAGGCGACACTCTCTTTTTGCACCTGTCGGTGCGAGGCTCAACATTTTAATTCCACAAAATTAAATGCAACCAAAAACACTGGATAAGTGAAACACGGTCTGGATGGTAGGCTGAATTAAAATATCTAACTTCTCAAAGTCAGATAATATTCCATCATTTTAATTCCATAGAATTAAATGCAGCCATAATCACCAGACAATACTGTTTAATATTTATTTATACGGTTTCGTAATCTACGCGCTGCCTCGGCAAACACGAGATTCGAGCCGTCACAATATATCGGCTTTCATCCCTCGAGAAGAAAGTCAACAGGTGCGAGGTTGAAACATCCGACAGCGCACGGCTTTTTTCTATGCACGCGCGCCGAGAAATTTCTCAATGAACACTGCCCAGCACCCTCAAGAGCTGACTGTGAATGCCTCGCACCCAAACAGTATTATTTCACAGATCGCGTGTGTCCCTTTTATAGCAGACTCGTAATCTACGCGCTGCCTCGGCAAACGCGAGATTCGAGTCGTTCACAATATATTTGGCTTTCATCTCTCGAGAAGAAAGCCAACAGGCGCGAGGCTGAAACACCCGAAACGCACGTGTGCGTCAAGATATTTATCAATGAACACACAGCCAGCACCCTCAGGAGCTGACTGTGCATGCCTCGCACCCACACAGAATCTTTATTGCAGAGTAGCCCCGTAATCTACGCGACGTCATCAAGCTCAGCCAATCACCGATCGCCGTGTGTAAACACATGCTTCGGAAACAGACTAATGCGGAGCATTCTCATAGCATCAAGCCATGTCTCGTTCCCCTTCTCAGGGAACTGGGTTACATACTTAACCTGAGATGTTTAAATTAATTTTAAACAGTAAAAAATCATTAAAAAAATTTAAATGAAAAAAAGGTATCATACCAAAATGTCAAAACTATTTAGGTAGCAGAAATTGTAATTTATAATTGGATTAACATACATATTGATAAAATACACACACAAACTTAATTAAATCAAAAGCTATTTTCACCAACATAAAAACAAGAAAATAGCTGTGCAGTTCTCATCAAATTGGATCATAAATGATGCACAATAAAGTTAAATACGCCCACTATCAGCTCAGACAGATTACACTCTCTCTTCACAGCAAAAAACACAAAGTAAGAAAGTGTGGCAATTAACGAAGCTGTAAATGTACCACCTCCGGAAATTCACATCAATGAAAGACTGCATCGTTTCTTTCCTAACAGCAGTATGTGAAGTGTTGTGAACGCTGAGGGCAGCGGACAGTGAACTTTGCTTACTAACTTGAGTACAGACTAAGATGAAGAACATAATTAAGGAAACACATGGAAGGTTTCTCGAAGTCTACGATTAATTAGCCTCCTGTCAATATTCTCATCAATACCCGATTAACAAATGACACATTGCCCTATGAATGCTATTGATCTGCCTGCATTCCACAGCATAAATAAGCTGAAGCCTCCTAACAAACTGAAAAGCTGACAAAACAGTGTAAAGTAATTTCTCTCAAACAGCTTGTTGATCCGCTTTGACAAAAAGGCCTGTCTAATGTCAGAGCAAACCTGCTTACTTACACAGTTTACACAAAACTACCAAACTAAAACTCAGTAATTCAAGTTGAATTGTCAATGATGAGACTTTTTTGGTTGGTCTACTAATTCAATATGATTTACATTTAAATTGCAATTCATGTTTATTGCAGTCAATGGCTTGAAATCGTCTTCTACTGTGAGCATGTTTTCAATGTCTAAATTAAAATTAATTTTGATTCGTTCATAGGGGCATAAAGTCAAATATATAGATATGCTGTAACAAATCAGATAATGAAGGAAAATAGTTTCAATGAAAAGTATGAAATTATTGAGAAATTTCTCATTCTTAATTTTAAAGAATTAAATATTATTTAATGTTTAAATTATTAATATTAATGCATTGACTATCATTAACTAAAAAAAAAAAAAAAAAAAAAAACATTACATTACATTTGTTATAATATCTAGGCTATCAATCATTGTTAACGTTAGTTAATAAAAATGAATTGTTAATGTTAGCTCAGGTCCATTACATATTAACAGATGCAACTTTTGATTTGAATAATATATTAGTAAATGTTAACATTAATTACACTGTATAAAGATTATTTTTTTGTAGTAGTAAATAAAATAATTGTTGGTGCATGTTTTACAATACATTTACAGTTTCGGTTAATTTCACATTTAATTAGTTGGAAAACTTGTGTCACGGATCAGCCAGGCTCCACCATCAGCCAATCACATAGGTCACAATCACCAGAGTACTGATCACCCGCACCTGCTTCACATTCCCTCATCATCTCCCTCTGCATTTAAGCACACACCTCGCTCAATCTCATTGTCTGGACTTGTTTGAGCAAAGGACTCACTTACAGGTTGACTCCAAGTTCCTGAAGTGTATGTTACTTATCTCCAGTGTTTCACCATCATCTTCCAGTTCCTTGTCTCCAGCGTCTCCTGTTCAGTGTTGTTGCAAATCGGATGCTTACCTGTTCCTCCTTGAGGTGTGCGCTCCGTCATCCATCCATTCAATCCATTGGAATCAAGCTGGTAATGTCACGCAGACTCATTTCCACTCATTTTGACACCACTGGCCTTGAGATTCATTAAGTTATCCGACCATGTGGCCAATCTTATGCAGCCCTGTTTAGAAGAGCTACAGGGCCAGCAATCCTCTCATTTCCCTCACCAGCCAGAGGAATCTGTGTTAAATAAACAACTCTTGATTGTATCTCTGTCTTGAGTCTCTGTTTTGTAACAACTTTATTATTGAAAATTAATAGCAATTTTTGATTGAAAATTGTTTCTACACCACCTATTTAAGATTAAAAAAATGTCATTACTATTTTTAAAAGTTAGTTTCTAATAATTATTAATGAATCATTATTTCATTATTATTCAAATACTATTGATATTAAACCTTCATCCACCAAATCACACCAAAAAAAAAAAGCCTTTAGACCAAAAAAATAAAAAAACCTATAAGAATTCCTATTAAGTGTACACATTTTGAAGCTAAGGGAAATATTTCATTACTTTTTACCTGATGGTTACATCACTATTAAGAACCTGACAATGTGTTTTAGATTTTTATTTTTTTATTTTTTTTTATTATTATCTTCAGACACTCAAACTCAGTATTTCATTACCCATCAGCACTTGCTGATGTCTTGTGCAATGGAAAATAAGCATGAGTGAACAGAAGAACACCAAGCAGATAAAGCAAATTACAAGTTCAACAAGTGTGCCTCTACATTTACTGGATCTGTATGTTCTCTTCTCATTACATACTGATTAAATAAATTGCAGACTCTTCACCTAGCTTCAGCTTCAGACATGGACTATATGATCTCAGTTTTGACAAACAAAGTTCTGCAAAGTAAGGTAAAAAGGGTCTCGATATAAATTAATGGTGCCCTAGCATCCCAAGGTTTAGTCCCCTTACACTAATGATAGTAATGAACACTTGATCATGAGGGATGATAGCGCCCGTCCTCCAGTCAGAGCTTTTTGCAGGTTAATTAGGTAAGATAACATCATCAACCTCTTTCATCCCTACATATGGAATTAATTGGATAAGCTGAGGCTGGATTCAGGTCTATGTGTAATCATGTAACAATCAAGTGGAGTAATGGAAGAGAGACGCCGGCCACGTCACAAGATGTCTTATTTAGATTCTCTAACAACCTATCTAATAAGCATGTGGACACTAATGGCATACTTTACAATAATGAATCAGTGGAACAATAGCAGTGTGGCAATGGCAGCAACTGTAAAAAAAGACATCATGGGCAGTTTGATGGTCTTATCATAATATTATGCAATTAGTCAATGCCGAGAAACATAATGAAGTGTGGTTTAATAAATCCATGTCATATGAAAATGTCTTTGAGGAACATCAATCAACCATGATTTTAGTTAAGACAGGAATGCACTTCAATTATTGTTATTGATTTGTATATTGATATTATTAACCCTGTAATGACTTATGCCATATGGTGATACTTCAATTGACCCTTCGTAAAGACCCGCCCCCCTTAGTTACTGTTGCTACGTTCGACAAGCCACGGTGCTCTCACGCCACACATCATGTTCTCACGCAGTGAAAATATACATTGCGAAGCAAAAAGGTCACTGACAACGTGCAAACAGACATAACAGAGCAGGCTACTTGTGGTATAAATCCAAAGTCCCAGCTTCAAGAATAAACACGCCCCACACCATTTCCAGAATAGGGCGGAGCCTTTAAATCTCTGCTTCGATAACTATGGCAATAATAAATCAGGAGAAGCAATATGACTGTCAACGAAAATAGTGGTGTTCATCCCTGTATGTATGAACCAGAGTCGGACACTGATGAAGAAGAGATCTGGCAGAAGCAAAAACTTTGTGAATGACCCAGGAAGTTTCCAAATGGTTATGTGATCAATTTATTTAGCTGTTGTAGAGTTTTTTTCAGCCGTTTAGCAATGATGGCTGAGCAACACACACACACACAAATACTGTTACAACGTTCGCTATGCACTATAACGACTTTATTAATTGTTGTACAGGTGCTAATGTGGCAAATGTGACAGGTTGCCTAACGAACAAGAAAATATATGCTGCATAGAGATAGAAGAGGTATTATTTTAATTAGGGCTGTGCGATATGACGATATATATTGTATGGACGATATAAAAAGTCTATTGTTTCATATTATGCTCTATCGTTTATATCGTGGTGTCGCAAAAAAACATTGTTTACGACAAAACTTTTTCATCATTTGGATGACTGCAATCTTACACGCCAACCATGGGGATGCAGGCAGAAACGTGAATAACATGGCGAGTGAAGGGGAGACAGAACCGGGTGGCTCCAGAGAAGGACCAGCCAAGACAAACAGAGGAGCTCATTCCTAAACGAGGGGCTACCTCTGTAGCATGGACATAGTTTGGTTAACTTTCTATATGTTTGGTTGACTATTTTATTTTGATAATGAACATGCTGCGATGTCAAGTTAGCAATGCTAGAACGTGTGCGTGTGTGAGGCGTCGGCGTGATCACAGGAATTTTTGTCCTTCTGAGGAACCTGCTACTCCGTAATTTATGGTCATATGGATGGAAGCAAAAAAATATTCAAAACTGTAAAACTTTTGTAAAATACAGAAAAAAAGCACAATGCCGTTTTCTGCCGTCTCGGTTTCCTTTCCGTGAACTTTGGAACCCGTCGCATGAACCGAGCTCAGCAAAAAATTTCGTTTTGTAATTATTTAAGTGAAGTAGCCTATATGCCTATATATTAGTTTTATATATTTAGTTTTATTCTGTTTCCTCCGTTCACAGAAGCACTTTAAGCCCCAGATAGCACATGTACGTCTGCAAGATGTCTGTTAAAGATCACTTCATCTGGAAAGCATCTGCTGTTTACTAACATCTGACGTCTTTAAGATGTCAGTTTTATACATTCTAAATCATAAACATCTTAAAGGAGAAGTTCACTTTTAAAATGAAAATTCTGTCATCATATAATCACCCTCATGTTGTTTCAAACCTGTATGAATTTCTTTCTTCTGCTGAACAGAAAGGAAGATATTTAGAAGAATATCAGTAACCAGGCAGTTTTTGGGTCCCATTGACTTCCATAGTAGGAAAAAAATATACTATGGAAGTCAATGGGACCCAAAAACTGTCTGGTTACTGACATTCTTCTAAATATCTTCCTTTCTGTTCAGCAGAAGAAAGAAATTCATACAGGTTTGAAACAACATGAGGGTGATTATATGATGACAGAATTTTCATTTTAAAAGTGAACTTCTCCTTTAAAGACATTTTCTAAACGTCTATTTGACATCTGACAGGAAACGTCCTATAGACGTATTGGAGATGAGCAAACACTTGTACGTCTTCCAGATGTAAACACGCACATCAAATAGACGACTCCATGATGTACACGTGCTTTCAGGGCGTCAATATCACATTTGCACAGTATGTACTTTTTGAATTTTGAATTAAATATTTAACAGAACGATACAATAACATTAATAACCGGTTAATGGCCATTTCAAATAAGTGTGTCTGTTTCCATTTCTGGTTGTGTTCCTGTCAAAATTTCGTTCGTTTGTTTTCGTTCAACAGATTCAGAGCCCTGATTGCTGCTGCATTTTAAACTTGAAAGTACTATGTTTACATTTGCATTTTATATATCAATATTTTATGTTGGGCCTGTAATCATTTGTTTTTGAAAAATGTTTTATATTTAATTCATATTTTATATTTCTACATTCTTAATCAAACAATTGCCCAGAAGTTCTAAATACATTTTTGAGTATATACTTAATATATACTCAATATATAAATCAACTATTCTTTTAGTTTATATATACTGAAAGAAAATATTTTCCATGTGGTAAATATATACACTCACCTAAAGGATTATTAGGAACACCTGTTCAATTTCCCATTAATGCAATTATCTAATCAACCAATCACATGGCAGTTGCTTCAATGCATTTAGGGGTGTGGTCCTGGTCAAGACAATCTCCTGAACTCCAAACTGAATGTCAGAATGGGAAAGAAAGGTGATTTAAGCAATTTTGAGCGTGGCATGGTTGTTGGTGCCAGACGGGCCGGTCTGAGTATTTCACAGTCTGCTCAGTTACTGGGATTTTCACGCACAACCATTTCTAGGGTTTACAAAGAATGGTGTGAAAAGGGAAAAACATCCAGTATGCGGCAGTCCTGTGGGCGAAAATGCCTTGCTGATGCTAGAGGTCAGAGGAGAATGGGCCGACTGATTCAAGCTGATAGAAGAGCAACTTTGACTGAAAAAACTCGTTACAACCGAGGTATGCAGCAAAGCATTTATGAAGCCACAACACGCACAACCTTGAGGTGGATGGGCTACAACAGCAGAAGACCCCACCGGGTACCACTCATCTCCACTACAAATAGGAAAAAGAGGCTACAATTTGCACAAGCTCACCAAAATTGGACAGTTGAAGACTGGAAAAATGTTGCCTGGTCTGATGAGTCTCGATTTCTGTTGAGACATTCAGATGGTAGAGTCAGAATTTGGCGTAAACAGAATGAGAACATGGATCCATCATGCCTTGTTACCACTGTGCAGGCTGGTGGTGGTGGTGTAATGGTGTGGGGGATGTTTTCTTGGCACACTTTAGGCCCCTTAGTGCCAATTGGGCATCGTTTAAATGCCACGGCCTACCTGAGAATTGTTTCTGACCATGTCCATCCTTTTATGACCACCATGTACCCATCCTCTGATGGCTACTTCCAGCAGGATAATGCACCATGTCACAAAGCTTGAATCATTTCAAATTGGTTTCTTGAACATGAAAATGAGTTCACTGTACTAAAATGGCCCCCACAGTCACCAGATCTCAACCCAATAGAGCAGGGGTTTTCAAACTTTTTGTGTGTGTGGACCACTATTTGTAATCAAGAATTTTCGCGGACCACCTCATAATACACATAATAAAATATGTCTACACAGAGTCCTACCTGAATTAATCTGCACCTCTAAATAGGCTTGCTAGCTCTAAAACTATCATTGGTCATCACATCAGTACAACAGGCTTGTTAAAAGAAAGTTTACTGCACACAACGGCTGCCACACATTTAATTTATTTATTTACTCAAGCGCCCGATCGAGGGCATAATCAGGTTCATTTGAACAACAGGCTTATTTCCATAGCAATGGAGTATGAAATCTATACAGTAATAAGAACACTGGAATATAGTAAACATTTCAAAACCTTTGGCAATTTTAGGGGATTATTAATCTTCAGAGTTTTACAAGTCCTCAAAAAATACCTAGGCTTGAGTTTGTCCACTTAACAGCACATCTGCAAAACATTTCAGAAACGCGAGATCAAGAAACTAACTGGAAATTAAAATAATAACAGGCCTTATTCATTCCATTTATAAACATTTTGTTTCATAAACTACCTATGCCTAACTGTGCTTTCACACCGGACGCGAATAGTGCGTCAAATTCAAAAAGGGATCATATGTCAAATTCGCGCCTGCCAGTGATACGCTTGACCACTTTGTATCAATTTGCGCGTCAAGAGCGAAATTGACGCGCGTAAAAACAAAAGTTTGAAGCTAAATTTCGTCCGGTGTGAACGCACCATTAAAGGCTATGCGTGTGATGTGATAATGAGAACATATTTGCCTCTGCCCTTTTCTCTTCAGAGAACCTGTTGCTATCCACCGAACCAATGTTGTGGTTCTAACGGCACTGAACTTGAATGTCACGGCCGAACACCACTAGGCTATTTTAGTAATCACACAATAACTTAACAATTTAATTAAAATGTTATATCAATATAGGCCTACATATTCTTTTTACTTTTTTATGGGAATTTCCTGGTAAAATTAAGGTAAAAAAAATATTATTTTATATATTATTTTGCCTTTCCACGGACCACCTGCAGTACCCTCACGGACCACTAGTGGTCCGCGGACCACAGTTTGGGAATGGCTGCAATAGAGCATCTTTGGGATGTGGTGGAACGGGAACTTCGTGCCCTGGATGTGCATCCCACAAATCTCCATCAACTGCAAGATGCTATCCTATCAATATGGGCCAACATTTCTAAAGAATGCTTTCAGCACCTTGTTGAATCAATGCCACGTAGAATTAAGGCAGTTCTGAAGGCGACAGGGGGTCAAACACAGTATTAGTATGGTGTTCCTAATAATCCTTTAGGTGAGTGTATACACATCCAGGGCACGGTGCACATCCAGGGCACGAAGCTCCCGTTCCACCACATTCCAAAGATGCTCTATTGGGTTGAGATCTGGTGACTGTGGGGGCCATTTTAGTACAGTGAACTCACTGTCATGTTCAAGAAACCAATTTGAAATGATTCGAGCTTTGTGACATGGTGCATTATCCTGCTGGAAGTAGCCATCAGAGGATTGGGTACATGGTGGTCATAAAGGGATGGACATGGTCAGAAACAATGCTCAGGTAGGCCGTGGCATTTAAACGATGCCCAATTGGCACTAAGGGGCCTAAAGTGTGCCAAGAAAACATCCCCCACACCATTACACCACCACCACCAGCCTGCACAGTGGTAACAAGGCATGATGGATCCATGTTCTCATTCTGTTTACGCCAAATTCTGACTCTACCATCTGAATGTCTCAACAGAAATCGAGACTCATCAGACCAGGCAACATTTTTCCAGTCTTCAACTGTCCAATTTTGGTGAGCTCGTGCAAATTGTAGCCTCTTTTTCCTATTTGTAGTGGAGATGAGTGGTACCCGGTGGGGTCTTCTGCTGCCCATCCGCCTCAAGGTTGTGCGTGTTGTGGCTTCACAAATGCTTTGCTGCATACCTCGGTTGTAGCGAGTGATTATTTCAGTCAAAGATGCTCTTCTATCAGCTTGAATCAGTCGGCCCATTCTCCTCTGACCTCTAGCATCGACAAGGCATTTTCGCCCACAGGACTGCCGCATACTGGATGTTTTTCCCTTTTCACACCATTCTTTGTAAACCCTAGAAATGGTTGTGCGTGAAAATTCCAGTAACTGAGCAGATTGTGAAATACTCAGACCGGCCCGCCTGGCACCAACAACCATGCCACGCTCAAAATTGCTTAAATCACCTATCACCTAACTATTAATTAATTGAGTTTACAGAAAAGGTACTATATCGTGATATATATGTTATTGGGATATGAGATTGTGATATGAGATTTTGGTTATATTGCCCAGCCCTAATTTTAATTATAGTTTTAATTTCTGTAAACAGATTTCATTTATGAAAAAAACATTGCCTAATGCAGTTTACTATAATGAAGGTTAGAAGACAGATACAACTGCTTAAAGTGACTCCGCTGTGTCTTCAGCAGCTCTAATTTCGGGAGTAAATGAAGACTGTTATGTTCATTCTTACAACCAACAACAACAAATCACCTGAATTGCTTACGAGACATTCTTGCAGCTACAGCTGCTCCAGCGTTGAGAAAATGACAGACAGTGTACAACTTGCTCAGGGCAGAAACTATGCTAATGCGGCAGGGTCCATCAGCAGTCATGGGCGGGGCCTAAGCAATGTGACAAATGGCTTGTTCTATGCAAGGGGGTAATGTTTCAGAAAAAACTGAAGCTTCCCCAGGGGCCGCCAATGATTAGCAGACCCTCACCTGCTGTTAGCATTCCATTGACTCCCATTCATTTTGGCATCACTTTGACAGCGAATAACTTTACATCTGAGGCATTTAAAGACTCCATTTGTCCATTATTTATTTCTAAAGAAACACAAAAATGTATAAAAGGCTCCATTACCTTGTATCTGACGTTATGGCTCCGTAGAAGCAGTTTTTGTAAAAATAGGCTAACAATTGCATCATAACCACGTGACTCTCTGTCACACAGTAGAGAAATTACCGTACGGACAGGAGGAGAAGCTCGCAGGCAATCGGGGAGACGTGGAGGCAAAATGACAAAATAATTCATCAGAATACTTAGCAAAAGTTTCTCCTGCTCCTAGCTTATGGACACTTTCTACTCACACTCTCCGTCTCTGCAAGTTTCGGAAGGGAATGATTCAGATTTCTCTTGGCACAGCTACTAGAAAACAGACAGGTTGCTCATGTCACATCTACGTCGTCAAGCTCAGTTTGAGTCTGCGCAATACGGTCAGCCATCAGGAAGTGAGTGCTTCTAACTGACTTCACTTTTCTCCGTTGAATCCAATGGGGTCGCTGTGTCCATTTCTTTTACTGTCTATGGTTCTATGAGACTGTTGAGGTTTTATGGGGATTAAAAAAATAAGTGGGTGGATTTTTATCATTATAGGGTGGTTGACTGCCGACACACATTTATGTTCAAACACCATGTAAAAGTGAATTTTGCTTAATAGGTCCCCTTTACATTTTTTTTTTTTTTTTTTAAGAAATTCAAACAATACATACCGTTTTGTGGCTCTTTCATATCACTGTAGCGCCTCAGTTCAAGCGGCACATGAACCAATAATCTCTTCAAGCTATAGCACAAAAAAACAAAAAAAACACGTGAATGAATATCAGAAGGTATGTTGTTTCAACTGTGGAATGACATCAATACACACCATTTTTAAAGTTCAAGTTAGGGGTGGGCGATCTGAGGTTTTTATACTGTGATTAATCTTGAAGATGTCCACGATCTACTTTACAAGCGAATCGTAGAGATTGTGATCTTTTATGTCCTCGTAATATCGGGAATTTTATTTTGATGGCTCTGCGAACGGCAGCGCCTGAGCACAGCAGTCACATTCTCAGTCTTCATTAGTTGTGGTATCTGTTTAACAGTTTTATCGAAATACGTTACAGGACAGACCTGTTAAACAAAGAATGTAACCTGTATATTTATATCATAACATTTGCTTTTATATTATAACACTATTAATACTTTCTCATTTACCGTCAGCATATGTGCATTTATATTATTTAAACAAATCTTTCAATATCTAATAAACATTTAATTTCACAAACCTTGCAGGCTTAGTCGAATCCAGCTGTCAGATATTCTGAAGTGCGCATTTGTAGCCTGCATCAAAGTGATACTGTGCGTGACTGTCATATCAGCTTCACTGGAGACACACGATCGACAAACTTTAAACCCTTGATTTCAAACTATGCTGCGGTATATTCAGTTGCCCACTATGTCATATTAATGTCATTTTCACTGTGCTCTATGTAAAGTTAGTGTTGCCTTGTCTTTTTTTGAAAAAATATGATTTCCAATGCACACACATTTACCAGATTACTGAGTGCCCTGTTGATTACAGTGTTTACTTCCTTTTTGTTCATATTTTTTCCAAACAATTTCTTTATTCATGAACAATTCAAGAAGTTACAATCTAAAGTAAGTTAGTTTAATTTAGAGATTTATTTTTTAAATTAATTTTCATATTATTTCGGCCAGTCTACTCTTTTAAGATATCGGCATCGGCCTTCAAAAACCAATATCGGTCGACCCCTAGTTAAATGACTATTTTGATAACTGATTGTTTAATGCAATACTGTGTTTTAAATTGTGAAAATAGATCAGTCCATAGTCTTGTTCCAATCTGGATATTCTCAATAGTACAATATCAAGTAGTGGGAAGATGGAGATTCAGATCGTGGATCATGATTATTTGTTATATGTTTGTGATATGAAATTTTGGGAAGATCACCCACCCCAAGTTCAAGTCGACCAAAGTTAATCTACTAACTCGCCTATCTGGTTAGATTACCTGACAAAATGGCGGATTCTTTTTTATAATTGGTCAGATCGCTTGTCAATCAAACTGCTGGTGAAGGGTGTATTACTAAACTCTCAGTCCCCTAAGAGTATTTAAGGAAATAAAAGAGTATGACACATTATACACTCTTAAAATAAAGGTTCCAAAAGGGTTTTTTATTTGTTTTTTGTTTTGTTATGTTGCAGCAATGCCAAACCATTTAGGGTTCCCCAAGGAACATTTCATAGAACAGTTCTTAAAGGGGCACTTCTGGCAAAATGGTCTTTCATTAAAACTGGGCTGCCTATACAGAAGAAAGACAAAAAAATGAAATCTGTGCTACCTGAGAAAATAGAGAAAAAAGGATGTCGTCTTCCCTTTTGCCAAATAGTAGGAAAAAGTATAAAGTATTAGGAAAACCCATAATGCAGCGCCCTGTGATCGACTAGATCTCACAACTCCGCAAATGTCAGATACAATTTTCAAATAGGAGCTATCTTTATAAATAAACCACAGATGTGAGCTTTAAACAACACATTCTCGCCTGAAACACTCTTTAAACTACATTTTGTGACACAATAACAGTAGTATTTAGGTTTTCTCATCCGCTGTTGATGCTTGCTGGTTGATGAGAGATGCATTCTAGGATACCTGGCTGTCTCAAGTCCGCAAAAGTCACCTCTCGATGCATCCTCGAAAAAAGGAGTAGATCAAGAACACATCTGGGAATTTGAGCTGTTCTTGGCTAGATGTGAACTTTGAATTGGAACAGTTACTTGGGCAGCGACTGAAGACGTTTCACAATAAGTATTCCACAATATTGACATAGACAAGAACGCATATTGAGGACCTTTTCAAATACCCACACTTGCGGTCTTGGCCACTTGAGAGTGCGTGCAAGCGACAGGAAGTAAGTGTGCAAGACTGTCTGATGTCTAAAAAATACCAAAATGCAGTGCCCTGAATGCACACTCTTGAATACTGCATCGGAGCAGTATTCGAGGCTAAGCGTATCCCATCATGCATTAGATTCAGGAAATCATGTGCCCCGAAATCGTGAGACAGCGAGGATAACATTCCACTGTAATTTAAATTAATATATTACATGTAATTTGGTGGTAAATCAAATTGTTAAAAAGTAATTTTATTGGTGCAAAGATGAGTAGGCTATGTATTTTGAACAACATTCGCAACTGCATTTTATCACTTAATTAGAAGCACCACAATTTTAAATTGTCTTCTGTTACATAAGGACTACTGACCAGACATTTAGAAGTTTGTAAAATGCAAAGTATTGAAACACTATAGCTATATCAGTAGGCTATATCAAAGTATTTTTGCAACACTATAAGTGTGTCTCATCAGGTAATCAAAAGTACTACATCGTCTTCACGCCTACTTGAACACTTGGGCCAAATACAGGACATATGTCATGTAAGTAGACAAGTGGTCAAGTGCAAGGACCGCAATTGTGGCTATTTGGAAAAGCCCTGCTATGTTCCCTTAATGGAAGTTCTGAAGCGCAAAACTTAAATCACGTGACAAACCATTTTACTATATGGCTAGCTAGACAGTAATGAACAATCTAGCAAACATTTATAATTTACTGAAATGTTACACATATATTTAACAAGCAATATCATACTTTAAATAACATTACAAGCAATATCAGAAAGACCAGCTCTGCTGTTGTTCATAAATACCAGTATGTTGTACAAACAGGGCGTTGTCACGTCGCCGAAAATGGAGTCATCAGTTTCCCAATGTGTAGTGAGACAGCGTCCTGTAGCCTACTGTCCTTACCAGTGCCCGAATTCGTGAACACGATATTGATTCACGAGCTCGGGAATTAGGGACCCAAAGTCGTTTGTAAAATGAAACAGCGCAGTTAAACTGTGTTAAATGTAACCGCCATGTTGACGAGTAAACTGCGGTGCACAAACCTGAAAACACACACAGACACATTTTTACCTTGCTTGATGTTAGTCTTGGTAAGTGCACCGTCCGATACACAGCACAGCTCTCCGGAACTCTTCCACTCCTAAGTTCCATGCCCGGGCAAAACCAGCGACACTACAGGTTCCATGTCTATCCCGGGCGCGAGCGGCGCGACGCGGCAAAATACAATAGAACCCATTATAATCAGTGATACTGTCTACACTGGATGTGATTCAGTGCGATACTACAAATCCCAGATAGTAGGTAAATCCAGTATTTCTGACTCCAAGCTCTGGCGCTATTTCTGACATAAGAACAATGGTATTTTGCAATGGTCGCTTTAACTGTGCATTGTAGACATGGTGAAGGTTAAAACCTGTCCATACAAATTGATAATGATAATAAAAAAATAAAAAAAAATAAAAAAAAAATGATGGAATGGCGGCCTTTACGGCAAGTACATTATAGGTTAAGCTACAGCAATTTTTAAAAATACAGTAAATCTCTGTAGGCTATGTGGTTTTTGTTGTCACATAAAATTCCCATGCAAAGCAAATCAGTTATTTACTAAGAATTTGCAGTATTTGCCTATACTGGGTGATTATATAGGTTAGCCTATATAACTGTACAAATTACAGAAATGTGTAACAGTGAACTTAAATTAGTTGGCAACAGTACCCTTAGCAGAGTCAAATACCGCCTTGCTTTAGTAGGAAATACTTATTAGCAAACTTTTAGTCATAATGGTGTCAACTAGTAGGCCTATTGTTCCCATGCAGGTACAATAATTCAAATAGTAAAGGCCTATTTAGCGGCAGTGAGTTAAAAGATCCAGCACGTTGTGCCTGAAGGCTAATATGAAGAGAATTCCACAACGCAAACTCTGAAAAGCCACCATGTATTTGGAACGTTTCATAAATAAAAATATCTTTAATAATCATGAATTTAAAACTCATTTTGAAGTTCTATGACCCGTTCAAATGTGCAAAATGCTACTCCTCCATGTGATAGTGGGACAATTGTGGCACTTCAATAATTTAAGATTTTTTATTGTTGTCTTTACAAACACTTAACCCCCTAATTCATTTGAAAGCATGCTCATATAGGCAGTATTTTTTATATTAACACTTTGCTTTTGATTTAGGCTAACTATAGCTATATTAGGTCAGTCTCAGATTCTTTTTATTGGTAAAAAGAAATAATACAAAAATAATAAATTAAAGATGTCCTGTAAGCACTCAGTAGAAACTAGAAACACTGGACCGACTATCGGCTTGTATCAACGGAGGCCCAGCTGCGGCAAAACGCTGGCAACCCCAAAAAACGCTGGCAAACCGACCGCATTTTCAGACTCTCGGCTTGCCGATGGTGTGCCCATGGAGGTCCAACCGTGTCAATCCGCTGACTTTGTTCCGCCCAAACAAATCTGGCGGACTGCCAGGTCATTGTTAGCTGGGAACTGTTGCCATATAGGCTAGTGTTACATTTTTACCATAATGCTATTTAAAGAGTATAGTACTATACAATTTTCCGTGATAAACCTACCCTTGATAACTCTTCTGTTAATTACCCTCCGTCGAGTCTTAGCAAAATCCACTTGATCAAAATCACATGATCAGAAATTTATTTCAGGCCATGCGATAAATGTTTTAACATAACATGCGATAAAGGTTTTACTTGAACTATTTTAACTTAAAAAATAGTCAAAAGTGCCCAAACACACAGTTCTGTCAGGACCACTACCGTCAAATACGACTGACAATTAGCATACAGTTTGGATTGGCGTTATGGTTCCGTTCTGGGCGAGAACTCCCTGCGCATCCATGCAGCCTAGCATGGATAAGAGCAGGGAGAGCAGCAATAACCTCCCTTGGGGTAAACCGAACAGAACCAACATGAAAGTTTGCAAATATATTTAATTCAAAATTTTAAAGTACAACATTATTCGATAATTATTCTGATTCAAGGGAAATCAGAATGCCAAATCCTGACTGGGCGAGAGGAGGAGTTGGGGATGGAGGAGGGTAATTAGCTCCTGAGAAACGCGATAGCTGCTGATAATACTGAAGGAGCTTATATATGTATACGGTGATAGGCGTCGTATTCCTATAGGTAGATGTGGATCAGCTGAGGGTCAGCTGATGCGAGCTTGACTAACGTGACCTGCCAGAACTAACGCGTGATAATTTCTCAGTTTTAGAAACATTCAACATTCCATATTTCCTAAGTATCTTGTGACTGGTCTCGTTATCGTGTGTGCATGATGTGGTGTGTTCCTTTTGAGGCCAAACATTTACCAGTGCGTCATGTACAGGAGAGCTGTGTGTTGTGTTGTGTTGTGTTGTGTTGTGTTGTGTTGTGTTGTGTAGCACCTATCATCCGTCACAGCAGATGTTTGGTTCCTCTGGTTGGCTTTGTGTGAAGTACGGTTGTAAATTATGTATGAAGATCTTTTGTGTAAATTGTCATACTACATAATGTATGTTTACAAAGCTGCATGAAAGCTCACCTTAGATGGGAACTCATTACAATAAGTGATGCAGAGAGGTAACAAAGAGCTCTTTTGCACATAAAGTCACTTTCTGATCTCCATCAATAATGAAAGATCATTTAGAATAGGCCAGATAGGCCATCTGCTACACACACCTCTCAACTCATCAGCCAAACTGGTAAACACAACTTTTTCCCTCAAAGATCAGACATTTTATAAATGTATGTCATAATGGAATGCTAAAAATTAACCTGTCCTACTATGGAGAAGGGCTGGCACATGAATATTAATTACGTGACTGGACACTACAAGAAAGTTACCAAGTAACGCCAACCTAATTAATATGCATGAGGTAAGCCTTCACCGTTGTGTCCCTCATAATTTAGTGAAACCCAGTATACGTCACTGTCACCATAGTGACGGACGCTTCGCACAATAACTGCATAGGCATCAGTAATGCATGTCAGTATAACCTTAAATGTGTTTAATCAACTTTGTATTACTTTTGAACAACTGCAAGCAAAAACAGAAAACTGACTGAATGTGCTGTTTTATTTACACCATAACAGCACATACATCTCATAATGATATTCCAGTGTTTCATACCTAACTGAGGTAAGTGTTGTAAGTGTGTGTGTGTGTGTGTGTGTGTTATTGATCCTAATAATTTCTCAACATATAAGCCATATTTTGAGATGTTGTTTTTGTGTGCAACAAATTCTACTTGTCCTCCATTGCTCCCTGTTTTATTGTTTTTTAGAGTCTGTTGATTATTCATATAACAGAACTTCTAAAATATTACTCTTTTACATTGTAGACATTATAATATTGTACTGTAGACAGGTTCAAACAGGATCACAGTTCTTTCCATAACATTGAGCTGTTTTCTAATATGTGACACTTTCTTCATGCAAACAAAAAGCTCTATGATATGAATAGATTTTTTGGGATATATATACTATGGTAATACACTGTAAAAGCTAATTTGTTTAGCCTACACTTAAAAAAAAAAGTGCAAACACATTTACATTAATTCACTTAAAGCTAAAGCACTTAAAGCATAAGAACCCACCCTCGTGAACGTCACAGGTTGTCATCTTCTAATTACGGTTCCCTAAAATCTGTACCCGACCTGAATCACTTCTTACCCTAACCCGACGTGCATACATGATTATTATTATTTTTTAAAACCCCGACCCGAGACAGACCCGATAAAATTAGACCCAAGTCCGATCCAACCTGATTTTATTTCTGCATTTATTTTCAAATCCGACGGGACCCGTCCTGAATGTAAACGGTAATGATGTGTGCACAGCCTTCAGGAGTCCTGCTGACTGATTTGGCTACTGCTCCATAATTTTCATTTATTTATTTACTTATTTATTATTACTTAATATTATTGCCTGCCCGATGGATACAAGTTATAAAAAAAATAAATTGATAGCCTAATAAATCATGAATTTAATAGTGTTGTCTGCAATGCTATTTACCTCATCTCCAGCAAAAGGCTTCTGCACACAAAAAAGAAAAGCCCTGCATGGCATGAACACGCGTGGCTTTCCCTGATGGATCTCATAGCTATAAGATGGATTTCTGTGAGCAAGGTTTCTCAAAAAGTTAGAAGCAAAAGGAACAATGAAATCACTTTTCCAACAGCGTTCATTGAAATGGTAGGCAAAAATGTGGAGCAACTGAATCTAAATGTGGTAGCAACCATGTGTAAAGTCCATTGTATGTAGAAGCACGAATTCTGAGAGAAAAGGTGAGATAATAACATTTTGTTAAATGCCCGCCATAGTTTAAAAGAATTTGTGTCTTCTCGGGTACATTCCGAAAAAGCACATTTATTTTAAATTACCCGAGACCCGAGGCCGCAATACTGAACCTGACCCATGTCCAAGGCACTTGTCGAAGTTTTGGACCCGAACCTGCTCAGGTCTCGGGTCGGACCTCGGGTTTTCGGATCAAAGTGGACCCATGAAGACCTCTAATTTACGTTTTAATATTTAGAACACTTCTATTATCGATTGCTATCAGGATGTGAAGAGAGCTTCAACCAATATAACAAAAATAGCCTGCCTATACAGTACCTCTCACTAATTAAATTAACTTAAATAGATGTCAAACTTACCCCAAAACTCTGATGCCCAGTTTCACAGATAAGTCTTAAAGGGATAGTTCACCCAAAAATGAAAATTCTATCATCGTTTACTCACCCTCAAGTTGTTCCAAACCTGTATGAGTTTCTTTGTTCTGCTGAACACAAAGGAAGATATTTGGAAGAATGTTTATAACCAAACAGATCTCGGTCCCCATTGACTACCATAGTATATTTTTTTCCTACTATGGAAGTCAATGGGGACCGAGATCTGTTTGATTACAAACATTCTTCCAAATATCTTCCTTTGTGTTCAGCAGAACAAAGAAACTCATACAGGTTTGAAACAACTTGAGGGTGAGTAAATGATGACAGAATTTTCATTTTTGGGTGAACTATCCCTTTAAGCCCCCAGCAAGCAATAGTTGTCATTTCACTGTCTAGGTTAACTATAGACCCAATAAAGTCCCGTTATGAGTAGCCCACTTCTAGCCAAAATAAACTTACATTTTGTTACATGTAATTTTTGCTAAAATAACTTGCGAGATGTATGATATTCCAAAGTCAACAGTGATCACAAGGTGTTTGGTTTCCTTTCTTTGACAAGTTCATGTTCTAGATAATTATATTCTTGGGCTATGTTTAGACATCTATTAAATTTTCATTGACAGACCAAATTTTGCCTTGTTTTAGCCTAGACAATTCTATTATAGGTTACAGCCTAGGGCTGTTTTTGGATGGCTATTAGACGTCTTTTAAATGCAAAATTGCTTGCTGGGCCTAGTCCCAGACTAAAATAAATGTTTGTCTTAACTGGAAAAAAAGCTGTCTTAACTGAAATCAACTTGCACTGACATATTTTAAATGATGTTAGTGCCATTGTTTTGTCTCAAGAAGGTTTTTTTTTTATTATTATTATTTTTTAAGACACATTTATAAAAGCTACTTAAATGTCTTAATGTTACTTAAATTGAACAAAAACATCGCTATATCTGAAAAGCCAAGCCAATGTTGATTCTCGTTTTATTACAAGCTTTGTCACGTTACCTTTTTTGCCAACCTAATGAAAAAAATACCCCCAGGGGTGCCCGAGAGAGGGTAAGGATGAGCACCCCAACTGGACGGATACAACGGCATTAGAACAAGGCAACGGACAAACGACTACGAGCAAGCAGTGTATATGTGGCAAAATCTGTAAGAACAAGCTAGGCCTAAAGATCCACCAAGGGAGGATGAAGTGTCTGGTGGGGACAGGACCAACATAACGCACAGGTGTTCAACCTGGTGAGACGCAGGAGGAGCCAGGCTCGGTGTCACCCCACAGTGCCTGGAACCTCCAAGTGTTGCAAATGACCCCCTCTAGCATCAAGTCTGAGAGGAGGCGGATCAAGTGGCCAACATTGATGTCGACCAGATTCTGGAGACCACCATCAGGGGAGACGTCGACAGGAAACTGCAAGCCATGACAATGATCATCATCATCATTGCATCCGAACGGTTCGGTGAAGAGGTGAATGAAGGAGGCTCCAGAGGATCTCACTCAAATAACCAACGTGAGGTGAGAATCCATAACATCAGACAGGAGATGAAGACCCTGAAGCGACAGTACAGGCAGGCAGGAAAGGAGGATCGCATTGGCCTGGCACAGCTGATGAGCATCCTAGGAAAGAAGATCAGGATCCTCCGTCGGGCAGAGTGGCACCGGAGGTGCCACCGCGAAAGAGCCCGGAAGCGAGCTGCATTCATTGCCAACCCCTTTAAGTTCACTAAGGAGCTGCTAGGACAGAAGCGTAGCGGCAAGCTGGTCTGCTCTCAGGAGGAGATTGATCACCACCTGAAGGAAACATACAGCGACCCAGCAAGAGAGCAAGAGTTGGGGGAGTGCAGCACTCTGATAGACCCTCCTGGGCCAAGTGTGCAATTCAACATGTCAGAGCTGCAGCTGAAGGAGGTTCGAGAGGTTGTCAGGAAAGCGCGGGCAAGCTCCGCTCCAGGACCAAGCGGCACTTCGTACAAAGTGTACAACAGGGGTGCCCAATCCTGCTCCTGGTGATCGACTGTCCTGCACAGTTCATCTCCAACCCTAATCAAACACACCTGAAGCAACCAATTAAGGTCTTCAGAGCACGTCAGGATCACTTGAAAATTAAAGGCAGGTGTGTTTGATTAGGGTTGGAGATGAACTATGCAGGACAGTCGATCGCCAGGAGCAGGATTGGGCACCCCTGGTGTACAAGAACTGTCCTAAACTCCTGCTGCACCTGTGGAAGATCCTGCGTGTCATCTGGAGGAGGGGCAGGATCCCTGAACAGTGGAGAGTTGCTGAAGGGGTCTGGATTCCGAAGGAGGAGAACTCCAAGAAGATAGACCAGTTCCGCATCATCTCCCTGTTGTGTATTGAAGCCAAGATCATCTTCAGTGCTGTCTCCAACCGGCTGAGCACCTTCCTCTCAAAGAACAAGTTTATCGACACATCAGTCCAGAAGGGTGGAATTGCAGGAATGTCTGGATGTTTGGAACACACAGGAGTGGTAACACAGCTCATCAGAGAGGCCAGAGAGAACAAGGGTAATCTGTCAGTGCTGTGGCTCGATCTGGCTAATGCATATGGCTCAATACCACACAAGCTTGTGCAGCTCACTCTGACAAAACATCACGTCCCCAGCAGAGTCAGAGACCTCATCGCTGACTATTACAACAATTTCAGGATGAGAACTTCTTCAGAAGCAGTGACATCAGGCTGGCACAAGGTCGAGATCGGAATCATCACGGGATGCACCATCTCCGTAATTCTGTTCTCCCTGGCCATGAATATGCTCACAAAGTCTGCTGAACCAGAGTGCAGAGGGCCCAAGACGAAGTCAGCTCAACGTCAGCCACCGATCAGAGCATTTATGGATGACCTCACGGTCACCACAGAATCAGTCCCAGGCTGCCGGTGGATTATAAAGAGTCTCGAAAAGCTAATGGAGTGGGCACGGATGCATTTTAAACCAGCCAAGTCAAGATCAATGGTGCTGAGAAGAGGAAAGGTGGATGATAAATCCCGGTTTAGCGTTGCTGGTGTAACAATCCCGACCATCACTGAGAAGCCTGTCAAGAGCTTAGGTAAGGTGTTTGACAGCACCCTGAGGGACTCCGCATCCATCCAGTCAACCTGCACTGAGCTGGACAGATGGCTGAAGTCAGTGGATCGGTCTGGATTGCCAGGGAAGTTCAAAGCTTGGCTATACCAGCATGGCATTCTTCCCAGGATCCTGTGGCCACTATTCGTCTATGAAGTGCCAATCTCGACTGTGGAAACCTTAGAGAGGAAGGTCAGCAGCCACCTCAGAAGATGGCTGGGACTTCCAAAAAATCTAAGTAGCATCGCACTCTACAGGCACCGCAACAAACTGCAACTGCCGCTCAAGTCCTTGGAAGAGGAGTTCAAGGTAACGAGAGCTAGGGAAGTGTTGCTATATAGAGACTCAAGTGACCCAAAGGTGGCAACGGCTGGGATTGAAGTGCGGACTGGTCGGAAGTGGAAGGCTGAGGAGGCTGTTCGACAAGCAGAGACACGATTACACCACAAAAGGCTGGTGGGGGTGGTAACAAGAGGCAGGGCTGGACTGGGTTCCTTTGCAACTCCTCACATTGACACACCAAAGGGAAGGATAAGCACTGCCTAGTCCAGGAGGAGGTGAGAGCAGTGGTCGAGGAGGAGAGAACCTGCAGGACAGTAGGAATGAGGCAACAGGGTGCCCGGACACGATGGGAGAACGCGATCGAGAGGAAGGTGACATGGGCGGAGCTGTGGAAGGCAGAGCCACAGCGGATCAAGTTTCTCGGTTTCACTTTATTTTGATGGTCCCTTTAACACATTCTGTTGACTTTAAGTAACATTGCAACTACATGTCTATTAACTCTCATTATAGTGTTAGTAGAGTATGAATAGAATGGTAGGGTTAGGGTTAGAATACAGTAAGTTGACATGTAGTTGCAAAGTTACTTGTAGTCAGTAGAATGTCTGTTGGGGAACATCAAAATAAAGAGTTAGCAGATATTAGGTAGACAGTCTGCTAATACTCTAATGAGAGTTAGTTGACATGTTGTTGCAAAGTTACTTATAGTCAACGGAATGTTCAAGAGGGACCATCAAAATAAAGTGTAACCAGTTTCTCATCCAGGCGGTATACGATGTGCTTCCCAGTCCATCAAACCTTCACATATGGGGCAAAGTGGAGTCACCAGCATGCCCACTGTGCTCCAAGCGTGGAACCCTAGAGCACATTCTGAGTTGCTGCTCAAAGGCACTGGGAGAGGGAAGGTACAGGTGGAGGCATGACCAGGTACTGAAGGCCATTGCTGAAGCCATTGCTACAGGAGTCGAGTGGGCCAAGCGCTCCCGCCCCTCCAAGCAAGCCATCGCCTTCGTCAGAGCTGGACAGCTGCCAAAACCAGCGGCAAAAACATCTGCCGGTATCCTGGCCACTGTGAGGGACTGACAGCTGTTGGTGGACTTAGAGCAGCAACTCAAGTTCCCCAACCACGTTGTGACCACCACCTTAAGACCAGATGTTGTTCTCTTGTCGGAGTCCACCAAACAAGTGGTTCTGTTGGAGCTTACAGTCCCTTGGGAAGACCGCTTGGAAGAGGCCTTTGAGAGGAAGCTCGCCAAGTACGAGGGACTGGTCAGCGAGTGTCGACAAGCCGGATGGAGAGCAAGGTGTCTCCCAATAGAGGTAGGATGCAGGGGCTTTATAGCCCGATCCCTGTCCAGAGCCTTCAGTATGTTAGGCATTGATGGAGTGAGGAGGAGAAGAGCCACCCGCAATACCACTGAAGCGGCAGAGAAAGCCTCAAGATGGTTATGGCTCAAGAGAGGAAATCCATGGGGGCAGGGTAGCTAGATTTGCCAACTGGACACAAGCTGGGGTCTGATCAGCCACAGCTGGGTCGCCTGGATGAGGCTGTATGATGTTGAAAGACCCGAAACACCCAATGATTCCAGGAACATCACTGAAGATATGTCCAGTAGCATCAGCAGATGTATTTGCACAACATGATGTATTGATTAATTTTGTTCATTTTTAACAAAGAAAGTTAAATAATGCAGACATCAGGGCTTGACATTAACACCCGCCAACCCGGCAAATGCGGATGTATTTCAGCGGTGGCGTGTAACGCAGTCACTCCTACTAGCCATTTTGGCGGGTTGAATTTTATACACTATACTATAGTGCAATCTAGTGTTGTCGAAAATATAGATTTTTCGATACATATCGATACTGAAATATCTGAAACTCTTCCGCAGGATGCACAATACCAGCTACGCATTCTCACTCTCTCATTTCTCCGACAGCAAGTTGACGCACTAATCCGCGTCCAATCCCTTTACTCACTCAATTTATTTGCTCCGGATAAATATTGTTGGAGGGCTTGAATTTCGGCGAGGGATTGTGCGCATTGAGCATAATTTTACTCATTCCCGCAGATTTTGTGCTCACACCCAAAGTGCGTGCACATAAAGGCAAGTATATTAGCTAAAACAGTATAATGGGTCTGTGAGTCAGGTCTTAAAGTGACAACAGCCTAATATACCAGCTGCCAAATTATGAGATGAGATTAAAAATATCTATATGGCAGTTTTTGCCTATGGTATCAAAGCCAAAATTGTGGCCAGTGAAATTCTGAGTGGCCAGTAACTTTGGAAAACCACTAGCCACAGTGGCTGGTGAGCAAAAAAGTAAATGTCAAGCCCTGGCAGACATCCCACCTCACTTGGAAGGTCCGGGTGTCTCCCACATATTGATAGCGGCTCCCTGACACCCACAAATTATATACAATATCCCGGAAATCAAGCGAGCGAGAGGGAAAGCCTGTTTCCACCTGGTATTAGGATGTGTTTTCGGTGAACTGATCAAAAGTGGTCAGCTACATTTACCGTACATACATTTACATACATTACCGTTACACCTTGTATTATCATGCATTTCAAATGCATCTTTTTTGCAAAAAATAAAATAAAATACAATTTTTAAAAATGCATCACTTTTACTTTCGGCACACAAATAAAATATACCAAATGGTAGGCTATACTACAACAATCACTCAGCATAGTGCTTTTATTATTATTATTTTTTTTTTTTGTGACGAATGTCTTTCACTTAGAACTGTATAGCTCAAGTTTTTGTTTTAATATTATTATATTGTAAAGCTGCCATGCCTTCTTTCCATCCCTTTTCTATTAAATTTCTAGGCATGATACTATATTGAACTGGAAATTTTTGTGTTTAGCCAATCAGAAATGATTGTTTTAAAGAGATGCGTAACAAAAGGTAGCCTTGATGGTTATTTGCACAATTATATAATATTAGTCCAGCAGTCGTTGCCTTTCGGTATAATTAACCCTTCTGAAAAAAAAAAAAAGGAAAAAAAAAAGAAAAGCCAGCTTGGTGTAGAAGCGAGTCCCCTTCCAAACTACAAAAGCTTATTTTGTCAATCCAATATGACCTAATACTTTTAGCATTTAATGATATATTATAAATCCACGTAAATACTTTTTGCAGACTATTAGCGCAAGGCCAGGGAATCTCTGTGAGATGCGTTTTTCTACAGGATTACAGAGAACATTCTCTAAATTACAAAGCACTCTTCCAAATGAAGATATATAGTGCAATATTCTCTTTAAAAAGCGGACTGAAAATTAATCCATGAAAGTGCATGGTGATCAGTGATCATCACTGGCTGTCAAGTTTAGTTAAAAACAAATTATTAGATTGGGATTTGAACCTCGGACCATTGCACACTGAACTAAAATTATAAAACCACACATCTGTTGTTTTGTTAGCCTAAAGTCCATATCAAAAGGCTCTGTATTAAAAAGTTGCAATTTAGAAAATGGTTTAAATGAAAGGCTTATTTGTGTGGTCATGGTGTAAGGTTATTAAAGTTAGTTTGTTGCGACTCGCAAGGTTAGCTAATGCTGGGTACACACCAAAAGATTGTTTACATCTTATAAGATTTTCAAAATGCGATAGACCACAAACATGAGGACAAAAAATCCTAGATTTAACCGTTTTGCTCCTATAGTGTGTGGTGTGCCATGATGTGACAAAGACAGCACACACGAACAGATTTTCAACCAGAGTCTCGACTGTGAACACAGGAAATCTCGCAAAATCTCGCGAAACTTCAGAATAAGCATGGCGGACGATATGCAGGAAGAAACTGCGATGATAGTGTTTGGAATGATTTTCACAGAACACGTTGTATAAACATTCGTGCTGTTGCCACAAATCAACAAGCTGATCCTCCATCTCTGCTGTCCACATCAATTTCACTTTGTGCAGCGCCATGACTGCATTTGTTATGCTTCCGTCTTCCATCATCTCGCTTTCTGATTGGATATTGTTTTGTTTCATGTGATAATCTCCAGAGCGTGCGCACGTTTGTCCTCGGGATTCCCCCCACACATCAGGATTTCTGATCGTAAATATTCAACATGTTGAATATTTACGATTCGCGATCGAATATTTACGATTCTCTGACGTTCTTCCGAGCAGGTTCAGACACTCTTAACACACCTCACACCAAGGGAAAATCTGATAAAATAATCTGTAGAACCATCAAGATAATCGGGACATAGCTAGGATCGTAAGGGGGGAAATAGGCCCAAAATCAGCCCGATTATCTTTTGGTGTGTACCCAGCATAAAACGTTGCAACACTGCTGTGCATCACTCTGAGGCCTTTAGCCATGACTTTATTATAATACAACACAGCCTCTTGTACCTGATTACTTAAATATACTCACTGATGATCATTTGATATGTTGCAGTCTGTTACTTTATTGCTTTACGAACTGTTTTGGAGCAGAGCAGCAGTGAGTCAGCAGGCATTTGTGTGGTTGAAAAGCTGCTGGCATGCATGTCATTTTCATAACAACATTGGCTTATAGAAAATAGTAGCTTTTACTACCAATTGTCTGGCCTTTTTGCTGTATTGCATTTTATGGCCCCTATAAAATATCTATCCTCCCTAACTTATTAGTTACTGAAAAAACAAATCAGCAAATGAGAAACACTGGTCTGAAAACCCATCCGTAATCCAATAAGATGCACATGTGGAGAAACCGCAGAGACCCAATGCTTCATCAGAGAGAATTATGGGTGCTGTGAGCGCTGAGCTGACTTACAGAATGAATTGAAGCACACAGACAGCGATTCGGCAGGAGTGAGCGAGTGAACAGAAGGCATTTCTCTGTTCCTGTCTATTTATTTGAGTGAGCTGGTGTGTCTGAGGTGTGAGGCAGAGGGATATCCTGTGCTCTTTATGTTCGCCTTTGCAGGAGAGGTGGCGGATAGCTTTTCCTCTGTTATTGCACACAATGTAATTTGAAACAATTACCAAAACACAGACTCACTTGTTACTACACACAGTTCTCCCCATATATACAAAGTGCAGATTCAATAGCTTAACATGTTTTACAATCGCACCCGGTGGAGCAGCGTTTAGTGTGAAAAAGTATAGTGTTTCACAGTAACCCGCATAGTATGGGATAATCTTTCACATTTTGCCTGGGGTTTGTTTTGCTATTTCTGCAAAAACTTGTGCAGGCCATGTGAATTACTATGGAGAGAGCAGATAGAAATACTAAACAGGCCGTATCTGATAGAAATGAATAAACAGGACTTAAACAATAAGGGGAAATAATTTGTTACCTTTGATAATAAATACATTTTTCTTACAGTATATGTCTCTAGTCTGGTCGTCTCGCTTCTGGTCTGTGCTCGTTCATGTGTTTTGGAGGAGGTGTGGCTTTGGACGGCAATTTGCAGGGAGGGTGAGATCGTACCCAGACAGCAACATAGTGTCGGCCCAGATCCGGCCCATATCTGGTATGTGTGGAATCCACATGTACCAGATGTGGCCCGGATTTGGGCCGACACTATGTTGATGTCTGGGTATGCTTTCAATACTAGCAGGCTAAAATTAGCATTTCCCAGATCACCTATTGCACCTTTAAAAAGTGCTACATATTAATTCAAGCAGAATTTACACCAGAATGTTCAGTAAATCACAGAAAACCAAATGTTTAACATCTAAAATATGTGTATGATCTTCAAACGTAAGATGTAAAGAAAACACAGCATTTGCTCCAAAAGGCAAGTTATTCATTTTTATCTTCAAAATTTCATGAATTGATACAATTTAAAACACAGACACGTGCTTGTACGTACTTGATAAACACAAGGAGCCAAATGACACTAATAACCTGTAATTCTGTTTCTGCAGGTAAAGGTCAAAGGTCAACACACAAGGAGCAGTACAACTGTGGCGATGGATGTGAGTATGCTTTCAATACGGGGTCAGAGCCTTTAGCTTACAGTTTTCTATTAAGTCAAAGGCAGACTTACCATTCACATTTAACATTTGCTGCAATGGCCTGTGAGAGGTCAGCTGGGAATTGAGTGAAGGAAACGGCATAACAGAAAGCTGAGGAATTTTCAAGTAGCTGAACAAAAAGCCTATTTAAAATCCCAATGAGTTCTCATGATCCCGACCTGGCCCCTCATTCAGCTGGGCTGGACTGCCACTTCTTGGTTTTACACACAAAACAGTATATTGACATGTTTATTATACTTGTCCTTCTTAATCTTTATTGTTTTGCTTAAATTTAAAGTAGGTGCATACTAACATACTACTTTTACTATTTCTGCAGTAGTATGTACTGTATACTGTTCACATACTGTATACTGTTCGCATGCACATTTTCTGCATGGAATACCCAGATGTCCTACTATATTTAGTGCTTACACACTTGGTTCGATTGCCCGGTCCGAACCCAAGTTCAATTGCTTCAGTTGATACTCGCCAAGACAGACTGTTGACGGCACCCACTGACTTCCATTGTAGGATGCTGGCCGGGTTGAGGCAGTCATATGAAATATTCACTTTATAAATATACATTAGCATATCAATACTTTTTTTATGGTGACAAAATATAGCCTATTTACCTAATATGTAGGGCATAATCTACCAAAAATCTTAAAGGGGTCATATAGTGGTACATGCACTTTTACAAGTTGATTGTACTGAAATGTGTGTTGGCAGTGCCTGTACACAACCATCATAAAATGATAAAAATCCATCCAGTGTTTTTTTTTAAATCTTCTTATATGTTTTCCCCTGTCTCAAATCAAGCCGTTCGATTTTGTGACGTCACAAAATCAACGCCCCTCCCACGATTGTTGATTGACAGCAGCGTTTCAACACAGACCCGCCCTCGCTCGTGAGCGAGCTGTCAATCATAGTCCGCACGGACCGGCGCAGCCATTGTTGATACGCTGGAGCACTGTCTATGAGCAGAATGGCGTCTAAGCGATTGTGGTGTTCTGTTCTTGGGTGTAATAAGGAACACAGCAGTCATTTTGATGTTCCTAAATCCGAACCGCTGAAGACGCAGTGGCTGAGTTTGTTTTTGAAGGGAATATTCCCCACGATCAACATCAATGCTTTCATGTTTGCGCGAATCATTTCACATACCAGACTGCTTTATAATCGAGGTCAGTATAAAGCTGGTTTTGCTAAGAAGCTGCTCCTGAAAAAAGGATCGGTACCAACTATTCGTGTTCCTGCTGCACCTCCAGAAGAAGTGAGTGTAACGTTTTATTAACCTTTATATTAATCTTTATATTAATCTTTGCAAATCGCTTGCTGCATGCTTCACGATGAATGCGGCTGTTTACACTCAGGGTACATTACGGCATGTTTTCTATATACGACGTTCTCAATATAATTCATAATCCCACGTTTATAATGAACAACGTGTTATGGTTATTGTAAACTGTGTACGCACAGAAAAGAGGGGCGGGGTGAGCAAAGCTCATTATCATTTAAAGACACATGCACTTAAACGGCGTGCTGAAAACAGAGCTGTTTTTGACCAGGTAAAATTAGTGTTTTCTTAAAATACTAATGAGAATTTTTAATTAAAGTATATTACACACTTTTAATTTAGACCCTAAAGAATCATATTAGCTTGTACAAAAATGGCATTATATGACCCCTTAAAGATAATTATTTGTGATATTTTGGAAAACCCATCTATAGTGAGTTATTTGTTACATATAATTGTATTCTACACAGTAAAATGTGGTAGGTGTTCTTGTAAGGAGCTATATGTTTACCTGAAACTTAAAATTAGCTCAATATAGTCAATTTGATTCGAATATGATAATTATATTTTTGATTTGAGCCAAACCAGTTAATTTACGTTCCCACATTAAGCACATTTTTATGTTAATATTTTTTCAGTGTACATTTTTTGTTTAGCAAAATAAAATCCAATCAACTGATTTTTAAGTGAAAAACTTGATTAAATTTCACAGAATCACTTGACCTTACACCAACAAACAGAATTTGTATGGGTTATATTAAGACCATTGGTGAAAACAGTCTAAAGGTAGGTTTGCACACAAAAAAGAATGGTTTGCGCATTTATTTGTAAGGTAACAACCAAGACAGCTGTGCTGAATTAATGTTCAATGTTTGTCATGTGACCACACTGTAGCATACTACTCTGAAACCTACTTCATGTTACTTCATATTCATACTTCTCTACTATATAGTAGGTGAAAAACAGTAGCCCTATGTGACAAAATAAGTATGTCCGAATTCACAGTACTCATAAAAGAGTAGGCAGAAAGTACCCAGATGACCTACTACTGGCGAGATTCTGAAGTGTGCATACGATGGACACTTTATCACTGTAAGCTTCATAAAACATATTGTTTTATTTATTAGTTAAAATAGGTATAACTCAATATTTTAACTAATTGCAAAAGCTGAATAATTGATCAAAGCCTACTGATTAATTGGGCAAACAATTGACGATTAGTTAATTAATCTAATAATTGTTAGATTTATCTATTATCAAAATAATCTTTGGTTGCAGCCCTACCCTGAAATGTACAATATCAGAACACATTGTTCAGACATACTGTACTCAATGCAGTGCACTTCACTTGACCTTTAATGTAACAAATGAACCGGAAATAATTATAGATGCTGTGTTCACTTTTTGTAATTTCTTGGTTAGGCTGCCATTTTTGCATAAAATGTACAAGAATAACTGGATGCCACTCACATGAAATGTGATGAGCTCTTGTGGCAACAATGAACTTTTTAAAATATGTATGGTGAAATAATGGCTAGACTCTGTGTGTGTGTGTGTGTGTGTGTGTGTGTGTGTATATATATATATATATATATATATATATACATAACACAAATGTTTGCAAAATTAATTTTTTTTTAGTGGCATTTTTAAAACGACAAAGAAAGTTCTGTAATTTTTCAAGGTTCTATTTTTCCCTCTTAATCAGTTAGCATCAAAGGGGCACACATGCATAAATAATTGGCTAATTCACTTAAAGGGGCCAGCGTAGATTAATTAAGTCTGAATTCTAATTATGTTTTCCTGTTTTCACCAACTGACATGGTTGTTGTTCAACATAAAGCTATTAGTTTAATAACAATTAGTATTTTGTGAAAAAGCGTGCTCTAAAAATACATGAAGATAGAGCTGCAGTGAAGGTCTGTACAAAGCGAGCTAGCACTTTCATCAGTCTTTGTTTCAATATGAATTTAAAATATCCAGATCTTATTGCAGTGTTTGTGAAATATAGTCACACATATATGAGTGTCATTGAAGGATGCAGGCATGTGCCATTTCTGTGAAGTATTATAAAGCTGATTATTGATAGTTACAGTTCTGAATTGAACTGAACTGAATTGAATGAAGTGGCTTTAAAGCTTGTAAAATCACTATAATCACATCTGTGACTGCACATCCTATATTAATGCAAATTGGTACATTGCGTGCCAACAGTAAACAGCTTTCATTTAGCCTAATGAGCTATAGTACTTGGCAGATGAATGGTTTATTCCAATGATTAATATTAGTAAATATAAATTAAACATCTGTGACAATTATGATATTGCTGTAGCCGCCAGTAACCAATTCGAGACAGTTTTACAATGATTTTACCATGATCTGGGGTACCACTTTGCATTGTGCCTAAGAACACCACTTACACTTTACCAGTGTTAAAAAGCACTGTAACAGCCTCTCGTGGCTTATGTCTTTATTATTCACTGTTAGAGATGATTGTAAATGTAGAAAAACAGAGGTAACGGCCCAAATGTTCAATGCTAACCATAAAAAATCACAGGTTTTGACTAAAAGCGTAGGTTATTATGAACACCTTATTCTTTATTTTCCGTTTGCAGCAGACAGAAAGAAAGAAAATAGCTGTTTTGTGCAGAACTGGCTCAACAGTTTATGAGATGAGAAGTCACTGTTTATGAGAGATGAGTTACATAGTACTCATGTTAGTGTGCATCTTTTTTTATAAGATCATCAAAAAATTAAGATCCATTCTTGGAATGTAGATGCTTTATAGTCCTGGATTTTGGGTTTGTGCATGTGAGTGTGTGTGTTTAAGCTTAAGGTTAAAGCTGTAACATAGAGGACAGAGGCTGTCAGCACATCAACAGGGCGAGAGAGAGATTGTCGTAGGGCTTGTTTACCGCAGCCAGCAGAAGAAAACAGTCAGACGTAAATGAGGGTTGACGGTTTCATGAAGCACAATTGGTTGAAGGCAGATTCAATGTGACTGCTCTGAACTGGGCAATGATCCGTACAGTATGCAAAATTCACTCTGGAACTGGTCTATGCCCACCAGCCTTACGCCCAGCCGAACGGATCCCAGGCTGGAGAAGGCATCCGTGTTCCCAATTCCTTTCGACAACAATCACATTCTCTTATAAAGCTCATGCATTTCTCTTGTCATTCATTAGAGGATTTCTTGCTCTTCTTTGTCCATTGCGCAGCATATAGTGACATCTTGTTAGTGTTCATTGAAAGAAAAGGCAGAATTTTCATTTCTAACAGAAGACTGGATGCCTCTGGATGTTAGTGGGGCCGTTTTCCCTCCCGTTCTTGTTGTATAGTGTGTTTAAGGCAGATATCAGCAGGATTACTTGGCACCTTATACCAGCCCGACGCTGAATTACTGATGCATTGGCCATGTGTATTTGTTAAGTATTTATGATATTAAAAGAATGTGGCAGTTGCTCAGTGTTTGGTGACAGAGTTTGGCACAGGGCCCCGCTGATGAATAATGATCATTACCTTGTTTTATCACAGTAAGGTTGATTCATTTCGATGTTAAACAGAAGATTGCTGATCCCAGAGCATGTTTCTGTTTACATACGAACAGAGAGATGAGTTGAGTACAACTGAATATTCACTGAAATATACATGCTTTGTTCCAAACGAGTGTCTTAGCTAAAATGACCAAATGCTCTTGGCTAACAACATATGTTTGCTGGCACACATAACATTTGAGAGAAACAGACTTCTTTTTAATACGCGTTGTTTGGCGAAATTAAAGTAAAAATGCAGAATTTATCTTAGCATAAATCTTTGATCGTTATTATTTCAAGTGACAATATTGGATCACTTTTAAAATATTGTTCAATCAAGCAGGTCAAATACATAAATAAATATTGCAGAAAAAACAAAAGAACATGTCCAGTGTAAATGGCGCTAAATTTAATGGATTGCTGTAGGTTGTCCAGTATCAGGTTTACAGTCAGTGATATTAAGAACAGTGTATACATTTCTAAAGCTACTACTCAATGATTTACTCATCTATAGTATCATAATAATGCATTTTAATCATATGCATGTGGGGGCTTTTCTCAGGAAATTGTTATACTGTATAATAAAACATAAATGGCATATAATAATAATTATTACAATTATTTCTAAAACAAACTTGTAGCTACTTGTTTGTGTTTGTCTTTGGTGGTTGCAGTATTGCACCAAACAGGGCAGATTAAAACGAGATATTTTCGAAGAAGCTTTATTAATTGTGTTAGTCAAGCTAACTGAATGTGGTTTATAATGCATGCAAAGTCATGGATGTTCATGTGTACATGTGCAAAAATTCATCAGGGAAAAATAGAGGAATACGACAATGCTGGTGTGACAACTTCAGAAAGTAATTAAAGAGATTTGTTACTGGGAGATAATTGAAATCCACCAGTGTAAGGGAGCGCTGGACGGATAATATGAAATGTTGAATTGGTGAGGATAATTATGTGTCATTTTGCTTTTGGCAAAATCATTATTTGCTTATTTCTCAAGTGGTGGCCCAATTATCACTTGTAAATTTCCATGCGGGACATGCACCAAAACAAAAAAAAAATATTCCAACAATAAAGTTTCAGTCATGATAGAATGACTATACATAAAAAACGGAGGATAAAAAGACACTTAATTGACACATTTAAAATATCTGGTCAGTCTCACCATCTTCCTGTTGGAGAAATTGATTTGAAGACAGTAGGGGAAAAAAGCAAATGGTTTTTAAATAAGTTACAATTAGATTAGCATTAATCTCGGCGGTGCAAATGAATGTGTGGCTTTAGGGCTTGTTGGATGTTAAAGCAGATTTCTAAACTCTGCTCCAGATTGGAATGTGTCCTGCTCAACTTTAATTGCTTTGTCATGTAAGATGAAAAACATTTCCCATTTAAACTGCTGTCTTTAAGATGATGTTTTATGTTTTGATTATTTGTAAGCTCTGTTAATATGTTTTGCAGTGTTTATCGCTGTAATCTGTGCCATTGAGGGCTCATTTACATATTTAAGATTTAAGTACTGCAGTCACAGATCTCGGATTTCATGAAAAACAAATAAAACATTCAATAAAGAATTAAAAAAAAGGACTATTATTATTATTATAATTTATAATAACTAATAGCCATTGCCATGATTTTTAATCACTCAAAATTGTTAAAGTCAATTGTATGAAACTTGAATACAAAGAACCTTTTGAACATTTCCACTGTTATTGCCCAGGATAAAAAGTTGAACACATTAAACCCATGTTCTTAAAGGGCCCTGTCATTTTTTTAGACAGGTTTTTAGGCTTTTTAGCAAACAATTCATGGCAGTAAACGCTTTATTCCAGTGTGCTGTCATTGTGTTGACCTCACTCAAAAGCTACAATAAAAATAGGATGATAGAATTCACAGAAAGGGTGTATCAGATATAAACGAGATTTAACTTTTTTTTTTTTTTTTTTACACAAAATGTAAGAGAGTTTTGTTGTTTACATTCATTACATTAATGTTGTACTTGTAGAAACAATTTGTAAAAGTAAAAGTATGAGCAATATTTTTAAGAGACTGCCCCCTACAAATATTTCCGTGCACATCTTTAATTTTAAATGTTCTGCCTTTTTTCATATTCCTGCATAACATGTTCAAGTTTCAGGTTTCAATGTTCAAGTTTCTGGTAAGCAGTGTGAGAAACCTGGTTTATGTTTTTAATTTGGTGCAAGGGCTCTCATCCTATTTCTTCCTTGTGTGTTTGAGCCTTTATGCTGCTTGCAATGTGCTTATGATGATTTGCATATTCATATGTACGGCAAACCTTCAACATTTAGTGTGCATAAAAATGCATCTTTTTTTTTTTTAGGAGAAAACATTGTTTTTCTCGGGTTGGGGTGGGATTTTTGTGAGGGTGGGGGTTGGACATTGTAAGTATTTTAATGTGACCTTCATCAGGCATTCATGTCAACTTATCTATTTATGATTCCAGTTTCTTCCACTCTGTTGTTCAATTAGCGCTTGACCCCTTTAGCGGCGTTGTAAATTAAATGACATTTCCGTGTCGTCCCATATTTAAAATACTGCGTTAGTTGCGGATCAGAAATGATGATCTTCATTCTGCAGCTAATTTATTCATTTAACAATTTCCCTCCAGAAGTTGCAGCAGAAGGCTGTGGAGCAACCTGAGCAGAAGAAATCCAAGTCGGCTGAATTTCTGATGGGTGAGTCCCGCGTGATGAGTTATTGCTCATAATTTGTGTAAGGATTAATTAACTAATTACAGACAAATGGCTCTGGGCTAAATTTTGCTCTTGCTTGTCAGGGCGCAATTTGTAATTATTTTAATCATTTCTTCTTCTTCTTCTCCTTCATCTTCTTCGTCTTTCTCTCTTTCCCTCTTTTATACACACCCTTCCTCTTCGTGATTTGGGTTTAATTTTAACCTCATTGTGTTTCTGTGTCATTTTAAGAGGGAGGGATTTTTCGTTTGTGATTAAATGTGCTGTGGAATAATGTGCCACTCTGACCTTCTCTTATATTTTCTCATATTTTCATATGCACTCTGTCTTTCTGTCCTCAGCAGAAAGAGGCTTGATGGAAGGCGCCGTGAATCCTGCGTTCCAGGAGGACTCGGAGGAAGAGAGTGAGATGAGAGGTGGCGTGAACGATAGCATGCTTGTAGCTCGGCGACATCAGGCCACAGTTACGGCACAAGGTGAAACTTCACGCTCTCCCACCCTCTGTAACACAGGCACGGCCTTACATTCCACTGCAGCCTGTCCCAACAGGTATCTGTGTAGCATAGGTGCATCTACAGATGTTGCAGCAGCGGATTTGACAAAAAAAAATGTGTACGTGCTAGATCTGCATGAGATGATATCATGTTTTAAACGCGCTGCTCATCATCTAAAAGAATCCAGTTTAGACCTAGACCGGGAACATACGCCCTCCTGTCATAGCAGGTTATGAATCAGATGTCTGGTTTGAAAGTGTATAATTGTTCAAATACTTTCTCAAATGGACATTTTGTGAAAGTAAACCCATGACTTTCAGCTGAGAGACAGTGATATCATTCATTTGAGAGAGAGCATGTCTTTTGTTTAGCTCAGATGTGAAAATATCTTTACGAATGAAAAGTTAAAATGCAAGTGCATGTAAGCAATAGACATCAAGACAAATATATGTATTCGTATAACTAATATTTGGAGACTGGGTGTAAGTGTTAAGATAGCCTAATATACATTACAGGCACATTTTCTCAGAGGAGGCAAGGGAGGCATTGTCTCCTCAAAAAAACAACGCAAATATTACAAAATGTGACATTAAAAGTGACAACAGTGACACCAGCAGGTCAAGTTACAGCGGGAGTCCGCGTCTCTCATGCATCAAAAGTCAAAAAACTGTTTCATTTTCTCATAATATACATTTGCACATCACCACATTTTCAATGATTCTCAAACGACTCCTCAGATGAATCCATCTCTTTAAATCCCTCCTTTCCTCGAGCTACTCTGCTCTGATTGGCCAGACAGCTCAGTCTGTGGTGATTAGTCTACCGCGTACAGCTCGCGTTTCGAAAACAAAAACGGCCATTGCCATAACAATGTCAGTTCTGCGTGTCCTGAAGCTTCCTTCACCATAAACTAAACACCGTAACAAACGATGACGTCGATTTTGCCATATCAATCCGAGCGCGAGTCCAATGATGAAACATTGGAAGAACTAGTCATTCAACCCGAACCTCCATCGCAAGGACGACTCGAGCAGGACGTTTCTCAGTGATATGCTACTCAGTTTGAGGTTCATTATGAGATGTTGCAAGCAACTGTAATTCCTCACCATCAGCATTAACAAGTGCATGTCCGTCAACAAACTGATTATTTTACTTGTACTTATTTATTTACCGAGTATTTTTCTAATTTATTGCGGTGAACGTGGAAACTGTATCAATAACAGTGCATACATTAGCCGAGCTCTAGCGTGAATGACGTAATGTAACATAAACTTTGGTAAAACAAATCTTGCTCCATGCTTAATCTTTCCTCAAAGTAGTGAGGACGACAGACAATCTGCATTAATAGACAGTTTTAGGTAATAGTGGCCTACAACTGATTAGCTGTATTTCAGTAAAACAGTAATAATGTGAGTTAACCAGTTAGCATAATATAAAACTCAAAACTAAGTATTTTGGACACCATCTTTCAAGAGCAAGTGGTTTGCAAATCCTGCACTGAACTCCGAGATTTGAGAAGGAGTCGTCACAAAAATAAAGGGAACACAGCAAAAGTTTAGGATTATACTGCTGTGGTATCGTGGTAAAGATTCATTTTAACCACTGATTCTTCACATGCTCGTCCTTGGGCAGTGTAAAAAAAACTGGCTTTACCTTCACATTGTAGAGCACAGCGTCTTCTGGACATGATGCTATCCAGTATCCACAGGAATCAGCTGCCGGTTTGAGGGGGTTCAAGTTTTCCCTGGTGTCTGCGTGCACAATAAGTGGGCGGGCAATATGCTAATGTTTCATCTTGACGTCACAACAAAATGGCTTATGACTCGTTTGAAAAACGATTAATTTCATTGACTCCGAGTCGACTCTTACTTCTGAAAGACAATAACTTTATATACGGTGCACTTTCAGATTTAAAACTTTGCAGGATGTTTTCATTCACTTAGAATGAATTTTCATACTAAGTTGTGTAAGTTACACACTACATGAAAGGTCATTTTCAAAAATCCATAATATGGGCTCTTTAACATACCCCCTAATAATGCATGCATTACTAGTGCAGTTTGGTGGGGGGTAATTGAGAATGAATGGGGGAATGTCAAGTGAGAGTAGGCAATAGCCCTATCGTGCTATAATTGGGTATGATCGGTTATGATGCAATAAATCCCGCCCCTTGTTTTTGTCAAGTCAAGTCAAGTCACATTTATTAATATAGCACTTTTTACAATATAGATTGTTTCAAAGCAGCTTTACAGAGATAACAGGAGAATAATGCAAAAAAGTTTGTTTCCAGAAGAAAATAGCGTCACAGTCCAGCTTAAGTTCAGTGATGTTTCATTTTTGTTTTAAAGAAAGTTATTAATTTAGTTCATTTATATAAATATATAGTCGCTCAGGAGTAAACCGTGATGTCATCGTCCAGCTCAGTTCAGTTTTTGTATAATAGTGTCAATGCAGGCAGATCAATATTACTGTTGAATATTAAATTAAATGTTAAATTTAATGTCCCCAACTAAGCAAGCCAAGCCAATGGCAACAAAGGTGGAAAAGGTGACAGTGGCAAGGAACCAAAACTCCATCAGGTGGCAGAATGGAGAAAAAAACCTTGGGAGAACCCAGGCTCAGTCAGTTATTCTCTGGCCAATAAACGAACAGTGTATGATTATGATTCAGGCGGCATTGTAGGTCAGAAGTCAGATTGGTTTGGAACAATAAGAATATTTTCCAGTTCCATCTAGTTGAAGATCGGAGTCACGCCGGTATGGAGATGGGTTTGTTGAGGTTCAGCGCTGATGGCTGTCGTGTCAATGAGGCCTTCACAGGGGAGAGTCTAGTTGACACAATCTCTGCTGACACTTTAGGGATGCGTTGTGGTCATGTCTAGGTGCAGGTCCTTCATATGGTCTGGATACGGCCTGGATCCAGCTGATTACAGTAAACCTCGGAATAAGCAGAAAGACTAACATTAGCGTAGATGCCATTCTTCTTATGATGTAATGGGTGCATTGGGTGTTGTAGGAAGTGTTCCCGGTTCCGGCTGGCCTAATTTATGCAGCATAATAGTCATTTAACTGATTTGAATAATAGGAATGTATAAATTGCTATGTGTATACCAGGTTAAAGAGATGTGTTTTTAGTCTATATTTAAACTGACAGAGTGTGTCTGCTTCCCGGACAATGTTAGGAAGAGTTCCAGAGTTTAGGTGCTAAATAGGAAAAGGATCTACCGCCAGCAGTCGATTTTGATATTCTAGGTATTATCAACTGGCCAGAGTTTTGAGATTGCAATAGATGTGAAGGACTATAATGCGTTAAGAGCTTGCTCAAGTACTGGGGAGCTAAACCATTTAGTACTTTGTAAGTAATCAGCAATATTTTAAAATGTATACAATGTTTAATAGGGAGATAGGGAGCCGATGCAGTGTTGACAGAACCGGCCTAATATGGTCATACTTCCTGGTTCAAGTAAGAACTCTAGCTGCTGCATTTTGGACCAGCTGTAGTTTGTTTATTATGTGTGCAGGGCAACCACCCATAAGAACATTACAATAATCTAGCCTTGGGGTCTGTTCTGCAATTTTCATTGAAAGCATAAGTCGTAATTTAGATATATTTTTAAGATGGAAGAATGCGGTTTTACAGATGCTAGAAACATGGCTTTCAAATGAAAGATTGGTATCAAAGAGCACACCCAGGTTCCTAACCGACGACGAAGACTTGACAGAACAGCCATCAATTGTTAGACAGTATTCTAGGTTAGTACGTGCGGAGGTTCCCTTTCAAGGGAACTCGCGTTGCGTCGAGAATGACGCTATGGGGAACGCTTTGCGTGATGACGTCTTGAAGCACATGTAAAATCAGTCCAATGGTGTGGCGGAACGTCAGAGGCGGGTGACGTCACGTACCAGGAAGCTATAAAAGCCGGCCTGAAACAGAAAACGAAAGCTTTCTGAGTCTTCAGTTGCGCTCTGTGTAAATCTGTCTTGTTATTTGGTGTTGTCTGTCAATATATATATTATCAGTATGGCGAGCAAGCAGCAGTTTAGAGTGTGTGTCCATCCCTGCCCGCGTTATTTAACGGGAGGTGACACACACACTCTTTGTGTTGTTTGTTTGGGAGAGGAGCATGCCCAGTCAGCACTCGAGGGTGGTGACTGTGTGCATTGCTGTGCGCTTCCATTGCGTACGCTCCGATCCCGCTTGGCTCGGTTCAATCCCGACCACGCTCCCCAGGGCTCGGGTCCCGCCGCTGCCGAGGCACGGCGTCGATCTCAGACCTGGGGTTCACAGATGGATTTATCAGTGGATGTTGAGACGGGCTCTGCCTTATCTCAGCATCCGTCTGATAGATCCAGTGCCTCTTATCAGGGTGTGGAAGCACGCGCTGCGGTTTCTTCCCCCCCGATAGAGGTACCAGTACTGCAACTATCCAGCTCTGAGGAGTTGGATGTTGTGAGTATTGAAGCTGAGTCTGAGGATTCGCCACCTCAGTCTCATGCGTTTGAGGAACTGCTCGATGTCATTACTAGAGCTGTTGACAGACTGTCTATTGAGTGGCCAGAAGATAGGCAGGACGTTCGTTCGAAAAGTAAGCTCGACGAACGCTTCCTGCCATCTCGTGCGCAGCCCCAGCGCAGGAGCCTGCCGTTTTTCCCCGATCTCCACACCGATCTCACTACTCCTCAATATCTAAATATAAAGAGTATGGTTATGGGGAGATGCCGAAGGTGGAAGAGACGCTTGCGGGCTATCTCTCTCCAGCAACGGCATCTTCTCTGAAAGCTCCTACACTTCCCTCTAAGCCAGTTAAAGTAACATCTTCCCTGGTTCATAAGTCGTATGCAGCCGCTGGTCAGGCTGCAGCGTGTCTGCATACGATGTCCATTTTACAAGCCTATCAGGCTGAATTATTGGGGGATTTGGAGGAGGGCGGGGGAATTGGTCCTGACACTGTGGCCGAACTTCGCAGAGCCACAGATTTGTCTCTCAGGGCCACCAAGGAGACCGCTAAATCTATCGGGCGGTCTATGGCAGCCCTGGTGGCCACTGAGAGGCATCTGTGGCTCAATCTAAGTGATATCAAGGATAAAGAAAAGCATGTTCTCTTAGATGCTCCGGTCTCCACTGTTGGTCTGTTTGGTGATGCAGTTAGTGTTGCGGTAGCAAAATCACAAGAAGCCGCTAAGCAAGCTGCTGCTCTCCAGAAACTTCTCCCCCGCCGTTCTTTCTATGAAGCTGCTGAGCGGGAGCAGCCTCACTCCTCTAGAAAGAGCGCTGAGCACCGTGCCACTCAGAAACAGAGCGTGTCCTCCCGTGCTCCCCCACAAAAATCTCGGGGACACGGAGGGCGCGCTCAAACCCAGCAGTCCTCGAGGGGTAAAGCGGATCTGCGGACCGTTATTACCGCCAAGAAGGCTGCTGGGAAGAAATCCTGACGTCCGAGGGCTCAGGACTAATGAGGGTAGTCCCCCCCGAAGCAGAGCGGTTAACACCTCTTTTTACGGTGCCCGTCTCTCTTCGGTACCCTCAGGGGACCGTTCTGCTAACCCTGCCGCCTCCGGTGTTACAGGGCGCAGCGGTCTCCGGCGAGCACATATCTCAAGGACCACCCGGAAACGTAGTGGCCTCGGGATGCCCGCCCCCTCCGAGGAGGGTGTTAGAGCAGTCTGTTCGATCGTTCCCTGCCGGTGCGCCGTTACAGGGCGACGAATTGACTGCTCAACAACAACAAAATCCAGAAACCAGTCTCGAGAGGCTGGTACCTCTAGTAGAATCTTTGACAGCGTGGAAGCTACTGTCAAATGTTTCTCGTTGGGTCCTGCAGACCGTGGAAAAAGGGTATCAGATACAATTCAAAAAACGCCCACCTCGGTTTATGGGGGTCCTGCCCACACTGGTGGGCCCCGAGCAGGTTCTGGTCATGGAACAGGAAGTGAACACTCTGTTAGAGAAAGGGGCCATAGAATATGTACCTCCCTCCGACAGGGAAACCGGGTTTTACAGCCGGTACTTCATTGTTCCGAAAAAGGACGGGGGATTGCGTCCCATTTTAGATCTTCGAGTTCTGAACGATTCAGTCATGCAGCTCAAGTTCAAAATGTTAACATTGAGACAGATCGTGCCACAGATCAGGTCCGAGGACTGGTTTGTCACGATAGATCTCAAGGACGCATATTTCCATATTTCCATCCGTCCGTGTCATTGGAAGTTCCTGAGGTTTGCTTTCGGGGGCAAAGCATACCAATATCGTGTTCTTCCATTCGGCCTAGCTTTATCACCCCGCACTTTCACCAAATGCATGGATGCAGCTCTGGCGCCGCTGCGCCTCCAGGGTATTCGCATCATGAACTACATCGACGATTGGTTGATTTTAGCTCAGTCGCATCAGTTGGCGGTTCAACATCGAGATGTTGTTCTCGCCCACATGAAAGAGCTGGGGTTACGGCTGAACGCCAAGAAGAGTGTGCTTTCTCCACTCCAGAGGACCACTTTTTTAGGCGTGGTTTGGGACTCAGTGTCGATGCAGGCGCGCCTGTCACCGCCACGTATAGAGTCCATCCTTGCAGCTGTGAAAAGTGTAAAGCTAGGCCAGCTACTCACTGTCAAACAGTTCCAGAGACTGTTGGGTCTCATGGCAGCAGCTTCCAACGTGATACCTTTTGGACTGCTGCACATGAGGCCCCTGCAGTGGTGGCTCAGGACCAGGGGGTTTTCCCCGAGGGGCAACCCTTTTCGCACAATCAAGGTCACGCGGCGATGCCTACGTGCCTTGGTTATGTGGAAGAAACCGTGGTTCCTGTCCCAGGGCCCAGTGTTGGGAGCTCCTTGTCGTCGCAAACTGCTAACGACGGATGCTTCCCTCACGGGTTGGGGAGCGATCCTGGAGGGTCGCTCATCTCAAGGTCTGTGGGAAGACCATCATCGTTCCTGGCATATCAATCGCCTAGAGATGTTAGCTGTCTTCCGGGCTCTGAGGAGCTTTATCACAGATCTCAGGGGACACCATGTGTTAGTGCATACGGACAACACGTCGGTAGTCGCCTATATCAACCACCAAGGGGGTTTGCGCTCGCGCCCATTATCCAATCTGGCACGCCATATCCTCTTGTGGTCCCAGGGGAAGTTGCTGTCGCTCAGGGCAGCCTACATCCCCGGGGTTCAGAATATAGGAGCAGACACTCTGTCGAGGCAGGGGCCGAGGCCCGGGGAATGGAGGCTCCACCCCGAGGTGGTGGAGCTAATATGGAGGGAGTTTGGCCAAGCTCAAGTGGATCTGTTTGCGTCTCGAGAGACGTCTCACTGTCCACTTTGGTTCTCCCTCACGCATCCAGCTCCTCTGGGACTGGATGCTATGGTGCAGACGTGGCCGAGGCTACGTCTGTACGCTTTTCCCCCAGTTGCTCTGCTCCCGGGAGTTCTGGAGAGAGTTCGCAGGGACCGGGTTTGCCTGCTTCTTATAGCCCCGCGCTGGCCGGGCAGAGTATGGTTTCCCGATCTTGTGTCCCTCCTCGACGGGCCTCCTCTGGAGCTACCCGTCAGGAGGGACCTTCTGTCCCAGGCGGAGGGCTCGATATTTCACCCTCGGCCAGAACTGTGGAACCTGTGGGCTTGGCCTCTGAGGGAGCCCAGCTCATAGAGTCAGGTCTCTCAACTGAGGTTGTTGAGACCATTCTACAGTCCAGAGCTCCCTCCACGAGGAAACTTTATGCCCTGAAGTGGAGAGTATTCACTTCTTGGTGTAGTGACCGTCGGTTGGACCCAGTTAACTGCCCAGTTGGTACAGTGCTGGAGTTCCTGCAAGAGCGGTTCACTGCAGGTCTGACCCCGTCCACCTTAAAGGTTTATGTGGCGGCCATAGGTGCTTACCACATTCCTTTGGGTGGAATGTCTGTGGGGAAAGACCCTTTGGTATCTCGTTTCCTTCGTGGCACTTGGAGGCTGAGGCCTGCAGTTCGCTCTAGGGTGCCACCTTGGGATTTGTCCATTGCGCTGCAAGGCCTTTCCCTGGCCCCCTTTGAGCCCATTGAGGAGGTTCCTGAGAAATTCCTGACTCTGAAAGCTCTGTTCCTTCTCGCCATTTCTTCTCTCAAGAGAATAGGGGATCTCCAAGCGCTGTCAGTTGCTCCGTCGTGCTTGGAGTTTGCTCCGGGTATGGTTAAAGCCTTTCTTCATCCTAGACCGGGTTACATCCCCAAGGTCCCCACTAATGTGGCCAGACCTATTGTTCTGCAGGCCTTTTGTCCTCCTCCCTTTCAGAATGCGGACCAGGAGGCTAATAATTTGCTTTGCCCAGTTCGGGCGTTAGACGCTTATGTCCACAGAGCTGCCCTGTGGCGTAAAAGTGATCAGTTATTTGTATGCTTTGGGTCCCCTAACAAGGGAGGTCCGGTGTCTAAGCAAAGAATGAGCAAGTGGGTGGTCGAGGCTATCTCACTTGCTTATGAGGCGGCTGGGCAGCCTTCTCCTTTGGCTGTCCGGTCACACTCTACGAGGAGTATGGCGGCCTCTAAGGCCCTTATTTCAGGAGTGTCCTTACAGGACGTCTGTGATGCGGCAGGCTGGTCCTCACCGCACACCTTCGTCAGGTTCTACTCTTTGGATCTAGACTCTGCTCCAGGGTCTCATGTTTTGTCTTCCTAGTGCTGCTCTCCAGATTTCACACAGGACAGACGCTTGTAGCTATGGAGGCGTTGGTATAGACATTCCCCATAGCGTCATTCTCGACGCAACGCGAGTTCCCTTGAAAGGGAATGCCTCGGTTACGACTGTAACCTCGGTTCCCTGAAGAGGGAACGAGCGTTGCGTCGCCCTGCCATATCTCCTTCATGCCTGTCAGCCCGACTTCAGACTATACGAAGCTTTCGTTTTCTGTTTCAGGCCGGCTTTTATAGCTTCCTGGTACGTGACGTCACCCGCCTCTGACGTTCCGCCACACCATTGGACTGATTTTACATGTGCTTCAAGACGTCATCACGCAAAGCGTTCCCCATAGCGTCATTCTCGACGCAACGCTCGTTCCCTCTTCAGGGAACCGAGGTTACAGTCGTAACCGAGGCGTTTTTGATCCAATCATTAGAAACTCTGTTTTTTTTTTTTCAGAATTAAGTAATAGGAAATAGTCATCCAATACTAGTCATTCAAATTTTTATATCAGCTATGCATTCCGTTAATTTCTTGAATTGGCAAGTTTCGTCGGGGCGCGAAGAGATATAGAGCTGAGTATCATCGGCATAACAGTGAAAATGAATCCCATGCTGATATCTCCCAAGGGTAGCGTACAGAGTGAACAGCAATGGTCCTAGTACTCCATACTGAACTTGTGATAGAGAAGACATTTCTTCATTTACTGCTACAAACTGATAACGGTCAGATAAGTATGATTTAAACCATGTTAATGCAATTCCACTAATGCCAACATAATTTTCGAGTCCATTTAAAAAGAATGTTGTGGTCGATAGTGTCAAATGCAGCACTAAGATCAAGTAAAACAAATAGAGAGATACAACCACGATCGGATGATAAGAGCAAATCATTTGTAACTCTAATGTGAGCAGTCTCAGTACTATGGTACAGTCTAAATCCTGACTGGAAATCCTCGCAGATACCATTTCTTTCTAAAAAGGGACATAGTTGTGAGGATACTGCCTTTTCTAGTATCTTTAGCCGCTTTCCGACCAAGTAGTTCTAGGAACTTAGTTCTAGGAACTGTCCACTTCTAAACAGTTCTAAGAACTACTCTCCCCCAAACTCGGTTTTGCTGTTTGCGTTCGCACTGGCCAAGTGGCCATAGGAACTGGTAGGAGGGGTAAGGGAGTGACGCAAGCACGGTGACTTTTATTTTGACGGCGCGGCGGACCTTTATTTTGGCGGCGCTGAGAACGCCAGAGCAAACAATGCTCGCATTCTCTGTGTTTATTAGTTAGCAATCTGTCTAACAGTACTGTTTAATATCTTATTAGATAGAACTGTTATACCTATGCCGTGTGGTTGATGTCCAGTGTTGCTAGCTGGGCAGATAAACATAATCATGTTTGACTTGGTCCCCTCAAAGTTGCGTTGGATTTTCTCTTCAGCATAAAGGTTTAGAGACCCATCTATCACTGTTTTCCATGTTTGTATAGTTAGTTTATGGAGTAAATATATAGGCTATAATCTGTGTGTTTACATTCTAGCTGTTTTAAAAATGGCGGGTGCTGGTGCTCCGCGACGTTAGTGTTAGCGTACACTAACGTCACGGGTAGTTCCTATAGTGCTGGTTTAGACCCTACTCTGAAGTAGGACCCAAATTAGTTCCTACAAATGGAGTTCCTAGAACTAAAATCGTTCCTAGTTCCTGCAGTGCGAACACGCCGACATCCGGGTACTTTAGCCAATAGTTCTAGGAACTGTGAAAAGGTTCCTCCGGTCGGAAAGCGGCTTTTGACAAGGCTAGATTTGAGATCTGCCTGTAATTGACTATTTCTCTAGAATGAAGTTGCGTTTTTTTAATAAGAAGTTTAATAATAGCCAGCTTAAAAGTTTTCGGTACATATCCTAGTGACAAAGATGAATTAATGATATTAAGAAGAGGATCTATGACGTCTGGAAGCATTTCTTTCAGTAACAGTCGGTGTAGGGTCTAACATACGCAATGTTGATTTAGATGATTTAATTAGTTTAGACAATTCTTCCTCTCCTATTGCAACGAATGAATGGAATTTTTCCTCAGGGACACAATGCACTACCTGATGTGATACTGTAGTAGATGGTTGCATAGTTATAATTTTCTCACTAATATTATCAATCTTGTAAGTAAAGAAGTTCATAAAGTCATTACTGCTATTATGCTCTTTGGAAACTTCAGAAGTAGAAGCTAGCCACTGTGTCAAATAAATACCTAGGGTTGTGTTTGTTTTCTTTTAAGAGAGTCGAAAAATAAGCAGATCTAGCAGTTTTTAAGGCTTTTCTGTATGTAATCGTGCTCTCTCTCTCTCTGCGAAAATCAAAAAACGTCTAGTTTTGTTTTCTTCCACTTGCGCTCTATTTTTCTGGCTGCTCTTTTAAGGGTCCGAGTGTGCTCGTTGTACCACGGCTTTGGACTATTTTCTTTAATCTTCTTTAAGCGCAAAGGAGCAACTGTGTCTAAAGTGCTGGAAAAGAGAGTCAAAAGTTTCTGTCGCAATATCGAGTTATTCTAAGCTATCTGGGATGCTGAGGAGATGACACTGATCAGGATTGTTATTAATAAAGTAATCTTTAGTGGCAGAAGTGATAGTTCTAACATATTTGTAACGGAGTCAGCTTTGCAACCTTGGCTAAATGAAGTTTACATGAGACTAGATAATGATCTGAGATGTCATCGCTCTGCTGCAGAATTTCAATGACAATATAAGATCTAAAGTATGATTATGACAATGAGTGGGTCCTGACACGTGTTGTCTAACTCCAAAAGAGTTCAGAATGTCTCTAAATGCCAATCCCATTGCGTCTTTCTTGTTATTTACATGTACGTATATTAAAATCACCAACAATTACTTTACAGACTTTATCTGCAGCCAGTACTAACTCCGATAAAAAATCAGCAAATTCTTTGATAAAGTCTGTATGGTGCCCTGGTGGCCTGTATACAGTAGCCAGCACAAATGTCAAGCGCAATTTAGTATGTAAGCTAATCGTAGCGAAAGTGATTTAGATAAAAGCTAGCGATGTCAGATTAATGCGATAGGCAATATTAGACAATATCTAATATATGTTGATGAGTAAGTTATATTTAACAATATAAACAACAAGGAATGATAGTAAATAGAGATTCAAAGCAGAAAGCTATACGAAGCATACAGACACAAACCAGCAGCAAGGCAGACAGGAGCAATCCTGTTTTTTTTGTAAAAAAATTTGTGCAGGTTTGCCGAATCGGCCTGAATGAAGAAAATTATGGCATTAATGGGAAGACTAATTAAAAAGTAAAAAGTAAACAACTCACCTACTTAGATATCACAACTTTGTCACATCAAACTTGAAATGACCTGAAAACATATTGACTGTGGGGGGTTTTAGTGAGCAATCAGCTTGGTGAAATTAAAGGTAGCCTACATTTCTGTGTCTGTGACCAGTGTTTACCAAGCTTGACGACTGATGAAAATAAGTTGACTTATAAAAAGAACAGCTGAACATCAGATCACAAATAAAATATATGGTTTAAATTGTTACTGCCTGTAGTTAGTATTTTGGAATATATAATGTTAAAGTCCCCCTATAGTCAATCATTTGATCCCTTAAAACTTATCTTTGATCACCAAAATGACATATGTAAACTTTTTTTTTTTCTTTACATTTTTTTAATGTAAAAAAAAAAAAACCTTCATGCCTCAAAATAGCTTGGATGCAACTCTACACCCTTGCTTCATTTAGTACCTGCAGATTCATGAATATGCTAATTAACCCCCGCCTCCACTCACGTCAGCTCACAGATTCACTCGGCCAACTTATTCAGTTAAACGCTGTTCACTGGTATCGCTCTTTACAACGTCGGACACATAGCGGTAATTAATATGATTAGCCTTTTGCTTGACTATGTCATCGAACAGCTAATAATATGTTGCTAATGCTATGAAAATTATGTTCCCATTCGCCATCTCTGTTTGCCTCTTATCATCAGAAACGCTTTGAACAACTCAGAATGTCAGTGGAGAAAAGCATATAGTTCATTATAACATCGTAATATACAGTGAGGAAAATAAGTATTTGAACACCCTGCTATTTTGCAAGTTCTCCCACTTAGAAATCATGGAGGGGTCTGAAATTGTAATCGTAGGTGCATGTCCACTGTGAGAGACATAATCTAAAAAAAAAATCCAGAAATCACAATGTATGATTTTTTAACTATTTATTTGTATGATACAGCTGCAAATAAGTATTTGAACACCTGAGAAAATCAATGTTAATATTTGGTACATGTCAGGTTTGGCATAGACGAAGCAGACAGAATGGTAAGTTAAATGCTTTAATTTGCAGAATGGATCGGTACAGCGAAACAGGTGAGTAAACAGTAAGTTGAATTTCAGATGATAGCTTAACTGAAGTGTAACCAAGTCTCTCTCTCTCTTTCTCTTGCAGATGATGATGAAGGAGTTCCTTAGAAGACGGAATGGTGACTGGCTGAGAAGATCGGGATCGAAGGTAGGTATACAGGTAAGTATGGCAGAGAGTCTGTGTCATGTATAGACGAGATCAGACAATGACTGAATGTTTGTAGCAGGTATATATGGGTGAACTGATGATGAGATCCAGGTGACGGTGATTAGTAATCAGGTTATAATGAGCGTGTGAATGACTGAGTGGGCGGAGTGAGGGAATGAGTGGAAGGAGATGGTGATGGAATCCTGACAGTGGGAAGAAGAGAGATGTTGCCGGCGGCGAGGTCGACCACGACCCCTGGGAGCTGGGCGGTCAGGATGGTCAGAATGGAACTGGGAGAGTAAGGCTGGATCTAGGATAACATCACGGAGCACCCAGGAACGCTCCTCTGGACCGTAGTCCTCCCAGTCCACCAGATACTCCAGACGGGGACCTCGCCACCGGGAGTCCATGATGGATCGAACTCTGTAGATGGCCTCTTCTTCCACAGGAACGGGAGGAGGAGGCACGTCATCCGAGGTGGAATCTGAGGGAACAGAAGAGACTGGGTCAGTGAAGGGTTTGAGGAGAGAGACATGGAAGGAAGGAGAGATCTTGTACTGAGGTGGAAGGTTGAGTCTGTAGGTTACTTCGTTCAACTGCCTCTGGATGGTGAAAGGTCCAATGAATCGAGGACTCAGCTTACGGCAAGGCAGGCGGAGGCGAATGTCCCTCGTCGATAACCACACCTTCTGACCAGGTTGGTATTGGGGTGTATCGGCTCGTAGACGATCCGCTTGATCCTTGTGCCTCCGCACTGCCTGTTGTAGATGCACATGAGCTGAGTCCCATACCCCCTCGCTCTGATGGAACCAAAAGTCGACAGCTGGAACCTCCGAGGGCTCACCCGACCAAGGGAAAAGAGGTGGCTGATATCCGAGGAAGCACTGAAAGGGGGTGAGCCTGGTGGTACGCTGAGTGAGGGAATTCTGAGCGTATTTCGCCCAGGGGAGGTATCGGTTCCAGCTGTCTTGGTACTGGTGGCAATAAGTTCGCAGATAACGTCCTATCTCCTGAATCTTCCGCTCAGTCTGGCCGTTGGTCTGCGCATGATATCCTGAAGAGAGGCTGACAGTGACCCCGAGGAGCTTGAAGAAGGCGTGCCACACCCGGGAGATGAATTGGGGTCCCCTGTCCGAAACGATGTCTTCTGGAATGCCGAAATTTCTGAATACATGATGAAACAATGCTTCAGCTGTTTCTAAAGCCATGGGTAAACCAGGTAAAGGTATCAGCTTGCAGCCTTTGGAAAATCTATCCACAACGACGAGCACACAGGTAAATCCACCGGTTCTAGGAAGGTCAGTCATGAAGTCCACTCCAATGTGTGACCAAGGGCGTCTGGGTATAGGTAGTGGCACAAGTTTACCCTCAGGTAGTTTCCTGGGAGTGTTGGTGATGGCGCAGACTGAGCAGCCACGGACGAACCTGGAGACATCTTCGGAGATAGACGGCCACCAGTACCGCTGACTGAGGAGCGAGAGGGTACGCTTGCTACCTGGATGTCCAGAGCCCGGAACTGTGTGAGCAGAGTCCAGAAGGGGAGTACGAAGATGTTGAGGTACGAAAGTACGCCCTTCTGGACCTCCCGGCGGAGCAGGATGGCGAGAATTTTCCTGAGAGATTTGCTGGTCGATGTCCCAGAGAATGGGACTGAGGATTAAGGCTGGAGGGAGGATGGTTTCAGTACTGAGGTCCTCTGAAGATGAATGATGGAGTCTGGAAAGAGCGTCTGCCTTGCAATTCTTACTTCCTGGACGGTAAGTAACAACGAAGTTGAATCGAGTGAAGAAGAGTGCCCAGCGGGCCTGGCGAGGATTCAATCTTCTTGCCTCACGAAGATATTCCAAGTTGCGATGATCTGTAATTACTTCGAACTGGTGATTTGCTCCCTCCAGCCAATGTCTCCATTCTTCTAAAGCCAGTTTTATCGCTAGCAGTTCCCGGTTGCCGATGTCGTAGTTTTGCTCCGCAGGGGACAGCTTTTTGGAAAAGAAGGCACATGGATGGAGTCTGGGAGGCTCACCCTGCCGCTGTGACAGCACCGCTCCAACCCCAGTGGAAGATGCATCGACCTCAACGATGAAAGGAAGTTCTGGATTGGGATGGATGAGGATTGGTGCTGTCGTGAAGACTTCTTTGAGGCGATGGAAGGCTTGGATAGCTGTGGGATTCAAGGACAGAGACTTGGGTCGATTCTTTAATGAAGATGTGAGAGGAGCACTGATGAGACTGTAGTTCTTGATGAATCTTCTGTAGAAGTTTGCAAAACCGAGGAATCTTTGAAGTTCTTTGACAGATGTGGGTAATGGCCAGTCTTGGATTGTTTCCACCTTCCTCTGGTCCATCTGGATACCATGCTGATCAATGATGTAACCCAGGAACTGAACAGTGGTGATATGGAACTCACACTTCTCCAGTTTCAGGTAAAGCTTGTGTTCTCTCAGTTTCTCTAGTACTTGAATGACATGACGATGGTGTTCAGCAATTGAAGATGAATAGATGATGATATCGTCAATGTAGACAATCACAAAGCGGTTGAGGTACTCACGGAACACTTCGTTCATGTACCCTTGGAAGACCGCTGGAGCGTTGGACAGCCCGAAGGGCATAACCTGATATTCATAATGGCCAGATGGGGTGATGAACGCTGTCTTCCACTCATCTCCATGCCGTATACGGATCAAGTTGTATGCACTCTGAAGGTCCAGTTTCGAAAATATGCGAGCCCCACGCACCTGCTCCAAGGCAGCTGGGACCAGAGGAAGGGGATAACTGTATTTGACGGTTTGAGAGTTGAGATGACGATAATCGATGCAGGGCCTCAAGCCTCCGTCCTTCTTACCCACAAAGAAGAAACTTGAAGCGGCAGGGGAGGTCGATGTGCGGATGAACTGTTGTTGTAAAGCCTCCTCCACATACTCCTCCATGGCCTTCTGCTCCGGGATGGACAGTGGATAGATACGACCTTTAGGTAGACCTCAAGTCGATTGCGCAGTCCCATGGCCGATGAGGTGGTAGTTTAGTAGCCAGTTTCTTGCTGAACACATCCTGGTACGCCTGGTACTCCACTGGAATCTCTACTTGATGCTCTACTTCAGGGCTCTCAACCGAGGTGGAACAAACAGGAACTTTGGACCTCTTCTGAGGCGTCGATGATGAAGAAGGGATTTTCTTGATGGATGATAGACAGAACAAATGGCAGGACTCACCCCAACGTAATACTTCACCAGATTTCCAGTGGAGCGTCGGCTGATGTTGAACTAACCAGGGGCGTCCCAGGATGAGCTCAGTGGTGGACTCCTCCAGCACCATAAAATAAATCTCCTCTGAATGAAGACAACCAACACGCAGCGTCAGAGTAGGTGAACAGTGACGAATTCGACCTCGACCCAGCGGTTTTCCCTGGATGGTTTGTACATGGAGGTCTTGAGAATTGCGATGTTTGCGAATGTTCAATTTTTGGAGAAGCTGTGTGGAGATGAAACAGAGCCCAGAGTCGAACCAGAGTCAATAAGGGCTTGTGCTGAGACACAAATACGAGAAGTTAATACATGCACGGTGGTGCGATTTAAAGCTTCAATTTTAGGTGAGACTTGAATTGTGCTTACCGCTGGGCATGGAGGTCGAACAGGGCAAGAGCTGAGAAGATGATTATCAGATGCACAATAGAGAGTTTATGAAGAATTCGTCGTTGACGCGCTGAAGCTGGAAGATGGGCGGAGCCGAGATCCATAGGCTCTGGTGCTGGAGGAGTGACTGATGGAACCGTGGGCGGAGGACATACAGTGGGAGTCAGAGAATCACAGGCTGATAGTCTTTGCGAAACTCGAATGGATTTTTGAATTAATTTCTCAATTCCCAGACTGTCGTCGTAAACCACCATCAACTGACGAATGTTAGGGTTCAAACCATGACGAAAAGCTGTGATCAATGCTGCCTCATTCCAACCACTGGATGCCGCTAAAGTGCGGAATCGTAAAGAGAAAGTACTCACAGAAGATTGGCCTTGACGAAGATTGTAGAGTTGATCATGTACTGATAAATCGGCAGCTGTTTGACCGAAAACTTCTTTGAAGTGTTGTATGAAACCGGAGAGGGATTTGACGACTTCCGAATCCGAATTCCACAGAGACTGTGCCCACTGAAGTGCTTGCCCAGACAGAAGTGAAATGATGAAAGCAACACGAGCTGAATCGTTGATGAATTGATGTTCTTGCATGGAGAAATACAAAGATACCTGAAGTAGAAACCCACTGCAGTCCTCCGCCTCACCGGAGAATGTCGCTGTTCGGGCCATGGGACACGCTGAGGCAGTGAACGAAGCAACGGGCGCTTGAGGAAGTGAAGCTGAAGAGGTGTGTTGATGAATGGCGATCGGATTGACAGGTGAATTCGCTGTGGATTCCGAAGGATTCTGCATGGTGGTCTGATCTTCTGTCAGGTTTGGCATAGACGAAGCAGACAGAATGGTAAGTTAAATGCTTTAATTTGCAGAATGGATCGGTACAGCGAAACAGGTGAGTAAACAGTAAGTTGAATTTCAGATGATAGCTTAACTGAAGTGTAACCAAGTCTCTCTCTCTCTTTCTCTTGCAGATGATGATGAAGGAGTTCCTTAGAAGACGGAATGGTGACTGGCTGAGAAGATCAGGATCGAAGGTAGGTATACAGGTAAGTGTGGCAGAGAGTCTGTGTCATGTATAGACGAGATCAGACAATGACTGAATGTTTGTAGCAGGTATATATGGGTGAACTGATGATGAGGTCCAGGTGACGGTGATTAGTAATCAGGTGACAATGAGCGTGTGAATGACTGAGTGGGCGGAGTGAGGAAATGAGTGGAAGGAGATGGTGATGGAATCCTGACAGTGCAGTAGCCTTTGTTTGCAATTACAGAGGTCAAACGTTTCCTGTAGTTTTTCACCAGGTTTGCACACACTGCAGGAGGGATTTTGGCCCACTCCTCCACACAGATCTTCTCTAGATCAGTCAGGTTTCTGGGCTGTCGCTGAGAAACACGGAGTTTGAGCTCCCTCCAAAGATTCTCTATTGGGTTTAGGTCTGGAGACTGGCTAGGCCACGCCAGAACCTTGATATGCTTCTTACAGAGCCACTCCTTGGTTATCCTGGCTGTGTGCTTCGGGTCATTGTCATGTTGGAAGACCCAGCCTCGACCCATCTTCAATGCTCTAACTGAGGGAAGGAGGTTGTTCCCCAAAATCTCGCAATATATGGCCCCGGTCATCCTCTCCTTAATACAGTGCAGTCGCCCTGTCCCATGTGCAGAAAAACACCCCCAAAGCATGATGCTACCACCCCCATGCTTCACAGTAGGGATGGTGTTCTTGGGATGGTACTCATCATTCTTCTTCCTCCAAACACGTTTAGTGGAATTATGACCAAAAAGTTCTATTTTGGTCTCATCTGACCACATGACTTTCTCCCATGACTCCTCTGGATCATCCAAATGGTCATTGACAAACTTAAGACGGGCCTTGACATGTGCTGGTTTAAGCAGGGGAACCTTCCGTGCCATGCATGATTTCAAACCATGACGTCTTAGTGCATTACCAACAGTAACCTTGGAAACGGTGGTCCCAGCTCTTTTCAGGTCATTGACCAGCTCCTCCCGTGTAGTTCTGGGCTGATTTCTCACCTTTCTTAGGATCATTGAGACCCCACGAGGTGAGATCTTGCATGGAGCCCCAGTCCGAGGGAGATTGACAGTCATGTTTAGCTTCTTCCATTTTCTAATGATTGCTCCAACAGTGGACCTTTTTTCACCAAGCTGCTTGGCAATTTCCCCGTAGCCCTTTCCAGCCTTGTGGAGGTGTACAATTTTGTCTCTAGTGTCTTTGGACAGCTCTTTGGTCTTGGCCATGTTAGCAGTTGGATTCTTACTGATTGTATGGGGTGGACAGGTGTCTTTATGCAGCTAACGACCTCAAACAGGTGCATCTAATTTAGGATAATAAATGGAGTGGAGGTGGACATTTTAAAGGCAGACTAACAGGTCTTTGAGGGTCAGAATTCTAGCTGATAGACAGGTGTTCAAATACTTATTTGCAGCTGTATCATACAAATAAATAGTTAAAAAATCATATATTGTGATTTCTGGATTTTTTTTATAGATTATGTCTCTCACAGTGGACATGCACCTACGATGACAATTTCAGACCCCTCCATGATTTCCAAGTGGGAGAACTTGCAAAATAGCAGGGTGTTCAAATACTTATTTTCCTCACTGTACATCATACACCTGCTATATTGTGAAATCTACCCGATTTTTCTTATCAACAAAAAAATATATCTGGATAACCTGGCATCTCTCGAGAGTGACTCCATTGCAGTTCGCTGTTAATGATATGCTAAAGCCCGCCAGCACATTTACATGATTGATTACAAGGTAGTTTGTGACGTCGGAAACAAGGAGAAAATACTCAGCAATGGTGTTGACATGAATTTGCACATGGTTTGTCTTAAAGCACATTAAAGTCCGCGTGAACCGGAAGTTGCAAACGACTTTTCTCCAGTGTTATGACGTATTTCCCAGTGAAAAGGAATATTGAACAGAGGGCAGGGTTTTACTCTAGCGCTCCTCCTCTCCATCTCTGCTCATAACAGACTAACGGTTTGAGGGGAGTGGTTAAGCGTTTCCCAACCCAAGCCGTCAAACCTACATCATCAGAGAAGGAACACCATTCCAGACCGGAAGTAACTTTTCAGACTTTGATTAAAGATTACGACGGCAAACAATTTTTTTCTGTGTATTAACTTGCACGGATTAATTTTTCACCACAAGACTAGTAATATGCGCTAACAAAGTAAATAGGGTCAATTTTGATTTCAGATGGACTTTAAAAAACACCACATAGATATAGCCTATACACAACATTAAAACTTGATTTTCTCCACAAGGGGACTCTAAATAAAACTGTGAGGACTTTGCCTCCTCATTTTGAATCAGCACTGCACACCACTGATACATTAATAATAATTATTTTAAAAACAAACCCTGATATTTGTAGGTGATTGCAGTTTCTGTACTTCAACATGAGAGTTACTTACAATGAGATCACTTTTTTTGTTTGCTTTTTTTCTCATTTAACTATTTTTCATATTACTAATAACAGAGATTTAATATATATAGAATACGTACAACTGAAACCACAAAATAGGCAACGGAGCAAGTAAATAAACAAAAAACAGAAGTAGAGAAAGTTGGAGTGGAGTTTAAATTTCAGACGGCTCCTGTCTTTGTGTGTGTTGTGAAAGCTCACAGAGCACTGGAATGAACATAGAGTGTTTTAGCTGGCAGGCATATTCCCGCATGTAAATAATTCAAATGATTATCAAATTCAAGCTGAGATCAAACCTTAGCTTTTGCCTATGCATAATTTCAAAAGTAAAACCGCTGTGTTCAATTCCTTTGATAAATACTACATCAACGCTCATTTCACACTGCAAAAGAAAAAAAAAAAGAAAGAAAGGACAGATAATTTTGTCCTAAGAGAAGCTGTCTTTTGGCTGTTTTTGTAAATTCTGTCAGCATGTAGTTGAGAATGTATTTACTTACATGTACGAAAATGGCCTGATTTCCCCACCCTAAATCTATAAGCATGCTCCCTAACAGATCAGTGTTATTCTAGCAGCATCAAACTGCATTGCAGCTCTACATTATTGATAGTGTGCATGAAGAACAGAGGAGAGTTTGATTAAAGATGAGAAACACTGGAAGTTGGCCAGGCCATGTAGTTAAATCAAAGATATAATTCAAAGACATAATTTCAAAGACCGCCAACGTTATGCAAATATGAATGTTCAGCCCCTTCCAACAAAAACAGATATGGAAGCCAAACTGTGTTTACCGTGGAAAGTGCTTTACTTCAAGACTCAAGTCACTTTAATTTATTTGATGGGTGAATGTCAGTCAAATGGGGCGTTCACACTGACAACGTTTAAATCGCTTGAGGTCGATCTGTATCAGGCGGGGGATCATTGTGTGCACTCCCATTGGTAGTTGCAGCCTCACATCGATGCTCATTTGCATGAAGTCAACACAACTTTGTTGCACTGCCAAAAGTCGCGTTTGTTCATGACGCCAGAAACTGAGACAGTATCAGTAGGAGGATATACTTTTAATAAATAAATTGATGAGAGAAATTGCAACTCTCACTATGGCTGTAGAAGGAATAAAAAGTCCCAGTTTGGGGTTTAAAGATCCAGTTGCCTTTTTGGTAGAAGGTAGTAGCAATGTTCATTGGCAGGATCAGACTGAAATATACAGGTTTAGCATGATTTCCAAATGTATTTTTTTTTTTTTTTCATTGTTTTAGAAGTCAAATTTATTACTGATTTTATTTCTGATTTGAAATACTTGACAGCTCTCATTGAAAAACAATTATTTCAGGTCGCTTTTTCGTTAGACACCATCAGTTCTGCTAATTTGTAGTATAACTGAAATTCTAAGCATATCAGCTCTTTTATAGTTGAGGTTTGCTCGGATGCATCTTTCACAGCTTTTCGAGCCATTTTCAATATGCCAAACCTGTGGTTGAGATATGTAGGTGTTGAGTAGTGAAGAGCAGAGAGCAGTAACTGTTTAACAGGAATAACCCTCTAGCTGCTGGATTTCTATAAAACTCTGGTAAGACGCTTTGATGCCCAAAGGTCAGCAATTGCAAATAAGAAGTCAATGGGATACAGCGTTTGCTTTGTCGCCCCTTCTCTCGCTTTCTCTCCCTCTTTCTCTGACCGATGACCCCGGAGCAGTGTTAGGGTATTGTCTTTGAAATTTAGGGCTCCTTTACTTATACACGTTTCTTATTAGTTCTTTTGAACACAGGTAACATATGGCAGGTTGTGTTTAAAAGATTGCCTGCTCTGACCTTTCCTAGCATGCTAATTAGGCCCCTGAGCAGCGTTGGGCCCTCTTGAGTGCAGATCAGGGAAACGTGACCGAGCGGGGCCTTATCAGGTAGCCTGTGCCAGCCGGCGAGAGCGGTGTGGACTTTCAGAATTAACATTTTCACATCATGTGCTTCTAATAATCACTAACTTCACCCAGCCCACCAACCATCAGCCCCCCTCACTTTCTCTTTTCTCTCTTTTGCCCGCCTGGACTTTCCACAGGAAATGAAGGTGCCCAAAATTACTTTGACCCCTCGTCGGCGGTGGAGGGTGACCCAAGGCGGTGCAGGATGACTGGGGTCGGAGGCAGAGATGAGCTGGAATTAAGTATGCCATTTTTTCTCATAATAGGCCATCTCAGTTCATTAAAGCGGGGTGAGTGAGATCACTCACAGCCTGTCAGAGTGTTGGGCGGGCCGGTCTATGTAAATACTTTTACCAATGGGCCACAAGATTGAGCGGTGCTGTGACTGTCATTGCCGAAGGTCACCTGTCATTGGTCAGTTCCATTTCCGATCCCCATGCTTTCCTTAACTTCCTTTAAATGAAGGGGGTTCCTTCCAATATCGCTATGTGCACCTCAGCGCGTCTATTAAAAGCGTGCTCTGGGGAGCAAAGTCATATGCATGTTATAATGAAACATGGCTATTAACAGAAAAGCCATTTTGACTATATCTGTTGGACATCGCCATCCTGTAATATTCCACAATCCTCACAAACCTACAAACCTTTGATAATGACACTCCAGAGGTGGGGACACCTTCAAATGATATTTTGCATAAATTTCATTGCTGTCAAACGACTTACATTGGACTTACTAGCATGTTATTATTAGCTCTGAGCTATAATCATTTAATGTAAATGAAGGTCAGGAATTAGTGTCAGTTGTTGGAAATTCATGCCATATGCTCCTTTATGTTACATTTGGACTTTGCAATCCATGCGAAATCAGTCAGTGAGAGGTGTTTGAGAGCACAGCAATAAAATGTACCATCCGTCAGCTGAAATATTATTCAAATTTGATTTTTCTTCCCAGAGTTTATGAATGAAGATGAGAGGAACCTTTATGAGAAACTTTCCGAAATGTTTCAGGAAGAAGACGCCTCCACTGTCATAGATTTACCAGGTAAAGATTTTTGGAATTTTTGGAAAGAAAAAACACAATGTCTTAAATATCTCAATTGTTTCTCCCAGCCATCAATGGGATCAAATAGAGACTTTGCTTACTCAGACCTTTCTCTTGAAAAACTAGTCTCAAAAATCTCTCTTCTAGAGTTTCAAGGGAGATTTGTTTTTTTATCATTAGGAATTTTAGGTGACACCTCTGAAACAAAGTAAATGCTTAAAAGAAATATAAATCATATGAACTTTGAAAGAGCATCCACTGAGCAGTAGATTTTTACACTGGGCTGAACTTATAACAAGGCTCTGTTCTGTGGAGACATCATGTGAATGTTGTGGAAATAAATTACACCGGCCATGTTTATAAAATATTGATTCTCCTCTATTTAACTTCATTATGAGATGCTCATGATTTTACATGTAGGATGTTGTTACCCAGCAGGATGCTTTTGTTGTAATTCCCCAAAAAAGCATTGAGCTCTCAGGTAGGCACTGAGCTCAACTTCCTGTGCGAGAGCCATTGTTGTGTGTGACTCCAGTGTTTGTCCCATTAGCAGAGGGTCGGATTAAGACTCTCTCCCAAGTAGAGTGTCGGGCTTATGCTGCTTTTGTCTTGGTGTAAAATGCTCTCAGTGGATCGGTTGAGGTACCGCACAGCAGTTGTAATTGGTTTGCCAGACCGTCATTGGGTTTAGGCCTCACGGTACACACGAATACGGTGTTAGCTGTCTAACACTCAACTGGATTGTTGTGGATTTAGCTGGAGTATATAGATTAGCCTCTTCACTTTTGTCTTAGAATGCTCATAAAATCCTTCAAAGAAACAGAAGGAAAGAGGATACAGGATTAACACACAAACAGTAGAAGGAGGAGGACGATCATGGGTAGCATCCATCCATGAGGCTTTAACACAGTCACAATAGACTTGAGACAATTGCCTGCAAGCCTTCTTCACCGCCACCTCCTGTAGTCCAAAGTGTGCTAATTCTCTAAATATCTCCACACTTCTAACACTTAAATGGGTTTGGAGCATCATTAGCAGAATGGGCACAGTCCAGTATGCAATGAGTAAAACTCTGAGGGAACCCATTTGGCGCTTCAAATATTCTTTCCAGTGGCAGACAAAACATCATGGGCCCTATCATACACCCGACACAATGCAGTGCCAGGCGCAACGCAACGTGTTTTTTTCTAGTTTCAGCCCAACGCAGTTATCATTTTCACGTCCTGCGCCACGTTGTTTAAATAGCAAATGCATTTGCGCCCATTTGTGTGCCCACTGGCGTGCTGGTCTGAAAACGAGGTGTGTTCAGGCACATTGTTGCCGCGTTGTTATTTTGAGGCAACTGAAATAGACAAAAATAGACAGTGGACATTCACATTGACCAACTGAAACCTTGACTAAAGTCAATTGCGCAATATATATTTTTTTGTTATTTAAAGAGCACATTAGTAATGTGCGCCTATAGGCGGGTCCACAATGCGTGTACACTTTGACCTGTAGATGGTCTCCTCATGCGCTTTAACCTCGCGCATGAGCAGATCCGTTTCCCTGTTTGCAAGCGGAAAAACTGAATGCTTCTCTAGCTTGCAAATTCCGCCATGTAAATAGCGAATATGCCATGGCACGAGCGCAACTGGCTTTTAAAGGGAATGGGAGATGAAACTCTGATTAGTTTATTGCACGTTATGCCCAAAACACACCCATTACTCTTTAAGAGAATAGAGACAACCCTTTTAGACCATGTGCCGGGTGCGCCAACCATTTTTCCTGTTGTTAAACTAGCAAAAGTGGTTTCGGACACGCCCTAAGTGCACTCGCGCCGTGCGCTTTAGACCATGCGCTTAGATCGTTAAAATAGGGCCCCATGACTCAATGCGACCAACTTTTGAGGTTCTCTGTTCCAAAACCTTGATAGCCGCCTTGCTGTCTACTTCTGGATTTGGAACACTCCAAATAGTATGTGTAAAAAAAAATAAAAAAAAAATAGAGCTCCTCCTTCAGAGCAGTTGATTTCATAAGAGTTGAATGTTAGCAAGTTGTAATAATAGGCTAAGAGTAATAAATACAACAAACACAAATATTGGACTATATTAAAGTAATTTTTTATTTGGACTGAATTTAACTATTTGTATCAGTACTTTTTGGTATTGAATAAATTAGATTTATAACCAGCATCTTGCTGCTTCTGCCATCTTGGATAAATGCTTTCACTGAGCCTGTCATAATGTATTATGAGATTGCCTTATGCATGAAGGATACATGCCGTGCTACTTTAGAATTGGGCCAAAAGAAGGTATATATCTTTTTGAACATCCATCACATCAGCAGAGTGCCTGTGATTGCCTTAAAATGCTGTCTAGGTAGGCAGCTCACTAGGTTTTTTTAACAGACCTAATATGTATCTTTTCACTTGATCCAGGTGTTTCCCCATTTGTGTGTTGTGTAGCACTGTGAAGCTAGTGCAATCACATTAGGCCTTCATTAGCACTACTCTGTTTGATTAACTCACTGGTTTAATTAAATCGTGCTTCTGTGTAATTTGGTTCAGATGAGGAATGTGTCTAAACCTCTGAGCGGGGCTTAACATCACTATCATTGACTCTTCAGATTTGTGTTTGACGTGTCTTTGATGTATAACCATAGTGCATTTGTATGGTAGGTATGGTGGTGTCTGAGCATGTTGAGGATGTTGAACCAGTGGCTGAGGATGGATTGAGGGATCGACGAAGGACTGAGCTACTGGAGAGGAGAGCGGAGGCCATCCCTCAGTATGTGGAGCAGCTCAGAGAGCGTGTGCAGAAAGACATGATTCCACTGGGCAAACCCGTGCTGGAACAGGTCAGTTATATATAAGCCCATAAGCCTCTGCTGGTCAGAATGATCTGTGCTCTGAAGTTGCTCATGTCACAGCCAGACTTATTACACCCAGTCTACAGTCTGTCTGCAAATCGCGAGAGATGACACAACAAAGTTTTTATTTTTTAATCAACAAAGCTATCGGGGTTTGTTCAGAATATACTGTTCTTTCAGCACTCTCAGTTTTTATGCTTTTGCTTGTGTTATTTTAGGGGTTTTTCTAGTTTTTATTGACAAATGGAGGGAATGGGATTGAGACATGACACAATTTGGAATCAAACCAACCGCATGAGCAGCTCAACTTAAAATTTCATTAGCGTGGTCTAACAGCTTAGACAGTTATATTCCAAAACTTCGCAAGCTGCTTTTTTTTTGTACTGTCTAGGAAGTTGTGCTGCATCTGTGCAGCATCCTGACTAAAATTAGTGAATTGTTTTGAATTTGTTGTCCAACAGTTTTACTGTACATTTATTAGCATGTTGCTAAGCTGTATTTACAATCAACATTTCTCACTTCATCCACTATCTTTGTTGAATTTGTTTTTCACTGAGCTTGATTTTTCTTAAAGTACAACATAACCATACTGCCCATCTTTAGAAAGTGTTTTCATGCCTTTAAATGCTCACTAAGTAGACTCACATAATGTGACTTTTTACTTTTGTGAAATTTTATTTTGTATTCTATACTAGGTTATACAGGTTTTTTTTTTTCATTCTATACTAGGATGACCTTTTATATCTTTTTTTTTTTTGTATTTCTTTGTATATGTGGCCCAGATGTATTGTTTATGGTGAAAACCCTCTTTGAATGTACATTATAGGTAATATAATGTACAATAAGTTCATGTTATTTATGTCTGCATAGAATTCATTGTTTTGTTTTTCATTTGAAACCAAAGCTAAAAAATCTGGAGCTTGTCAGCTAATCTGAGATTTTGCAGGTCATATTCTAGACGCTTCAATCTTCAACTGAATGTTATTCCATATGGAGGAATTGTCAAAAACACAAAATGCTAAATTACGTTGAACAAGATCAGAATTAGCCAACATATTCAAGCTGTAATCAGTCTTGGCAACATATGACTGAAATGCGAATGAAGAGATGCACATTAAATAGAGAATGTGAAGTTGAAGTGAGAAATGAATGCGTAAGGAGCGGATGGGATGTAATGGTTATGTTTGAGTCATGGCGTGTGTTGAATAATCACTCTTGGTTTATGTGCGACTGCAGATGAGAGCTTTATTCTGCTCTCCAACTGTTCGGAAAACACAACATTATCCCTACCACACTCCACAGCTATTTCACAGTGTGTGTTTAAGCAGCACAGGATATACCACTGTCAGTCAGCTAGTATAAAGCCTTTTAAACGTGCTGACTGAATTCTGCGGTGTGTGTCTGTAGGGTTTGCCTGAAGATTGTATTAACATGTCTCTTTAGATGTTCTGAATTCAAGTTAGCCGCACATACAGCTGCAGAATGCAGTCTGTTGGTCCTAAACAAGAACATGGATTTTCCTTTTTGGCAGGAAGAGCGTTCAGAGCGAGGGAAGACAGAGGAAAAGGTGTGGGCGAGAAAGCAGAGAGTAATGTCGTTCTTAAGGGGAAATTCAAAGGTACTGATGTGTGTCCAGAAAAAGGAAAGATTACTGTAGGTATGTCAAATGAGATTTCCTGAGGTACAGGAGCTGCTGCTGAGACCTTCTGCTGTCTTTCCCCATCAATCACACTACTATCACTCAAACACACAGTCACAGGCTAACATGGACAATGCTATACAATTATATACCATAGAACATGTATAAATAGTATGTATTCTTAATAAAATACATGCACACGTGTGTGTGTGTGTGTGTGTGTGTAGACAGAACTATCCACTTACATAATCCTTTCAAACTTTTTTTCAGTTTTTCAGTCTTTTTTTTTATGGCAATAGCATACTACCATAATAATCTTACTATTTCTGCAGTATATAACATGTTTACTGTTAATAGTTTGCACAGTTTCTTTATTCAAAGAATCACCAGATGATCTTATTGCTAATATATTTAGTGTAGATTTAACACTGTTCGCGTAATGCATTCTATTTTGCAGTAGTATTCGATTCCAATCATAACCATTGTGTTCATTTATTTGAGCAAGATACATGTTGAGTGTCATAACAACAGCAAAATGTACCTTAAATATTATTATTATTATTATTATTATTACGCTGCATTGCAAGCACTGCTAGTAAATGAAACGTTTTACTCGACATTATCATTTTTAATGTGACAGTCTGGTTTATCATGGATCACTGTTAAAGTTGCTGTGCTACGTCACATTTTAAAATTGGGTTTCTTCATAATATTGAATACAATCAAAAGTTTTTGTAATATTTAAATGTGTATTATTTTGCTTCTGCAGATCAGGCACATAGATGAGGAGGAAGCCGTTCTGCAGGACAGACTCTACTCTGTGTTCCAGCGGTGCGTGAATTTCTCTACATCCAATCTGATGTGAAATAATCATTAATCTGTGTTTCCAAAGCCATTTACATTTTGCTGACATTTGTGAGGAGATGTAATATACTCCACATTGTATTGTCTCTACCAGTGCATTCTGGGTAAGTTGCCAAAGGCGAGGAAATCTGTCCGTGTCATTGGACGCAAAGTAGCATCAATTTCATCCTGTTCACTTCAGTCTACAGCCCTCCCTCTCTCTCTGTTTCTGAGTGTCAGGCCTGCAGGCTCGGCTGTGTTTAAGTTTTTAATAATTGTGCAGCGCCACACAGACTGATCTAATGAAATCAGGGATGTTAGTTGGACACTGGTGCAGAGGTTTGTTAGATGACCCTCTCCATGTCCTCTCATATTAGCGCTGGGTGGCTGTTAGTCATATTAGACGTCTGTATCACATCAAGGCCACACCACCAATATTCAAAGGATGCTGTGACACATCTTTTTTTTTTTTTTTTTTTTTTTTTTTTACAGATTTCCAACACTTTCAGTCACAGTATTGTAGAATCTGTCATCTAGTGTGGCCTGGATATCTGATATTACTTTATTTATTTATTTTAAATGATTTGGCTGATGTTGTACTAATTGCTTAACATTTGGGTTTACATAAAATTATTTTTGTTGACATCCTCAATTGGAAGGATGATTTAAAGAAATGTATTTATTTATTTAAACGTTTTATGCTATGTCCTCATTTAGATAGCAAAGTAAATGTGTCTGTATGTGTATTATCAGGGCGGAGAATCGCTTGCAGAATTCTTTGCGTCAACAGCAGGCTGAGATCCTCGACCAATATGGTGAAATTATTGAAGAGACAGAAAACACAGAGCCACTAGGCATCAAATCTGTCCTCCAGTGGCAGGTACACACACACACACACACACACACACACACACACACACACACACACACACGCACACACACGCACACACACACACGCACACCATCTCTCTTGCAGTGAACATCTCTCTGCCTTTATGAAAAGCTTGTGGTATCACTCCGTTTTAATGTGCATTATAATAAACAACACACTATAAAACAGGTTTGAAAGCAATGCAAATTGTCTAAGTGCCAACTAGCAAACCAGCCAGAGTACAAATATTGCACCACAGCACATTATTTACAGACAGTATTCTTTTTAATTGTTGCCAAGAACAATATTATTCCTTTAAAATGTATCACTTTTTCCTATAACAAAGCTTAAAGATGCCAATCAATTATATACTGAGTAACTAGTAACTGCAAGATAACCTTGCCTCTGTTTGAACCATGTGGTCATAAAAGACTGATATCACTCCCTTAAATCTGATGTCAGAAAGATCAAACCATTATTTAAAAGGCAGAAATGTCACAACATAAAAAGGTTGAACAGCATGTAAAAATTCAGCAATTTAGTGAAAGCACAAATTGTATTTGAACCCATTTAAATGTAATGCTGATTAATGGGCAAATGCAAATAGACTGTAATTATAAATAAAGAATACAAAGGTAGAAATAACGTGAATGTTTTAAATGTTCTTTTGAGTTACACACTAATAGAGCTGAATCAAATAATGTGATTAAGTTCAGTATCCTGTTAATGATATCAGTCATGGGGGCAGACATATTACACATTTCCTGAGAATATGCAAAGAATGAAAGCGTATGAGAACAGGTAGCTGCACCTAAGTCTTCTGACTTAACCAAATCTAAAGGAAGAGGACATCAGCCAAAGCAGATAGTTCAGTTGTTGCAGCGAGGTTTTGCGTTGTAATGACTCCTGTAAGAGGGCCTTAACAGTAACTGCAGCCTTGGTTTGCAGACAGAGAGTCAGCTTTGAGGGAGGCAGTAAACGCAGTGAGATTGTAGTATAATTCCTCAGCCTGGCATCCGTGCCCCCCAGTCACTGTTCCATTATCTCTCAAATTGCTGTGTTTCAGAGAGATAAAGATATTTTATGGCTTGCTGACTTGAAACAACCCGCACAGCCAGAAAAGCAATGGTCGACCTGCCACGCATAGTAATTTCATTGGTAAATGACAAAATCTTTGTTTATATGACATTTCCAAAATTACAGTGGCAGATGAATCTCAAATATAAAATGTCACATTTGGCATGCAAAACTATGAAAATATATTTCTGTACAAAATTCATGGAGGCATTTAATTTAGAACGTGTTTAATAACTAAGCCTGCCTGCATCGGTAATCCTGCCTTCAGGACTCAAAAAGATTGTCATATTTATTCACTAGCTCCCCCCCACCCCCCACCCCACCCTCCTTCATTCTCACGCCAAAAAATTTAAGGGTAAATGTTCATTGTTAATTAAGATTTACTAATTAAAATGAAAATAATTAAGGAGAAAGCTTAATCTTGGAATATTAGGCTATACTTAGAAAGAAAATAAGTTTTTGTGTGTGTATGCATGAGTGTGTGTTTTTTTTAGGGTGTGGGGGGGGGGGGGTTGTTTCCTGTTTGCAGTGCGTGTTTTGTCGATCTGTCAGCGAGGTTTCTGCAAAAGCCGGCCTGCGTGCCAGAAAGTGAGGGATGAGAAGTGTTAAGGATCCAGCGTGCTGCTATAATGTCATCTAGGCGAGTGTTATGGCGTTACGCCCCTTACACCGCAGCTGCAAGAAATGCAACGTCCTCCTCACCTTTATTTCCTGGAAATCTCTCTGTTTCTTATTGCATACTACTTTTACTGTTGCTGTAGTATTTAATATGTATACTCAGCACAGCATGCAAATGTTCTGTTCTGCTGCATGACCTATACATTTTTCAAAATGTGCAGGATACATCAGAACACACTGCACAGGATACATACATATACACACACACACACACACACACACACACACACATATATATATATATATATATATATATACATAAAAATATATATATATATATTAGATGATAACTGAGTGCCACTCACATGCTACTTAATGAGGTGTGACAACAATTTTGCATACTACAGTTTGAAACTTGTCAAATAATGCCTCACTTTTCAAAATCAGTATACAGCAGTGTATACTGCACATTATTCAATAAATTGTAGGCCAGTGTTCCATTCTGATCATAGCCTGTGTGTATCATTTTAACATTAAGAATAACCAACTCATTATTCCATTCACATTTGATTAATCCCCAAACAAATCTCAAAATGCAGATTTTTTTTTTTTTTTTTAAGATTACAAGCGTTGACAAATCTGGTGTAAATATCTTATAAAGCTGTAATAAAAAGTAGAAGAGAATAGAATCTTCAATGTAAGCGAAATTGTTTTTTTTTTTAAGTCTTTTCTCTTTCTCTCTATAAATCATTCTTTTTACATAGTGAAATGTTTCTCTCACCCTTGTTTCTTCTCTCTCTCTCTGTGTGTAGGTGGAATGGACTCGGACTCCACAGCCCATAGAGGTGCTTGTTTTGTGTCTGAGGGCCGTGAGAGAGAAGCTGCCCAGAGGTCTGTACTCACTGAGCGTGTCTCTTCAGACTCAACTGGGCGGCCGAACGCTGCGCTGGTCTCGTCTGCAGGAGCAGCAGTGGGCTGGAAGCACAGAACCCGTGGAACACCAGGGCCGATACTGTGACACAGAGCTCAACATTAACCAGAGCCTCTACATGGTAAGAAAACCCCAGCAAACTGCCCTCCTGAGACACCCGCAGAACTGCCGTTTATTTAACCCCAACAACAAAATGTATGATGTTCATGGAACTGATTTGATGATTGTTGATGTGAGTGGATTCATGCTACATTAAAGAGCACAGCAATCAAACCTCATCACCTTTTTGTTAGGAATTGTGCGGTATTTTACTACTATCAATCACAGGCGCTATTAAGAGGGGCCGTCTGTCATCTGACGTACAACACTGAGGGCATTTGTCATGTTTTTGGCAGCAATGATGAGATTTCTTTTCACAATTTAATAAGCTGAAAAAAAAAAATGTTTTATTGTATTAAAAATTATTCTGTTTTCAGCTCACCTAGGGCAAAGGTATTCTCAACAATTTTTCTTTGCCTCTTGTTCAGTCTAATTAAAATGAGCTAAAGTAACACGATTTTTGAACATTTTGTCAAATCTTAATTTCATTGTGTTCAATCTACCCTATTTAAAACTGAAGTTCACTTAATCCATTTGTGTTAGAATTACATTAATCGTTTTTGTTGACATACAGTATAACTAACTGAGCAGTGGATTTGTAGTTCTGTAAATCTGTAGGATGCTTTGCAAGTGACTGCATTAGGAGAGTAAATTAAGTGCTATTTTATGTTTTTCAGTAACGGTTAAGACATTTTAGTGTTTAATGTTCAGTTATGTTGGGCATTTATAAGAGTGTCTGTAATGTTTTTGAATTTTGTGGTTGCCATTGTGCTGAAGAGTAGCACTTGTGCTTAGGCTGTGGGCAGCTATATGATGGTTACGCTGTGAGTTTAGTTGCTTCACTCAGTGAGTAATAACTGGTAATGTTAGTACAGTCAATAAATTAATTAAACCTCACTAAATTAAAAAACAAGTTGGGCCAACATAAAAAATAAAAAAAAAGTTTGACAAATGTAATAAAGTTAAGTTTAACATACTACAGTAAATTAATTTGACCTAATCCAACTAAATTGTGTTGACCTAACTAAACTGGTTTAATTTAAATGACATAAATTGTGTAAATAATTTCTTCAATTAAATTAAAGGAAAAATCTGTACGATTTTTGTGTCCAATGTTTAAATCCAGAGAAATTAGCAATTCTAACCAGTGTAACAGCCCGTGTTATTGCGTCGCCTGTCAATGATGTACCATCTGCGTTACCCTCGTAACCAACAAAGAAAAGAATCAGAAAAGGCCTAATTTGTGGTAACAGTAATTTTCTCCACCATACAATATATATATATATTAAAAACAAATGAATTGCATGCCATTTAGCAACACAAGTCATTCATCTTTAATTAATATGATATTCTATCGATCTAGCTTACTGCAATGCACAACAAGTGCTGACATAAAGAGTAACATTATAATATAACTTTCAACACACCCAAATGCATTTTTAGTATGATTGCTTTGACCATGTAAAACAGTGCTGCATTACCCCACAATTTGAATTTGTAAAATTAAGTGACCTGTATAAGTAGTAATTCAGCACTTGCGGCTATTTCATTAAATTAAATTAAATAATGTAAATATTTAAGAGATGTACACAGTAACTGTAACAAAGTTCAAGTTCTGGGAAGAAGGAGGCTGATGTTAAACATAAACAAAAAAATAAACATAAACAACAAAACAAAAGGAGTGGCAGCTGTTTTTTATTTTTTAATGCAAAAAAAAATAAAAAAAAATACAATCCTTCAGAAATCATTCGAATGTCCTGATTTGGTGCTAAAGAAACATTTCTTATAATTATCAATGCTAAAAACCAGTTGTGCTTTTACTGTTTAATATTTTTGTGGAAACTGTGATAAATTTGTTTCCAGTATTCTTTAATTAATAGAAAGTTCACAAGAACAGCATTTTTTAAAAATCATGATCTTTTGTAGTAAAATGTTTAACACTTTTGATCAGTTTAATATGTTCATACTGAAGAAAAAAAAAAAAAAAAAGTATTTATATATAAAACAACAAAACACATAGTGGTGCCAAGAAGCATTAGGCAAGACAAGTTTTTTATATAGCACATTTCATACACCATGGTAATTCAAAGTACTTAACATTAAAATAATCATACAATAATCACAACATATGCATAAGAAAAAGAAATAAAATATCATGTATAAGAAATAAAAATAACAATCATATTTAACTAAAGGCTAAAATACTATTCCAGACTACCTGAATCACTAAATTTGGGGCTCCTCTGTCTGAATGGAGGTTGTCAGAGAGCTTCGGTTCGTGAGACATTTAGGACAATTATACAAAACATTTGATGATTTGTTGTCACCAATCACAATCAGGTATTTCAGAGAGCCATGCAATAAAAATACACTTTATAGATTGACTGCATTCTGCACAATGTTAGCTTTGGGTTTGTGCAGAACACCCACACGAGGATAGGGAAAATGCTTTTGACATGGTGTGCCTTCTGAGCTTTTCAGTGATCTTAATTCCAGCGAAAATCAAATGTGTCGGTCATCAGACAGGACTAAACTCCAAAACAGAACCGCTCCAGTTATTCTCACTGCAGTTCCACTTGAGTTATTGAATATAAAGTCAGAATGAGGGTTATGAAATGTGATATTAAACAGTCAGTGTGTGTATGGAAGTGGAAAGAGACTGTATTAAAAACTGCTGCTGAAAGCTCAAGGTTTGACTTGAGGGACAGTCACTGTGAATAAAACAGCTGCTTTTCTAACATGACATTTAGTGTGTGAACGTAAATCAAATTTATAATTCATTATACAAGAGCTGACGGTTTACTGGGATAAAAATGAAGTAGAAATACTGTGAAACTTGAATTCCAGCGGTGTCAGAATTCAAGTAAAACTACTGAGACAAATAAGAAAAATAAATAACTACATGTGAATTTAAGAAAATATTAGTGCCATTCAGAGCAAAAGAACAGTGTTAAAGGAGACATATCATGCTTTTAAATTGTTCCTTTTTACATATAAATCATACATTTGTAGTCTATATAAAGCGGAACTGCAATGCTTGGGTCTGAATTCCTCATTATTATAGCTCCACAGGCCCCTTTTCTACCCCTTTTCTGATGTGCGTCTGAGAGCAACTCGTTTTGGTGCGGTCTCTTTAAATACAATTGAGACACTTCATACCCCGCCCCCTCTCCAGGTTGCAGAGGTGACACTCGGTTCAACTCCACCCCGTTCGGCCATTTTTGTAGTTTGATAGCAGAGATACGATTATCTAGCGGCACAGAAACTTTTTATTCACACGTTATTAACAAAATGTCAACAACGGAAGACTTGTCCAGCCAGCCTTACATGTTCGAGCCAGAGTCGGAGCAGGAGCGAGATGAAAATGAAGACGACGAACCTGTAGAACAACGTCTTCATATGGATGTATTGCAATGGTGTGTACTGTATTTACACATGAAACTTTGGTCTTCCGACCTTTTACCACCGTGTCGATTTATTTTGATTAATATGTGCGAGGGAGAGAGAGCAAGACAGCGTCTAGTTTGGAGACGGTGAAGTCTTGTTTACACTTTCGCCTGGCTCTGAAGAGAGAGAGTGAGCACGCGCGCGACCGGGTCTCTCTCTCTGCTCGTTCTTTCAGTTAAACATGCGTCCTGTAACAAGCGCGGCAGTTCATCTACATTAGACGGTGTAATGAAGCGTGTGGGTTACTACATCCAACAACCGAACATTTTAACTTACCCTCTCGTAACTTCTGCATCCTTTAGCTTGGACTACAAAATTGCAGCGAGAAATAAAAATGGCGGATTGCTCGAAGTGTTGGGCCGGAAGTCAATGTCCTTATTTGGCAGTTCCGCTGCAAATACTGTGACGTAATAGTTCAAAAAACGTCATAGATAACAGAAAAATCGGAACAGGTTGAAAAATATGACCAAAACAGAATATAAAGATATCAACGAAGCACCTGAAGAAAATAATTTCATATTTTCTGTACTTCTAAACACTCCAAATATACAACAAAATGCATTTAAGGGCTAAAAAAGTGCATTTGGCATGATATGTCCCCTTTAAGGTTATAGGTTAGTTTCGCCAGTGCTGCTTTAGAATGCATCTTGTTTTCTGTTGGCTGTGAATGAGAATCAATGCAGTCACTTGTGTGGTGAAAAGACAACTATATGCAAATATATACTGTATGCAAATATTTGCAAGTAAAGACTGATTATTATTTATGTACTGTAAGAAATGTCAAGTCAATGGCAGACGTTAATCGTTTAATAAAAAACAGCACACCTATGAAACAAATTAGAATAATCTCATAATAGGCTTTTTATGAGAATAAAGGGACATTTTATAACAGTAAAGTCTTATATTTAAAAAAATAAAAATAAATATGTACTATAACTTTATTCTTCAAAAACTACTACTTTATTCTTGTAAAAGGCCTATTATTGAATTATTAAAACATTGCGATTTTATTCTTTTAATAGTACAACTTTATCCTCAAAATCATTTCAATTGTATTTATTTATTCATTTATTTATTTTTAATTAATTTTGACATGCACACCAAAAACTGAAATAATCTTCAAAACTAAGTTTGAATGAGAGAGTTATGTTGAGTTGTTTTAGGCTGAATTAATTCTATTATATATTATATAATTCTACCAGAAATTTTGTTCAGAAGTGCCTAGCAAACACTGTAAATAAAGATCCTAAAAATGTGATGAAGTTCAATAATTAAAGCCCTAAATCTAGCATGCGCTTGTGTAGTCAGGCCTATATCTGCAGACAGAAGCATCTGACACAAAGAAAATAAAGTGGGCCGCTTTAACTGAATACTCCTCCTCTCTCGTCCAAAACCGTGGGCTCTGATTTGGCAGGCAATCGTTTAGCGCTCCATTGAGATTGTCTAGTGTCAGTCTCCTCTATCCTCTACCAGCTCTTATTTATAGCCAATCCTGTTGCTGTTGATGTTTATGTTTCGAAGATTTCCATCAGATTTGTCTGTAATTGGCTCATTTGCTTTTTGCTGTTGCCCACATTACCGTGTGCTCTCGCTTCATCTCGTCTGTTTTCCTCGCAGCTTTCGCAGAGGAAACGAGGAATTAGCGATAGTAGGAGGAAAGCTACAGCTCATCATGTTTTTCTTGAGTGTCTCTGGCTGGTGCTTAGAGTTGCTCTGGTTTGATCCATCTTGCAGATTTGAGTCTTTCCTTCAAGTGGGATGTGAAAGCCGTGATGGTCCAGGCAAGGAAGCGGAAGATAAGAAGAATCTTTCACATCTTTGCCAATCTGAAGTCTTAGTCTCATTTTTTCCCCCATCTCTTCATTCCATTGTTTCATAGCACTTCCATCTAAAGCAAAAACAGTCGATATGTTTAAAAGCAAAATTAGACCAGCAGTCCATGAGGAAAGCCCACTCAAAAGAATAGTTCATCCCAAAATGAAAATGCTGTTGTTATTTAAACCCATATGTTGTTGTTTTTTTCTGTAAAAAAATAGTCTTGACACAGTGACACAGTCTGTAGAACTTTTTATTATTATGTTTTTTTTTTTTTTTTTTTTTTTTTTTTTTTTTTATGTATGCCTTCAAGTTTGCGTTCTCTCTTTTCCCTCTTACTCTTGTGGAGTTTGCTCAGTAAGCACAGGTCTGTTTTGAATGAAATGCGATCACTGTGATGCTTTAATAGATTCCCAGCATGCAGCAGTTCCACTTGAGAACTGACATAGGCCTGAAACACAACGTCGCAGTCATTTTATTGTTTTCACTCTCTTTTTTTAATCTTTTTTACCCCTGCCAATTGATACAGTCAGCAATGTTCTTGCTTATTTTTCAGTGAATTAAGCGTCTGAAATATTTTTCAATATGTCTAATGCAGGAGATTATGGCATGAATTTGAGGCCCGACGCAGGGAATCTGTGCCGTTTTTTAGGTGCGAGCACAAAACGATTAGAAGAGAAACACATGATGAATGTGATAAAACAAGTCTTCTCCGTTTTCCATTACTCCTAATGGAGGGATGGAATATTCCGAGAATGATTGATGAAGTCAAGCGCTTCTTTCTGTCAGTTCATTTTTTTAAAGGTCTGTCTCTTGCTTGATGGGTAAATAAGGATCTCTTGTGTGTTAAACGCTGGTATTCCTCATGCCACATTCTCCTGATATACCACATTTTCTGTTAAATGTGCCTGGTTTACATGTTCTAGTGATGTCACGGCTGTCATGTTGGGATCGTCACATGCTGGTGCTCCTGCTGAGATGGCTTCCTGAAACCAGCTGTAATCTCATTCTAATGTTTCATCATCTAGGTTCAAACTTTAGATCATATTTAACACACTTACATCTTTAGCTAGAGAGGAAATGCTGTAGACCACTGGTTTGACCATGGGACCCATGATTTTTATTTTATTTTGTATGTAATATTTAAAAAAAAAAAAAAAAAAAAAAAAAAAAAAAAAAAATCTTTATTCAAAATTGCCACAATTTTTATTTACAATATCTTTCATTAATATGTTTTTACTACAACCCAAAGTTTGGATTAATGAGTAATAGGTTAGGTGAGTAACAGGGTTTAAAAAATTGATTTTTTTTTTCTTGCCGTGCTGTAATCTATTTTTTTTATGTCCTATTTTTTTGGTGTGACATCATCATCATCATCATCATCATCATCAAGCTTGTATACTCTACTTCTATAAATATATTTCAAACCTGTCTATTATAAGATGCACTTGTACATTGTGCAACAACATAATGGTCGTTGCGTGCTGAATTTTGTGTGTATATCCTACTTAACCATATTTTGGGGACAAAATTGAGCTAAACCTGACAAAATCTCCAAAAAGCTCCTTTTTGGGATGTCCTCATTTGTACAAACAGTGTAGAAATAAAGTAAAGTTTTAAGTTAGGGTGTTGGTTAGAGTTATGTTACAGTATTTATAACTAGCTGTATATAAAATCAGTAGAAGTCTATGTTTCTATTTAGATACATCGCCATCACCTGCTTTCAAATGGAGCGGCATTTACTACACAGAGCCGTAGTTCACTGACAAGCTGAGCCATATCGCATTAATTATCGCAGGCGATACGTCCGTGATAATTAATGCGATATGGCTCAGCTTGTCAGTGAACTACGGCTCTGTGTAGTAAATGCCGCTCCATCTGAAAGCAGGTGATGGCGATTTACTACTAATCAAGGAGCCGGCTTTACTGACGAGATGCGCATAACAATGTCATGCGATATATCGCCCAGCCCTACTTTGACCCTGAACTCCCTCTGTCTTGTTTAAAATAAATTATAATTTTCATTTGTTTTAGATGATAGGTTTTAGATTTAGTTGTTGTTCTCAGAAACCCCTCTCTGTCTCTCTCAGGTCTTACCTGCGTCATGTGATCTGTTGCCGTCCAGTGTGCTAGTGTTCAAGCTGTTATCTCTGCCTGGTGATAACAGTCATGTGAGTTGTGTGGTGGGCTGGGGTGCATTTCCCATCTGCGACTGCTCCCTTCAACTCTTCAATGGCAAGTTCAAGACCCCTCTCTTGCGTGGCAGGCCGAACTCCTCACTCAACCAATTCCGCAAAATCGAGCATCTGCTCTCCACTGACCTGGACCACTGGCTATGCAACCTCTACTTCCAGGTACACCTTTAAGATGTACTGAACATTTACTTCTTTGAAGACACACAGCAATCTAATAATTATGGAAGCTTGTTTCTGCCACGGAATAAAAATAAAAAAGGTAGTTGCTACTTTTTATCTCACAATTCTGACTTTTTTTCTCACAATCACAAATTTACATCTTGCAATTCTGACTTTTTATAAAGTGATATAAAGTCGCAATTGTGTGTGATAAAGTCAGAATTGCATGATATAAAGTCACACCTGACTTTATATCACACAATTCTGACCGTAAACTAAGAGATGTAAACTTGCAATTGTGAGATATAGTCACAATTATCTTTTATTATATATTTTTTTACTCTGTGATAAAATTAATTACATAAATAATTCATACTATAATTAATAATAATAATAATAATAATCATCATTATTATCATCATCATTATAATTATTATTAATATTAATGCATAAGCCTTATTATTAGTTACTCATGCTAATAAACCACTGTAGTTACTAGGGCTAGTCATTGACAAATTTCACGATTCAATTCGATTTTGATTTGATTTAGATCAAAGAAAAACATATCTCTTAACTAATGCTGTAAGCTATACAGGGAACCACTATATTAAAGGTTAAAATTCACTGACTTGTAAGCTACTTGAAATTAAAGGAGCTGTATGTAAGATTGTGGCCAAAACTGGTACTGCAATCACTTTCAAATTACTGTAGAGTGGTGTATCCCCTCCCCCTCCCCCCTGACTCGAGGTTGCCAGATAGGCTGCAGGATCCAGCACGAACGTTTGTAGCTGTAGCTGTGGTAACTAGAGCAGAGCTGGCAACCCGGATGCTGAAACACAACTGACTTCGTGATTGGTAGATAGGTGGAGGGTGGTGCATCAGGCCAAAACACAACATGACAACATCAACATCAGTTGAGGGCTGCAACTATCACTTTTAAATGACAATATCCTGGCCGGACTACTGTTGTCAGTGATCAAGGCCATTTTATGATTAATTGAAATACATTTCTTACATACAGCTCCTTTAATTAAACATAATGACGTTTTTATTATAATAACGTTATATTAACAGGACAATAGCATAGTTATGTTTCTAATTAAATGGTGACTGTCATTAAAATGACAGACTGCCGTGACAGATTTTATTTAAAAATACATTAAATATTGAAAACAGGTTAAGTAAAAATACAATGAACATGCAATATAGTGCATACATTTAGCAAAATGCTCCTCTCCAGGATTATTTTTTTCTAGCTGATTAATGAGTTTTTGGAAGTTGAGTGGATTTTCTGAGGTAAATGTAACATTACGTGACATTGTTTACAATCTGTTTTATCTACTTCTTTCCACAGTTAAAACACTGATTGAGATACGTATTTCTGTAAGTTGTACTGTATCTTTCAACATACCTTCTGATGTTCATTCGTGTTTATTTCATGCTGTAACTTTTCGCTTGACCTGAGGCGCTACAGCGATACCGATTCCGATAGTTCGGAAAAAAATCTCTCCCGACTAATGTGGTAAAACTTCAGGGAACCCTCTCATTTGGTACATTACTGCAATATCAGAGGTTAAAATTAACAACAAAGCCCAAAATATCATATTCATCTGCTATTTATTTTCAGATATAATAATTGCACTCAAATAAAAACTGAAATGTATACTCAGTTGCACATAAGGTAGTTTTCATAAACACTTGTCTTCATGACAAATATATTCAAACATATGTAATTAACAGTAAATAAGCTAATCTCCAGTGTTTTTGTAGCTAACTAATGAACTGTGAACATTGTATAACTTTCCTGAGGTAAATGCAAGGTTAAGTGACACATGGGCATATAATACGCAGGGGATGCTCTGCTTGCACATCCAGTGTGACGCCTGTTTCTCAGTGGATGCACAAGCAGAGCAGGGACATCGCAGAAGTTGTGCGTATGAACGGGAGAAGCACTCAGCTTCACTCATGGTGCTTTCACTCAGCTGAACTGTGACTTGGTATTGCAAATACAGACGAATATTGTCCATTGTGTTATCTTTTTCTGGTGTTCTCCGACCACTGTCTGTCCCGTGCTTTGATTTATGATGGGTTGCATACTCTGCTGCGTTGTGACCGTGTTCCCCTCATACTGTCCCACACAAATATGTATAAAACATGCTGTATATATGTAATTTACATGATAAAAGTAATCTTAAAGTTAAGATACACCTCTAGTTTTAATCATTTAAACAGGCCTTTGAAGTTTGGGTAAAAACTCCTGGCAATGATACGTTTTCGTGTTTTTTTTTTTTTTCACAGCGCAGAATGTCAAGATGATTGCGAAGCACCTCACTTATATGATTCGATGGTGAAATGTGTTATTTTTCTTGTTAACTCTGGTGTATTTTGACCAAGAACAATGCACTGTGGAATTAATTTAGTGTGAGCGGCGCAGCAAAAATACTCGTCGCCGAAACAATCGCGAATTCTGCTCTGCTCCTGAATGCGCCGAAAAAAATATGCTCTGCTTACTCATCCTGTGTGAAACAAACCTTAAAATAAACAAGACAGATAGTGAAAATAATATTTTTATAAACAAAATAAGATATTATCGGCCAATATGGATTATTGGCCAATACATTGCTGCATCCCTAGTATTTATTTTTCCTAATACAATTTTCAGAATTTGAAATGGAGACTTTGTTTCACGTCATTAGTAACAAAGTACAAAGCTTTTTGTGATTTATTGGATGGGAGGCACACTATACAAACTTTAATTCATCAACTGAAAACAGCATAGACTGAAAGATCGATTCTTGGGATTTAAGAATCAAGATAGTTTTTTTTTTTTTTTTCAAAATGAGAATCGATTAAAATTGAGAAATCAATTTTTCTTTTCTTTTTTTTTCTTTTTTACCCAGCACTAGTAGTTACCCTGACTGAACTCTGTTCTGTTCTGCAAATGTCCTGTTTTATATTATGTGTGTGAGAGAGATAGAGAGTGTAAATGGCTCTTGCAAGTAAATTGGAAATTGGAGCCAGGTTGTAAACAAACCACATCTTTACTAAACAGATCCAGATACATTTGAGAAGAAGCATTGATCCTTTTATTCAACATCTTAATGAAGTTAAAAAGCAAAGCAATGACTTATCTCAATCTAATACATTCATAAAAATAGGGAATTTTGTGTGTACTTCACAAAAAGTCCTTAAAATACATCTCCAACCACATGCTTGTTGAAAATGTATACTTTGAAAATGCTTTCAGCTTTGTTTAACACATTTTACCATCAATTCTACAGAAATCTGCAGATTTCTCCCCAAATCAGTACAGAAAATGCCACAAATTGTCAGATTCCACCTGGGAGTGAAACAGTCCTTGATTTTAGTATTAAAAAATTGTCAAGGTAGTCGACTTCTCTTGGCACTTAGTATGTGTGTCTTGGATTGGATCTGGATTAAATAATTTCGGCATTCCATTTCTATTCTAACTATAATTTCCTGTCAATTCTCCACTGTCTTCAAATGTCCAATAAATAAATTAATACATTCATAAATAATACATAATTATAAATACAAATAAATAAATAAATAATAAACACAAACATACATGAATGCACACATAAAGAAAGTCAAAATAGAGGTGTACTTTCTGACCCAAAAATATCAGGTCTGTTTTGGAAGGGTCACAGACAGCAGAGAGAGAGAAAAAAGAACAAAAAAAATAAAATGCAATTAAGCAAATTTGTGCAGAGGAACGATAGCAAAAAAAAAAAAAAAAGAGCTTATCAGTATTTAAAAGGGAGGAGAAACACTTACATATGTTTTGTTGTTGATGTCAAAGGCTGTGTCCAATCAAACACAATTAAATCCCGGTTCCTAAATTATCTGGGTCCTAAAGCAAAACCGGTCGAGAGCCACTGCTCTACAATATCTATTAGCCAACTCTCATAATCAGTCTTTGTCAATCAGCAGACATCCCTCTGTGCAGGTGAAGAGACTCCCGCGGGGCAGCACTGGGGTGCCGGAGCGCAGCTTCACCCTGCAGATCCCCTCTCACCCCCAGCTGAGCTCCAGCCAGGGGCTTCCTCCCCACCCGGACACCTCCACCCGCTCCTCTGCCTCTCTGCCAGGTAGGACTTCTGCACCCCCTCGACAGGAATAAATGCCAACGAATGTCACGGCCCGCCACAGACTCCCACACAGAAGCAGAATGGCAGCTGCCAGTTAGAATCTGGTGGGGCATTCATGCAGAGCAAATGAACCTTCTGCGTTCAGACTAAAGCACGTCCAATTTACGCAGCACAATACGTGACATTTAGGCCAAATTGTTTTCACTGTAAATGAAGCTCACTAACATAAGACACTCGGCTTAACAGATGATTGACAATTCTCACTGAATGCTATCATCATCATCATCCGTTGGTGCGTTAGCAAATGGCACATATTTCCTCTAATCAAAACTCTCAGCCGGAAGCCGGCTCACATTGCTGTGTTGAACCGTGAGCAGTCAACGTAAGCGGGATTGGGTAATAGCTAGATCTCTAATAGAGCTCAATCACTTGTGTGCGCCTCCATTAGCTTATTGAATTTTTTTCAGTGCGTTCATTGTTTGCCGTTTGTTTGGGAAATAGCAGATGATTCTGGAATGGGACACGTAGAGAAGCTTTCAAAACGCTCGGCATATGTTTGTGTGCTGAACACTGTTTTGAAGAACTTCACAGTCACATTGAACAAACAAATGAAGCAAATCAAGTGGGTTGTACGTTGTTTTCACGTTACGTCACTGGGGCCCTTTTGCCTGTGTTGTTGTCTCCGTAATGTTTTTAGATGATTCCATTTTTGTTGGCTTTATTTTGTTTATAAATTATGTAGACAGCATGTATATGCCTTGTCCTTTTGATGGTGTTTCAATACTTTTGTCATAAGCTCCCATATTTTCAAACATCAGACTTAATCTTCTTGTGCCTTGGCCATGAATGAAACCTCAAATTGTGTGACTTATTGAGAAGAGGCATGCAATTACTTATTATAAGCGTTTAGAGCAGGGTTCACCAATCTCGGTCCTGGAGGGCCGCTGTCCCTGAAGAGTTTCTGTCCCTGAAGAAATATAACCATTACACTCTAGGTAGTATCCGAGCCATATCTAGAGACCAGAATATCATCAAGACTTGGAGGTGGCCACTTTTGACTCTGTCTCTTAAGCAATCACCCTTCTATTGCTTAGCAACCACCTCATTTAATGACAAAACTTGCTGCTTAACTACATAGTACTACACATCATTGGAGAAATTAACTAGCTAGTCAGAACTGTATCCTGAAACTGTAGTAACATGTTCGCACCCCTGTCGTTTGAACCACGTTGGTTCAACAATACAGGGCTGTCGTAAATGACGTCACTCGCAGGTGGAAGTGTAATAATTTCTACCGATTAATCGATTCAAGAACTCAATTATTGTCAGATTATTATACTTCACAAAATATATATATATATACATATACAGCGGGGGAAATAAGTATTCAACACGTCATCATTTTTCTCAGTAAATATATTTCCAAAGGTGCTATTGACATGAAATTTTCACCAGATGTTGGTAACAACCCAAGTAAGCCATACATACAAAGAAACAAACAAAAATAAGTTCAGAAATTAAGTTATGTGTAATAATGTGAAATGACACAAGGAAAAAGTATTGAACACATGAAGAAAGGGAGGCGCAAAAAGGCATGGAAAGCCAAGACAACTGCTGAAAACTTACAGTAATTAAAAAGCAATCCAGCCCCCTGTCAGTGGAAATTAATAACAGCTGGTTCAGTCCCAAATGATGGCCTACAAAAAGGTCTCATTGCCAAGGTGTCACACAAGACACATCTCATGATGGGTAAAAGCAAAGAGCTGTCTCAAGACCTTCGCAACCTAATTGTTGCAAAACATAATGATGGCATTGGTTATAGGCGCCATTCTAAGCTTCTGAATGGTCTAGTGAGCACTTTTGGGGCCATAATACGGAAGTGGAAAGACAATAATTTCACCATAAATTTGCCTCGACCAGTGCTCCTCGCAAGATTTCTGATAGAGGAGTGAAAAGAATAATCAGAAGAGTTGTCCAAGAGCTAAGGATCACTTGTGAAGAGCTTCAAAAAGACCTGCAGATAGCAGGTACTTTTGTCTCAAAGAAAACAGTAAGTAATGCACTCTACCGCCATGGCCTGTATGCACGCTCACCACGCAAGTAGTGTTGTCACGATACCAAAATTATTGTTTCGATACCGATACCAAGTCAAGTATTGCAATTTCGATACTTTTTCGATACTTTTCCTGAAAAGGGAGAAACACTCTCAAATATCATTGCTGTGCTTTATTTTAAAACCGGGACAAGATTCTAATTATATAACGCACTAATAAATGAACATATGAACAGCAGATATATTAAACATTTGAACAAAATATGAAATATCAAAATATAAAAAAATAAATTAGAGCAATGACATTCAAGGTAAAAAAAAATATATAAATTAAGCAGCATTCTCATTTATCATAAGAAGAGCTTTATCTTGATTCTGAACTTTGAATAAAAATATGAACAGCGATTATATTAAACAATGTTTAATATTGGTAACATACGATAAGCCTCATTGGTGATATATTTGACGTGGGGAGAGTGTTGTGGAAGGCCTATACTTCATGTTAAACATAAATATATAGCAGCAAAGACAACGTCGGCAGTGTTGACGGCAAAATAGGCTACAGAATAATTCGTTCTGTATTGAGAGGTGCAAATTACATTTTATATTGTATTTGTCAAAACTTTCAAACATCAAAATGTCATTGATTAATATGTATTCATGTCAAAATGACAGAAACATCTTTTCCTATTCTATTTTGCCTGGAAACGCTTCCAACACGTGTGCGTGTCACGTGAAAAATAGGCGTCGTTCTATTTCTAGCATGCACGCGTTTTCCGCGCGTCTCGAGCTGCGCCCAGACGCGTGTGTCACGCAGGCAGTTAACATGGGAGCCGAAATGATAACGGACACGACACGCAACCAGTGTGTCGCCGGCCATCTGGAACGCGGTCATTCTTAGAAGTATGATACTAATAAATTAAGGAATCGTGATGTTTTTAATTTCCGGTTTACTTTTGAAGTATCAGTGCACCGTGCAACAGAGCAAGGTAGGCAACGTACTTCCATATGTCACTCCTCTCGTCATCTTTTTCTACGAGTCGTGGACCACTTGTGCTCGCACATGCAGCCATGTCGCTGTAGTTTGTCACATGACACTGACAGCGGCAGGTTCTTTGCTGCGTGCGTCAGGAAAAAAAACAGACGTCCATAGGGAGGCGTTTTTTTTTTTTTTTTTAAAGTAGCCTATCGATACTGATAAATGTAGGTATCGTGACGTTTTTAATTTCCGAGTATCGCGATACTTTTGAAGTATCAGTACATCGTGCAACACTACACGCAAGACTCCATTACTGAAAAAAAAGCATGTTGAAGCTCATTTAAAGTTTGCTGCACAACATTTGGAAAAGCCAGTGAAATACTGGGAGAATATAGTGTGGTCACATGAGAGCAAAATTGAACTGTTTGGATGCCATAATACACACCATATTTGGAGGAGAAATGGCCGTGCACATTACCCTAAAAACACCATACAACTTGGTGTTGGCTCTTGGACAACTCTTCTGATTATTCTTTTCACTCCTCTATCAGAAATCTTGCGAGGAGCACTGGTCGAGGCAAATTTATGGTGAAATTATTGTCTTTCCACTTCCGTATTATGGCCCCAAAAGTGCTCACTGGACCATTCAGAAGCTTAGAATGGCACCTATAACCAATGCCATCATTATGTTTTGCAACAATTAGGTTGCGAAGGTCTTGAGACAGCTCTTTGCTTTTACCCATCATGAGATGTGTCTTGTGTGACACCTTGGCAATGAGACCTTTTTGTAGGCCATCATTTGGGACTGAACCAGCTGTTATTAATTTCCACTGACTGGATTGCTTTTTATTGCTGGATTGCTGGATTGCTTTTTAATTACTGTAAGTTTTCAGCAGTTGTCTTGGCTTTCCATGCCTTTTTGCGCCTCCCTTTCTTCATGTGTTCAATACTTTTTCCTTGTGTCATTTCACATTATTACACATAACTTAATTTCTGAACTTATTTTTGTTTGTTTCTTTGCATGTATGGCTTACTTGGGTTGTTACCAACATCTGGTGAAAATTTCATGTCAATAGCACCTTTGGAAATATATTTACTGAGAAAAATGATGACGTGTTCAATACTTATTTCCCCCGCTATATATATATATATATATATATATATATATATATATATATATATATATATATATATATATATATATATAATTTTTTTTTATCACATTAACATGCAGTATCTAACTGCAGTATCTACGTGCAGTATCTAACACTTCACTTCTGTAAGCTATATATACTGTTCATTCAGTCAGAAGCTTTCTCTTCAACATAATATCTCCAAAATGCTGTTGTAATGACCTTGGCATCTTAGGACTACTTCGCTATTTTTGATGCCTGTTGTTTCGCTTTATTTAATGGTTGATTAATTGTGGGTTACCTCTCACTTCATACTCTGAGGTTCCCTTACCCATGTATGTTCATGCACGCTCTTAAAAAGTGGCAGTGATTTTTTACATGCTGAAATATATAGATTAAAATGTGTATACAGTATATACAGTGGGGAGAACAAGTATTTGATACACTGCCGATTTTGCAGGTTTTCCCACTTACAAAGCATGTAGAAGCCTTTAATTTTTATCATAGGTACTCTTCAACTGTGAGTGACGGAATCTAAAACAAAAATCCAGAAAATCACATTGTATGATTTTTAAGTAATTAATTTGCATTTTATTGCATGACATAAGTATTTGATACATCAGAAAATCAGAACTTAATATCTGGTACAGAAACCTTTGTTTGCAATTACAGAGATCATACGTTTCCTGTAGTTCTTGACCAGGTTTGCACACACTGCAGCAGGGATTTTGTCCCACTCCTCCATACAGACCTTCTCCAGATCCTTCAGGTTTCGGGGCTGTCGCTGGGCAATACGGACTTTCAGCTCCCTCCAAAAATTTTATATTGGGTTCAGGTCTGGAGATTGGCTAGGCCACTCCAGGACCTTGAGATGCTTCTTACGGAGCCACTCCTTAGTTGCCCTGGCTGTGTGTTTCGGGTCGTTGTCATGCTGGAAGACCCAGCCACGACCCATCTTCAATGCTCTTACTGAGGGAAGGAGGTTGTTGGCCAAGATCTCGCGATACATGGCCCCATCCATCCTCCCCTCAATACGGTGCAGTCGTCCTGTCCCCTTTGCAGAAAAGCATCCCCAAAGAATGATGTTTCCACCTCCATGCTTCACGGTTGGGATGGTGTTATTGGGGTTGTACTCATCCTTCTTCCTCCTCCAAACACGGCGAGTGGAGTTTAGACCAAAAAGCTCTATTTTTGTCTCATCAGACCACATGACCTTCTCCCATTCCTCCTCTGGATCATCCAGATGGTCATTGGCAAACTTCAGACGGGCCTAGACATGCGCTGGCTTGAGCAGGGGGACCTTGCATGCGCTGCAGGATTTTAATCCATGTCGGCGTAGTGTGTTACTAATGGTTTTCTTTGAGACTGTGGTCCCAGCTCTCTTCAGGTCATTGACCAGGTCCTGCCGTGTAGTTCTGGGCTGCTCCCTCACCTTCCTCATGATCATTGATGCCCCACGAGGTGAAATCTTGCGTGGTGCCCTAGACCGAGGGAGATTGACCGTCATCTTGAACTTCTTCCATTTTCTAATAATTGCACCAACAGTTGTTGCCTTCTCACCAAGCTGCTTGCCTATTGTCCTGTAGCCCATCCCAGCCTTGTGCAGGTCTTTTTTATCCCTGATGTCCTTACACAGCTCTCTGGTCTTGGCCATTGAGGAGAGGTTGGAGTCTGTTTGATTGAGTGTGTGGACAGGTGTCTTTTATACAGGTAACGAATTCAAACCGGTGCAGTTAATACAGGTAATGAGTGGAGAACAAGAGGGCTTCTTAAAGAAAAACTAACAGGTCTGTCAGAGCCGGAATTCTTACTGGTTGGTAGGTGATCAAATACTTATGCCATGCAATAAAATGCAAATTCATTATTTAAAAATCATACAATGTGATTTTCTGGATTTTTGTTTTAGATTCTGTCTCTCACAGTTGAAGTGTACCTATGATAAAAATTACAGACCTCTACATGCTTTGTAAGTAGGAAAACCTGCAAAATCGTCAGCGTATCAAATACTTGTTCTCCCCACTGTATTTAAATGGAATGAAAGATATGGAATGTACTGCATGTTAGCTTGCTTATTGTCCAAGAGCATGATCTCACAGGTCAAAAGCAATAGTTTCAACCTTACAAGTTTGTGATGCTGTTTGCGAATGTTTATTGGGACTATGGTTTTGGGAAACGATGAATCGTTGTTTAGTAGTGATGGAACTTGTTAGTTAGTAACGATGGAATGATAGTTGTTGTTAGTAATGATGGAACTTGGGACCACAGTTGTCTAATGATGCTTTCTGGAAATGCCCTCAGAACACCTTAAAGCCTTGTTTATACTTTCGATAAACGATCTAAGCGCATGGTCTAAAGCACACAGCACAAGTGTACTTAGGGCGTGTCCGTATCCACTTTTGCTAGTTTAACGACAGGGAAAATGGTCTGCACACTCGGCGCATGGTCTAAAAGTGTTGTCCCTATTCTCTTAAAGAGTAATGGGTGTGTTTTGGGCGTAGCGTGCAATAAACCAATCAGAGTCTCATCTTCCATTCCCTTTAAAAGCCAGTTGCGCTCGCGCCATGGCGGATTCGCTATTTACATGGCGGAATTTGCAAGCGGAAAAACTGAACGCTTCTCTAGCGAGGAAACGGATCTACTCGCACACAAGGTTAAAGTGCACTATCTACTATCTATCTATGAAGAAAATCTACAGGACAAAGTGTACGTGCGTTGTGGACCTGCTTATAGGTGCATATTACTAACGCACTCTTTAAATAACCAAAATAAATATTGCGCCATTGACTTTAGATCAGGTTTCTGTTGGTCAATGGCGCAGTCTATTTCAGTTGCCTCAAAATAGCAACGTGCTAACAATGCGCCTGAACACACCTCATTTTCAGACCAGCACGCCCATGGGCACACAGATGGGCTCAAAGGCATTTGCTATTTCAACAACATGGCGCTGGACGTGAAAATGATAACTGCATCAGGCTGAAACTAGAAAAAAAAACACTTGCGTCCCGCCTGGTGTATGATAGGGCCCTTTCATTTAATTTCATGAACATTTTTATTAACCACGGACCTTTAATTTCATTAAAAAGGCTTATATTTGCTATTGGAGACTCATTTTGTAAATATATGCAATTCATTTAGACAAACACAAACTGGGTGCCGTTAATATGCCGGTACAGACGTACCTGCTCGGCCAGAGTCCTCTTGAAGTTGTGCAAACATTTTTGCTGTGTGGACATGGCGAGTATAAACACAGGAATGCTCTAAAACCACTCTGAACAAATTAACAACTGCACTGCACTCAGAATACCATTGTAATGAATTTAGTACTGTCCTGGCAACCACCTACAACACTCTGGAAAAAGCAACTCTCTGCATAGCAATGCCCTGTCTAACATTTGCATTTACGCATTTGGCAGATGTTTTTTTATCCAAAGTGATTACAATTAATTTAAATGATTTGTTCTATCAGTGTGTTTGTCCTCATGTACCTTGTTGCTAGCACCATTCTCTACCAGTTTACCCGCTACCCACAACACCCTATCATCCACATAGCAACCACCAATGCCCCGACAACCTCCCACACCTTAGCATTATGCTGGTGAGTTTTACACAGACAAACATCACTTCTTTTTTTCTTCAGGAAATGTAAAAAAAAAAAAAAAAAAAACTTTTTTTTTGAGAAGTTGTGTAATTTATGCTCAAAAATAGCCAGCCCTCCCATTACATAAAGATTAGTTTGGACAAGGCAAATAAGCAGTTTCCTTTCACTCAAGTCCATGTGTAGAGCAGTTTTTACTTCAATAAGTGCACCTTTCCCTGGCACACCTTCCTGTCTCAGAGCGTTCTGTCCTGACTTGGGTCACGGAACATTCTGACGCCACTGAACCAACATCAAGCAGTCTCATTTGGTATTGATCTAGCGCAAAGGCCATTGTTCTGTTATTAATCTTTTGCTTTTTTTTTTGCAGAGAAAAAAAAGTTTTGGGGCTTTTTGTTTTACTCATCTTTATTTAACAGAGCAGAACAAGAAAAAAGTTTCTGGGGTGCTCAGTTTTAAACATCACATAGGCTTTTTAATTACAAATGAGTCGTGACAGGTCTGCTGGGTAGCAACCTGTCCCATTTTAAGCGTGATGCTAGCTGACAGCTCGGCGCTGTTCTCAGAGCGCCGCAACATGTGGAAGAAATTGGTCTTTTACATTTCACAGCTTGTCACTTCCTCTCTGCTGTGAACTTTGACCTCCCACTGTGCTCCTAACACCCCACATGGGAAGTGTCCCCATGCTATGGCACTCTGGGAGAGTTGTGTTCCACTTACTATATATGCCAAAAAAAAAAAAAAATGTGGAAGGAAAGAATAGAATGAAAAAGAAGCAAGTTCGCAGACAAACAGAGGTAAACTCAATCTGACTCGAATAAGTTATCAAAAGGTGTCCCTCACTGGACATCACAACGTCAAACCGCTGAGCAGAGATGACGTTAGCATAAGGATCAGTTCAGGTTGCATTACTGCTACACACTCTTATGATATTCAGATGGAGGATTCCCATCAAGTGAGAGAACGGGATTGGGCTGACAACCTTGCATTACTCTGAAAGGAAAATCAAATTCAGTGAGGAAAAAGTGCAAATAGAGAACATCCAGCTTTGGCTCCATTGCCGGACTAACGTGTTTTATCACGTGTTTTTTTTTTTCTGTGGTAACTAACCAAAAGTCGTGAAACACACACACACACACACACACACACACACACACACACACACACACACACACACACACACACACACACACACACACACACACACACACACACACACACACACACGTGACTGACAGATAAATATATATATATATATATATATATATATTACCTAAATTAAAACCACAGAGAATGCTATCTTTATTGCAACATATGACATAGCTGCAGGCGTTATGAGTTAACTGACCTTTCACATTAAGTGAACGATCCGGTTACACTAGGTCTGTTTGAATTCAAATGACTAATTAAATTAGGCCTTTCTGCTCTGATCACCCTTAGTGGATCTGTAACTGCATGAAGTGGGCTGGGCTTTTGGAAGCTATGTTTGATTGTGTCCTGCCCCTTAAGTAAATGCATCGTAGTACACTGGGCCCTTTAGCGCAATGACAATTTCGAAGAAATTCTCTTAGAGTGTTTCTGGAACACGGCCATGCTCTTTTATATTGTTGTCGCTGAGGGGCCAGTCCCGGTCACAGCGGATAACCCTAATACAGGATCATACTCACTAAATCACACTGCATTCTTTCCCCAATTAATTTACCACTGCCCGTCTTTAAATGGATGAATTAACCTTGCTTACATCAAACTTGTTTTTTAGCAGATGAGAAAATGTAGCCTCTTGTGGTAAGTGTGATGGAGTCGGACAGACATTCCCAAAGGCTGCTTAGCTTATGTGAAGAAAAACAAACTGCTCTGATGTGACAAGCCTTGTATAATGCACATTTTTTAAACATGATACCATTGTAATTGTGCAGATATTTGCTAATCTTCAAATATATATATAACACTCACAGGATTCCCACGGCAATATAATATAATATAATATAATATAATATAATATAATATAATATAATATAATATAATATAATATAATATAATATAATATAATATAATAAGAACATTTCGTGAATATATGTAATTTTTTTTTCAAATATTCAATCTATCATAAGTTGCTCCTTGTTAGAGCAATATATATTTTTTTTTTTAATACTTACATATGGTATTAAAACATTTCATTGTTCATAGTTTATTTAAAAATGTGTTCTATTCTGCATCCCTTTGTTTTGATTATCCCTATTACATTGGGTAATTATGAGAATCATGGATTATGCTCATGGGTAATCAATAATTCACTAACCTTTGAATTTCTGCAACTCTGGAACCGACACCAGGGCAATTAGAAACCTAGGTGAGCGCACAGGTCTCCGTCGGTCACCCAACCCTTCAGGCCCGGTTCCCACTCTCTCTGCATTCATGGTGAGCAGAGGATAACAAGCCTCTCTTGTTCACCCTGGGAGAACGTGGGTTGTGGCTGCAGCACTCCAAGTTCATGGACATAGCCTACAGCTGTCAACGCTGCGCTAATTCAGACCCGACACCATCTGAGCATCAGGCTGGAGGAAGGATAATTAAAGGCAAAGTTGCAAAGTTGTGTTGGCTGGCCCATTAAAACATGCATGATCGTGGCGCAAAGGCAGGCAGAATGCTCTGCTGACAGGGATTACAGTCTCTGGACACAGAACAGAGGTGGAGGGCAGGCTTTTGCTCTACATTGCTGCAGGCCGTAGATCGGAACAGGCGAAAGCTTAGAAAAAAATCATGCACTGCACATGGCAGAGACAGGGGTCTTCGGTTTATATAAGGCTAATGTCTTTATTATTGTGTCAGTATCTATTTTTTTTTTTTAATCTGATGCTGCATATTTAAAGTATCATTGTTGAAAAAAAAAAAAAAAAAAAAAAAAAAAACTTGATTGCAAATTGTTGCATTCTATGCTTGATTTAAGTTATATATTACCTGTAAAAATCTATAGATTGTTCTATGGTGCTAAACTTTTGCGTAGTTGTCAGACTTTTTATTGGTTACCTTTTACCTTGGAGATGTAACGCCATTGCTACATTGCTATCATTACGAAGATCAAAACTTGCACCTTGGAACCTATTTCAAAGTTTGCGTTCTCAAGACACCAAACACCGTTGTTGTGCAAATGAATGGCCAGAACGCATTTAAAGTTTTGTTTTCAGTTAAAACGGTGTTGTATAAGCTGCCCCTAGGTTAATAACTAATGAGCTTTGCAACGGAAGTGAATCAATCAACTTTAATCAACTTTAGCTGGATAATAACTTTATTCTAGAGCCGCTGTAAAGCCAAAACCATCTCTGTAACTTTAATTTCCTGTTATCACTGTAAAGCTGCTTTGATTGAAAGCTTACATTGTCAAAGCTAAGTAATGCATTGTTGCCATCCAGACTCTTTAATGAGCAACATGTTGGACAAAATAATAATAAAGTGCAGAAAGTTTAAGCGTAGAAAAGAAAATAGGCTATTAACTCCACTGGTACATTGGAATGAACTGTTGAAGGCAATCATGTGAACAAATTATTACAAAACTATTATGAATCAAGCACACCGATGTTGAATGGCAGTGAGCCACTGGGGCTGGTCTCATAACTTGAAGGTTTTGAATAAACCTTTTTTATAAATATAACTCCATATGGTTTCGTGGGTCATTAACTGTGTCTCTTCCAAGAGAAAACAGTCTGACACGTCTTCCGTAGAAGACAAATTTCCCTTCCGACACTTTTTGACTTTATAAAGCTTCAGCAGTAGAAAATGTAGATAATATGTTTCCGTTTCGTATGGTATTTCTTAAGCCTTGTCACCACAGTGAAAAGACAGCACATCAGAGGTAAGCCATCCAACTGAACATGATTATGCATTCATTATAATGAAATAACCACCCATATTTATGTTAAGATAGGGCAGATGTAATGCTTTTACCTGTAGGCATCTCAAATGTTTACTAGAAAAACTTGTAATTAAAACCTACATCTGCGTTCAAATTAAGTGTAATATCAGTTTAAAAACAGCACAGAGGACATACCAGCTCTGAACGCTCCTGCTATTAAAACCTATTTGAGTCTTCTGAAGCCTTCCTGAAATGTTGCCTATATTTAAAAGTTATTATTACTGATATATTTAATCCCGCAGCAAGAGAAAAATTATATCATCTGGGAAGTTTCCATATTTATTATATAGATATGACTGGCTGAGGCGAAGAGAAAAACGCAATGAAAAAAGTTTCTCATGGTAAAATTTTTACATGTATCAAGCTAAGGTTTACTTAATTGGAAGCTCCAGGCAATGCAGGAACCCTCTTTTTAAATTCTGTGAATGTTAATATGCTAAATAATGCAAAGCTCCTGCACTTCAAGCATGAGACACACATCTGGCAGCTTACCATTTAAATTACAGACGGAGAGCGAGAGAAAACACTTCAAAAGTAATTTTCCAAAGGAAGGAAGAATGGCAAAATGTATTACAACTAAATTTAATTTTTTTTCGATTTTTCATCATGTCTAATTGTGTGCATTAGAGCAATGAAAAAAGGAGAGGTTGGGCTCAGAGATCTTGATGATGTGTGTGTGAGAGGAAGAACGGAAGATATGTGAAGATAAAGTTTCATCACTATTTCTTTAGCTGTACATTTCGTTTATGTTGTTAAAAGTCTATAGACATTTACTGTTCTCATCAGTTGTGCTTTATGTTTCTGCTTTATGTATATAGTATATCATTTATATCCTTTTGTTTTCACTTATTTCAGATTTTTTTAAAAAGAAGCTACAATTATGTATTTAAATTTGCTGAATTGTATTTAATTTTTTTATTCTACCTTACATCAAAGGTGTACTATACAAATACATACATACATGTACATACATACATACATACATACACATACATATACATACATATGTATGTATATATGTATGTATGTGTATGTGTGTGTATATATATATATATATATATATATATATATATAATTACTTTATTTATTTTTTGGTGCTTTTTTGGCTTTGTCTGCTAAGGTATTATATTACGCAATCCTTGTTTAATTAATCAAACCATAAATCATAGATCATAAGATATATTATGACTTACAAGAATAAAGGGGCGTTTATAATGTGATTGCAGATAAGAGCCCCACCGGAGCTGTGTCAGCCTATGAGCCCAGCATCCAGACAAATCACCCCGTCGCTGAGAAAACCAAGGCCGGCATTCGTAGAAAGGTAACTTTGTGACATGAGACATTCTAACCTTGAACATGGACCATCTTTCTCACTTCTTCTTAGAGGCATCATGCCCATTCAAACTCGGGGCACATGCCTCCCCTAACATTTATAAGTCGAGTAGACTTAAAAGAGTGAAAAAAAGAGAAAAAAATACTATAATTTGTTAATAAAGATAATTGTTCATAGAATTTGTTAATGAGTGTTTGACTCATTCTACTGTACTGCCATACTATTTTTGGCATAGTATATGGACTGCACACAATAAAAAAAATTCTAAATGCATGGAATGTTATGGAACAAAAAAAAACATGAAGCAAGCATATTTCACAAACAAGTATGATATAATTAATATACTATAGTATAATTCTCAATCTTTTTTTTTTTCAATTTTATTGGGGATTCACTGGTACGCATACACACAATACAAATTTTCTGCATGGAATCTTATGGAACTATTTAAAATAAAATATAAAAAAAGACATGAAACAAAGGCATATTTCACAAACAAGTTCGATATAATAAATACTAATCTTTTTGTTTCAATTTCATTGGGGATTCACTGGTACACACACATACACACACTCAATTTTGCTATCTTTGTCGGGACTCTCCATAGGTGCAATGAGTTTTATACTGTACAAACTGTATTTTCTATTCCCTAACATCACAGAAAACTTTCTGTACATTTCCAAAAAAAAAAAAAAAAACCTCATTTATTATGTTTATTAATTAATTTCCCTTGTGGGGTCTTCTGGCTGGTCCCCACATTATAGGTGATCTCAGATTTGAATATCCTAGTGAGGACATTTGGTCCCCACAATGTAATGTAACCTGTACACACACACATACACACATGCGCACGTACGCACACACACACGCACACACAAACGCACACACGCACACGCACACACACACACACACACACGCACACACACATACAGTTTTTATTTTGGGTAATTACATTACATGTTTTGTTTTTTTGTCATGTCTATCTAGCCTAAGGCACCAAGTGAGCCAGGACCGCCACTAGTGCCCTCTCAAAAAAAAAGAAAGAAAAATGGTGCTCCCTGCTGCTCCTCCCTCTTGCCTCCCTATGCTCCCCTTATTATCTGAGATTTGTCAAAATACATTTCACACTAACAGGTATTTTTCAGTCTTCAAAGCTAGTTTTGATGTGCTCGACAAGCCAAAACAGCTCAGATTCTGTGAAATCAGCAGTGCCAGCCCGGCTCTCTCTCTCTCTAACCACTCCCAACATGCCTTTTCCCGTGCTCCACAGGACTTACACTAAATGAATCAAAGCTGTGGCATTACCTGACACACTTTGAAGTGGTAATTGCAGAATGACTTCTCAGTGATGATCTGGTGCTGCTGTCTTATGTTGCATGGCTGTGCATTGCGTGTTCTCTCATTCTACTTTTTGTCTTTGCATCTGCAGATTAATTCCAGGTATGGACTTAGAAATTGTCCTCATTATCCATATTATGGATGATCAACATCTGTTTATAGCAATACGTATCAATGCAGAAGTTGTGGATTTGAATTTCAGGGAAAGAAAATGGGTTGTTCCATTTTATACATGTCTAAAGATCCCATTCAATTTTAGTTTACATAATATATTCATATATATATATATATATATATATATATATATATATATATATATATATATATATATATATATTTATATATTTATATATATATTTTATATTTTATAAATAAATTTTACTTGAGTAAAAGTAGAAAAGTACTGATCAATTATGTTTATATTGCTACTTTGTATACTCCATCCTACTGATCAAAATACATGTGGGGGAGAGGTTATAATGCACTGGACACACAGATCGAGCTTACAGCTTAGTATAGTTTACAGCTTAGTCTGACATCATTATGACTTATGAATTTTCAAGTAGCCAGCTCTAGTCAATAATAGAAGATTATGTAGACACTTAATATGTAGGCTATTGATCTGCAAGTAAGAAAACATTTTATTTTATTACCAAAACCATACACTGATAACTGCTACTGATAATTACTGATAGGCCTAATTCAAGTGTGCAAACAAGTGAAAATAACAAAATATTCCATATAGTACTATATATAAAAATGAGGAAAAACTAAATGTGTGTAAATGTGTGACAAAATATAAACATACAATATAAAACCAGACGTGACAGGGTAAAATGTGTTAACATGTTACAGGGTGGCCGCGGGTCCTTAAAAAGTCTTAAAATGTCTTAAATAGAGTTTTCCTAATTAAAGGCCTTAAAAAGTATTAAAATGTCTTAAATTCAGATTCGATAGGTCTTAAATATTTCTGGTCACGTTACCGCTAAAATTTCTCCAGTCTGACGGACCTAATGTCCGTCAAATAACCAGTGAAGCATCGAATCGCGAGAATGATTCAGATTTTATTACATATTGATAATGATAATGTAGGCTTTTTCTGGTAACGCTGTTTCGTTATTTCAAATGTAGGCGGGTCGCGCGTGGCAAGCGCGCTCATAATGTAAGAGACGGCGCGACCACAACATTGCCCAACATCAAATGGCAAACGTTAAATGCAAGCGGAACGAAACTGCTCGTTATTGTGTGGTTGAAGGACCGTTAATCAGTTTGGACCAGTGCAGCGCGAGCCGATCGTGATCATGCGACACTGTTACTACACAGCGCTAATAAGAGATGCAGTAAAGAAAGCATTTGAATTCGCCACATAACTGACAGAAGTAATAACGTCGCTGCGAGATCTAGTGAGAAGCATTCATATTTCTCCGTTATTAACGGATCAAACAGCGCTGACGTGGAAACCTGGAAGAAACATTGTGCCATGAATGAACTATCAGTGTCCACAGATCAGCAACATTCACCATGGATTTACTGTAGAAACACTAACTGCAACCATGGACGTTTGGCAGGAATAGTAGGCTATAATGCCTTCAATTAACACGTCGGTTTTATTTTGACATTATGAATACAATTGCTGCCCTCAAATGTTAATCTGAACTAAAATAAACCTTTGTTTATAACTACTACAATATGACATTTCATTTTTTCCAAGGAGCTGTTTTGTTTTATATGCTCCTAAGAAGAGTCAATTATAGCTCTAGAATTGCTCAAAGTAAAAAAAATCATACTTTATGATGTTAGTTTTAATATAAAAAAGAATAAAAAATTTAAATCAAGGAAATTTCTCTGGCATTTATTTCATGCTGTATCAAAAACGTACCGAACCATGACACAAGTGTATCGTATCGAACTGAACCGTGAATTTTGTGAACCGTTACACCCCTAATATATACGCATGTAATATAATGTGTATTTCCATCACAGGTTTGGTCTTAAATTTCATTCAAAGTGGCATTAAAAAGGTCTTAAAAAGTCTTAAATTTAACTTGTTCATATCTGTAGACACCCTGTGTTAAGAAGAAAGCTTTGCAAACATATTTGTTTTACATAATTCATTTGCATTATTTCAACGTTATGTTCAGTTTTTTACTTAAAACATACCCCATTCAGACGTTAATACACACATGTGGACATTCAAGCATTTCAACTGGCTTAAACAGCTCACCCTTTTACAGCTGATTAAGTTCACAACTGACAGTAGTTTGTTTTAATATGATTTTCATTTACAATAATATGAAAATCTGTATTCTGTACAATAATACAATTCTGTATTAGTAACTTACTTTTTTTTCCCCATTAGTTGCACACACACTCAAGCTCCGAGGATCTCCCATTCTTGGTTCATTTTGAGCCAAGAGAAATTCAGTGAAATATTAACTGGAGACTCGCTTTGACCGAATCATTTGATTCAGTGAGTTGTTGATTTGAGAACAGATGCAATCAACTGAGTCCAATTCAATTTGCTAACTGATTAAACAGGTTAATTGAAAAGAATCAGCTCGTTCACGAATCGGAGCTCTTGTCAGCTCTGTTACCATTTTGTATAATAAACAACTGATCATTTGAAAGGCATTCGATTTCAAGAAGATATTCCTTAAACACATTTCCTGGAACACATTTTACTTTTTATGTTATATGTATATTCCTGCCTGTTTCTTATTATCAAAGTCAGCCAATCTTCACCAGTATAGTGATGATGTGAATGTCATACCTGCCTAAACCTGAAAGCCAGCCATTAAATTCAACATAGTGACATATATAGTTTGACAGTTATCTTCAATATGGGGGAACTCATTGATATGTAGATGCAGGCAGTATCTGCTGTAGCAGTGCGTCTGAGCCAACCCAAGGGCCTAGTGCACTAGACTGAATGACAGACTAACAAACAATATTAGCACCCAGTGTTCTTCTCTGCTACAGCTCAGAATGACTCCTTTTGTGACAAGACTGCTGAAAATACCCCCATTAGACCCCCATCTTTTGCCTTGTTTTGTTCTATCTACCTCTGTTTCTGAGTGAATAGTTCTGTATTTGAGGGACTATGAAGAATTATTATATTGCCAAACTCTAGTTCTTTAGTACTGCATGGTCGCTAGTGGGGGAGGAGGGCTTCCAGAAATATTTGGTCCAGCCCAGTGAAGTTAAGTGACTGCCCTGAAAGAGAACAAAAAGTAGAAAATGAATATGTTTGTCATTATCCAGTTTGAAAAAGTTTGGAATCTATTTTTAAATGCATATATACTGTATGTTTTTACTAAGAAAGTACACCTCTGTTTTCATCAGTGTATTGAAGAGAGATTATACCGTCTGGCGTGTTGGGCATACTCAAAAAAAACGTTAATGTTTATCTCGTCACATTTAATCAAGTATGAAATACATTGCCTGAATCACATAAATGATAAAGGAAAATGTTCTATTCAAAAAGGTGAAATATGACAACAAACCTAACAACAAACAGAGCGGTGCGTAATGGAATACAGCAGAGCAGCATCAAGAATATCATTTACTGGGGAAACAATTTGGCCATATCTGATTATGGGTTGGACTTGGCCATATCCCCTCAATGTCTATGGTGGTCATATCCCTGGTGTTGGAAGGTTCAGAACACAGACTTTAATAACCTGCTGACTCAGTTGGGGTTTTGTTTGAAATGTATTGATTGGTGTTGATTTTATTATTATTTAAAAGCCACAAGTGTGGTTCATTATGAGGGAATAACTGGCTAATTCTGCAGATACTGATTCTGGTTGTTGTCTGTCACAACTGCTTTTAAAAAATATATATATAACTGGGTCCAAAATGTCCATTTTAACTTGCATTTATTTTCTATTTGTATTATTTTATATATTTATTTCATTCTTTTTATTGCATTACGACTCTTCTGTGCTTTAAGTGATTTCAGACTTTTGGCTAACTTCTGGTATTTTTCTAATTCTAACCACATGCTTCTCAAATCCCACCCTCCAAAAGCACATTGGCAAAATCATAAGCGCAAAATGATTGACAGGCAGCAATTCTGAGAGTTTTCTGATTGGCTAGTTCCCCTGACTCACTGAAAAACATGACACCTTCAAAATAGTGGGAAGATTTTGTGTGTGGTAAAAAAAAAAAAGAAAAAAAAAAAGGCTTCCAGCAGCTTTAAAATTGTCATCTTCAGATTTCCAGCTGGCTAGTCTGGAGAGGTTTTGTGGCAGATTGTGTTGTTTAATATATATATATATATATATATATATATATATATATATATATATATATATATATATTCTGTGAATATAGTGATTTGATTTAATTGCATACAGTGATTTTAGGGCAGATATTCTGTGAATATAGTGATTTGATGTAATTGCATACAGTGATTTTAGGGCAGCCCTTTATAAATGACATATACATAATTTGAAATGCCTTCCAAAGTCTACACAGCATCCAAAAGCCGTGTCCCACAACCCAGAGAGCTAACTACCTTCTAAGGGGCTGTTTACACGACACCATTTTCAAGTAAAAACGTAAAACTTTTTATGCATTTTGGCCATTCGTTTACACAACAACGGCGTTATATGACGTAACACGTAACATGTTTTGAAAACGGTTTCAAAGTGCATGTTTTTGAAAACGGTCTCCTTGTTAACAACAAAAATGCAAATCTCTGAAGACGATGACATCATGCACATGCATATTACGTGTTCAATCTATTGTGATTCATCGCCATCTAATGGCCTGGCAGCAGAATACAGTGTTTTTAGTCGTTTTCGCGGATCCGTGTGAATGGGGATAGTTTTGACACTGGTGTCGTCTGTACGCGGAAAACTCAAAGGAAAAACTTCTCCATTTTAAGCATATTGTTGTCATGTAAACGTACCCTAAGTGGCATGGAACCAAATAAATGACCAATTAGGAACACTCTACAGACAGAAACTCATGGAAGACTCGACTCAACTGAATAGTTTATCATTAGCATGTTGCTAAGCTAACAACACAATACTCTATAATAGTGGTTCTCAACGGGGGCGTTCAGAGAACAACGGGGGGCGTTGGAAGGGTGTCATTCAGGTGTTCATGGGGGGCATTCACGAGTTTATACCAAAGATCCAGGCAAGACAAGATTAAACATGTTACTTGCTAAATAACTGCCTACAACATTCTAAAATCTGCCAGTTTAATGTGACATGTAAGCTATATATCGTTTCTTTTGCAACGACTCTATTATTTTTCCAGTCCTAGACCAGCGCTCAAACGCTGACAAGAATCAGCATTCACATGCTCAAAAATGTGTTTCAGACTGACAACAATCCGGTGGTGGCTAGAATCCAGCGCTGACTAGAATCACTTCTTCAAACTATCTGGTCCGGCTTTCTCAAAACAACTTAAAGTTTGTCTCGACAAACTTTTTAATCTACACGCAGCGAAGGAATGGAAACAAGCCATTAAAAAAGGACTGACTTAAGAACCACTTCAATAAATCATGTCCCCATTCATTCCGGCGACGAATTTTTAAATTAATTAAACTAAATTCTAATTATAAGGTAAAACTTTTACATTTTTAGGCTTTAAGTAATGCCAATGCCTAATGCCAAAATGTTTTCTTTGTTCACCTAGTAATTTGCTGGTCAATCATTATTGTTAACTCGCAAGACTGTATGGAGAAAATGACAATTTGATGGATAATTTAAATGTATTCTGTAATCATATTTTGGTAATGTATTAATTCCGCCGTCACATCTGAGCGGGAAACGCTGCTTGGATAGTTTCAAGATAGTTAAAAATAATTAATAAGACAATAATAATTTAATTGTTCATATGTGTTTATTCTTGTCACATCCACATGCAGTCTAAGTACCGCAATCGCTTGGATTTGCATGCCTCAGGCGCACTACAGCTAAAAACTAACGTCTCTGCAACCCGCAGTAAAGAAATTAGCAGAAAAACATCAAGCACAGGGCTCACACTAATTTTCAAATCAATTTTGAAAGATGTGAATTGGAAAGTTCGAAAGAATTCTTGTTTACTGACTGGCTGTTCGCGGTACAGCTGCTGATAATTAAATTTTGAATGTCAAATTTGTAACCGTTGCATTTTTTGGCTGCTCCTCGCTGATTGGCTGCTGTTTGCGATAAGCCACATAATTAAATTTTGAATGTCAAATTTGTAACCGTTGCATTTCGTCAACACTGATATATAGGCTAACTACTTCAGATGACTTTTTTGCTCACTGGGAAACTATGATAATAAGATTCTCACTATTCGCTCAAATCAAATCTGTTATTTGGCTTTTAGTGACATGCTTTTTAATTATATAAGAAAGCTACAGTCCGTAACTTTTGGCGTTCTAGTAAATAAACACATTTGCAGGCGTCTTGGTAGTGTGCAGGTACTGTGCTACTCCGCAGCGGTGCCGAGTGCCGGCTCGAACCAGTCAGGGGCCTTTCACATATTGCGTTTTATGCGTGTGCAAATTCGTTATTTCAAATGTAACGTTAGGCTCATAATAGAAGCGACGCGGTCGTTGAAAACATCTCAACTTTTCAGAATGCCGCAAGCGCACAGCAGGTCATGTGACAAAAACCAACCGATCTGCTTCGGCCTTCCGGCAGAAAGGGACCTGGATGATAGGGGTGCTGGCCCAAAAAAGGTTGAGAACCACTGCTCTTTAAGCACAAAATACACACATAAAATACATTAACACAAGTATTGGATAAAATAGACTGTTTTGTTTAATTATATTGATCTGTTTTCCTGATATTTTGAAATTGAGTAATATAATTGAATGAAATATCTACAAATAATCACAATTTCCCTGTGTCTGTCGCATATTGGATTTATTTATTTATTTTACTGATTTAGTTGCAAGACTTCGACAAAATGTCTTGAGGCAGTATTAATATGATGCCTTTCTTTTGGAATAACCTTTGTGTTGGCAATACACTTGTGATACTATTTATAGATTCTCATAATAAGTCATAATTACTACTAGTTGATTTCAGTAGTTTGTGTATGCCAGGTGTGCTGTTATAAACATATAATTTCTTTTTTATGTCTTTAATGTTTAGTGACTGTCTTTCTGTTCATTTCATCCTATCTCTGTATTTGCCTCAACTTTGATTAGATGTTGTCTGTAATGTGAATGTCATTTGTTTCCTGTGCTGATTGTTTTGTGTGTGTGTGTGTGTGTTTGAGAGATGATGCCAGAGTGAAGTGTACTGCTATCATTGTATTCCCAAGATAAATCACTGCAACTGTTTCCTGCTCTGATTACAAATGACATGCACGTCTCTCCGATCAGAGCGGCAGACAGAAGAAGATAATCGAGAGAAACAGTGAGGCGCTCAAACCTCTCCCTAAAGATCAGCTGGACCGGTTCACCTTCTCTGTGCGGTAAGTGTAATTTCTCAAGGCCAATTTCATGCCTATGGATATAGTTATGTTCAGAATGGAAAACTCGCATACGTATTGCATACTGTGCACGTGGAACAGTAGGCATTATGCCATGACAAACAGAAATATCTTTGTCATCACATGACCTCATGATGTTTAATTCAGCAGTTGACGTAAAGTTACCATTTTGAAAATAATAATAAAAAGATATAGTTGATTTTATGTCTTGACATACTGAAAATGCAAGTTCAAGTCAATTGCATTGCAGTGTGTAATAGTGTTACAACAGTATGACATTATTTTGGCAAATGCATTGGGCATTCACAAAATTTGCATATGCTGGGCACAGCATGCTGCAGATGTAGTGCACACACTACAGTGGTATGCTGTGCTGAACATTGTGTCTCGGTGTGTGGATAAACATTAAAGGCCTACATATAAACATGCACACACAACCCTAATCTTTTGAATATATCATCTTTTATGCTGAGATTATATATAAATCCCACCACCTAATTTTCCAATATTTCTTTGAAAATTGTTATTGTTGAGTTGTAACCCTATAATACTGCAGCTTTTTCTCAGTGCATATATTAACACTCATCAACTTGCATGATTTATTTGAGGCTCAATATGAATGTCGCTGTCCTCAATATGAATGTCGTTTTATTGTCAAACTCAATGTGTGTTTTTATTGAAAGGATCATGGTAACGTTAACATCGGCAACACATAAAACCTTGTGCTGTGGATAATTGCTTTTTCTCTGGTGATGCAAAGTGCACAAGCAGGCCTACGAATGAGTGTTTTCTCCGTTTTATTGTGGCTTACAGCATTTGATATTAATGAGAAAACAGGAGTGAAAACACACCGACACAAACATCAGCACCGTACAAATCTTATAAACGACCTCGTCAAAATTGCATTTCACAAAACACTTACCTAAATTTCACTGCACGTGCCTGCGATGAAAGCCGCTCGCCTAAATCCACAGAGGGAAAAATTGAGGTGTGTTTTTATTTTTATTTTGCCCGAATTATTGCCAACGCTGTACATTTCTCTGAGAAGAAAGAAAGAGCGACTCGTTTTATAGGATTTAGAGCTGCCTACCTCTGCTCATTTTTGAAAATTGGTAATTTGTTGCCGCTGGACTAGTATTAAACAAGATCAGAAGCTATGCTGCTGCAAGTATGAGAGGAAATCAAATGAAACTCAGGCCACACATCAGAGAAGAGAGGGGCTGGAGCACAACTACTAACCCAAAGCACGATAAAGGACTTCAAAAAGTAATGCCAGACATCAACAGGCACAGTTTAGCCTGGCTGTTTTTTTATGCGAGCAGTCTGAAATACAATTCAGTCGACTGTTTCTTAGTTTATTCATATTGTTTTGAAATGCAAATCATGTAGTTCTCACATAACCAATCCTAGGGAGATCATACTGATTTTAGAGAAAACTATTTTATTCATTTTATTGGATGGAAACTTTGTTACACCATAGGGTGTAAACATTTGTGCATGTGTTTAGGTGCTTGTACATGGGAGATTCTTCAATTAGGGATTTTTTTTTCTTTTTTTTCTTGAATTTAAAATAACTAATTCATCACATTTATATGTGTGCATTACATGTATATCATATATGCTTTTTTAATGCAATTACAAGTAAGAGTTATAGCAGGGTTTTTGTCTCTAATATTTTTTTCTTCGCTCAAGTTCAATTTGCTACAATTTCTCTATTTTTGGGATTGTTTGCTGCCCAGACTTTCACTTTATTCAATTTATAAAAATGATTAAAAAATTAAAATTTCGGTTGCACTTTATTTTACAATAAGTGCACTCTCAATGCACTTGTACTTACCCACAAAAGTACTGAGGGTTACACTTTATTTTAAGGTGTCATTGTTACAGTGTAATTATATATTTAAGTACTGAGTAATATTAGGGAGCTACATGTACTTACTATAGGGTTAGGGTAGGATTAGGAATTGGTTGAGGGTTATTTGCATGTAATTATGCATAATTTACTGTTATTGTAAGTACATGTAACATATGTAACATTTAAAATAAAGAGTTACTGTGCTGAGTAGTGTAATTTAACTACATGGATTAAGGTTTAGGGTTATTACTACATTACTACAATAAGTACATAGTATGTTCATGAGAAATAGGACTGTAAAATAAAATGCTACCAAAATGTTCTTGCTTAAAACAACCTATTTTCAATTCATCTGGTATTAGCATTGTTTTTAGGGCTGTGCAACGATTGATCGCGATTAATCACATCCAAAATAAAAGTTTGTGTGTGTATATATAAATACACACACATGTATGTGTATATTTGAGAAATATTTGCATGTATATACTGTATATTTCTATATAATTTGTATTATATATAAATATTTTATATATACATAACTTTTTCTTAAATATATACATGTATGTGTGTGTATTTATATATACAAAATAATTATACACAGTACACACACATATATTATTTAAAAAAAAACAACAACAAAAAAAACCCTTTATTTTGGATGCAGTTAATAGTGATTAATCGTTGCACAGCCCAATTATTTTTTTTTATTTTTATTATTTTTTTTTTTATAACAAACAATCACTGTTCCTAATACTGCTCATTACCAAGCAAAAAAATCACAATCAAGATTTTTTTTTTTTTTTTTTCAGGACATGCTATAATTGTTTAAACACAGATAAAACAGTTTGAAGGCTTTCATTTTGCAAGATCATCTAAATGTACCTGAGCATGACAGATCGGACATAACCCCCACCCCCCTCCCGCGGTAACATGCTGTCTTCATACATGCTGTACGGTTTTAATATGATATGTGAAGGAGTGAGGCATATTACTGCCATCTAGAGAATCAGCAGAGACTCTAATGTTACATTTGATTTTTTTTTTTCTTCTGATGTGAAATGTGTTTGGCTCAAACAGAGGTGTTGACAGTTCACAGCCACGGTTTATTGATAACTGCTGTCCCATTTGTTTGCATGGAAAATCCGTATGAGTTGTTGCCCAGCCCGCTTGAATGACCTCTGAAAGTACAATGTGTGCCGACTAAAACTCCAAACAAACAGTGTTGAGGATGCCATATTACTAAGTAAACTGTACATAATGAAATGTGAGTTTTTTCTTGACAACTTGAAAATGAAATCAATATTTATCTCGATTATTATATATGTAAAGTATTACTTGAGTATTAGCTTGTTGATATTTAACGAATTTGCTGAGAAGTGCCCTGAGGGGTAATGCGTGTGTATTGACTGTTGTGCAGTAGCACTTGCGTATTTGGACAAATTTGGCTGATTTTCTTTTCTTGAGATCTTAAAAATCATTTAATTTAAAGGCTCATGATTGAATTCTTGACATGTTTAATACATTCATGTAATACATTCGTGCATGTGTGTTAATCTTACAAAACTAAAATTGTAATAATGGAAAAAAAAATCGAAAGAATGAAGAAGGTCACGTGTCCAGCAAGGGAACTCCTCCAATACTGTTTAAACATTTACACCTCATTCTGTAATCTAAGAGAATGACCAGAGTTTGCTGTGCTATTTTTAGAAGCTAGACTTATTAGTAATAAGACTTAATATTATTAAGCTAAAGACTTAAGTTTGTTTTTCTTTTTTCTTTTTACATTGTTCCCACATTTCATATTATACTTATTTTACTATTAATGAAAATCTGGATGTGGCAAATAGTACAAAGAATATTAGAAGTGGAAATGAAGTATTAATGGTGGTATGGTACATTATGTCACTAATATTAAAATAGTACAATTTCTGGAACATACATATCTGTATATGGTTGTAAGCACAATATAGTGCTTACATCTGGTGTAGGCACAGTGAAAAAGTCTCAACCACCCCAACTCTAAAACAGCACAGACAAAAACGCATGTCTCAAGGCTAGTGGTTTTCAGTGAACTGAGAGCAAGGGATGCTGGGTATTGCTCAGAGAGCTGTTTATCTGAATGGGCAGAGCTGCTCTTGTTCTTTCTCTTTGACTTCTATTTTTCTCCTCATTTGATCCTCTCCCAGATTTGCATATCAAACACCTTTGCCAGAGTAATAACCTTAAACCACACATTACAATTTCAAAGAGCAAACAAAATGCATCAGAGCGCAAGTATTGATAAGTGCACACAATGACTTTCAGAATGAAAATAGCGTAGAAAGTATAATAAAAAGAGTTTGAGGTTTGAAGACCTTCCACCTTATTTGATGTGCTTGTTTGTCAGTAATCTTTTTTTTCTTTTTTTTTTTGAGATACAGATGAGTCGCCATTTAATCAAAAATGGGGACACGATCCAGTCAATTCCCGATGGACAAAATCAAGTCCCGTCCTACTTTTTTTTTTCTCTCTTTCCGGCAGTACATCACAATAGGGAAGAAAAGTGCTGAAAAAAAGCTAGTTGGGCCAAGAAAATATGCGTTATGATGTTTGGCCAAAATCTAAGGCATTGTCACATTTTTCATTCACACACAGCAATTCCCGAATGCATCATGTTACAGTCGTGGACAAAGTTGAGGGGAATATTGATTGTAAATATAAATAATTTTTCATTCAGTACTAAAAAGTAAGTTCACTCTCATTAAACATAAACCATTTTACCCAATATATTTGTGTGTTTTTTTTAGACTTTATAGTATTATTAGGTTAGCAACATGCTAACATCAAAGTCTACTGGAATCACTTGTCAAGTCTTTTGTTTGCTTAATGTGAGGAGCAATAGTGTGAAGTATGCACAGGTCAAAAGTTTTTGAAAGAAGTCTCTTTGCTCACCAATACTGCATTGATTTTATTAAAAATACAGTAAAACAGCAATGTTGTGGAATATTTTCCACAACACAATTTAAAAAAAAAGTTTTTATTGAAATATATAAATATAATTTATTCCTGCGATGGCAAAGCTGAATTTTCAGCATCATAACTCCAGTCTTAAGTGTCACATGATCCTTCAGAAATCATTCTAATATGCTGATTTGGTGCTCAATTGTTATTGGTACTCAATTATTAATAATATATCGTATTCTTTTCAATAATAATTTTTTTGTTTTTGTTTCAATAAACATATTTTTCATGATTCTTTGATGAATACAAAATTCTAAATAGAATAGGAAATAGAAATCTTTTGTAACATTATACATGTTTGTTCAGTTTAATGTATTGCTGAAGAAGTGTTAATTTCTTTTTTTCTTTTTTTTTTTTACATCTTACCATAAACTTTTAAATAGGAGTGTATCACAAATAAATTCCATAAAAATATAAAGCAGCAAAAACTGTTTTGAACATTGATAATACTAAGACATTTTTCTTAAGCAGCAAATCAGCATTTTAGAATAATTGTCAAAGGATCGTGTGACACTGAAGACTGCAGTAAAGGATGCTAAACATTCAGCTTTGCCATCACAGGAATACATTCAATTTTCAAATACAAGTTCTTTTAAATTTGAATACTACTTCACAATATTACTGTTTTTACTATATATATTTTTTTATCATATTAATTATTCCAAACTTTTGACAATTGGTGGTGTATATTATATCAAATACGTCCCTTGGTTTGGTGTTGGTAAGGGTGCTGCTTTAGAAGGGCTCTGCCTACAGCGAGAAAGTTATTGTTAATGACTTATTTATACTGTGACAGAAGTTTCTTTCTTGTTTTTTTCCTTTGAATGTTTCCTTTGAATGTTGCCTTGAGATATCATTCTGCAGTTTCTCTGCAGATAACTCTTGTCAAAGATTCCTTTCTCATTGAGCGGGACAGTGAATGTTTTTATCTGCATGTGTGTGTTTGTGTTTTTTCATTAATTACTGCACATATTTATGTTGCGCCGATGTCATCATGTCAACGAAATATGTTTCCCCTTTTTCTCGTTTTGGGGAAACCTGTTTTAATCAAACTCAGTCTCACACAACAATTATATCTAATTAGCCCAATTATCAAGACTCTAATTACATTGAAATATACCCCCCAAATCTCATATCAATTATATCTGTGACTTTTCCTGTCCTAAAAAGAGGAAGATAAAGGGTCTGTGTTTCCTCTTGAGGATGAGCAATGCTTCCAAAATCTCTAAAATCGTTCCAATCTCCTTTCACAAAACTCCTTTCCATCCTTTCACAATGGATTCCTTCACGGTTTGTGTTCCAATTTTCTTCTGTCTCTTTACCTTGTCTGTAAATTGTGTGGTTTCTCATTGGCCACATACACACTGTAGTTTAATATGTCTGTCACTTTCTTTAAAATCACTTGATCACATACGTTCTCTTTCCTGTGTTCCCTTGTGAAAAATACCTTTAATATAATTAGAAAAATATTAGTTAAGTGCGATCTGAATGTAATGTTTTCAGGACTTAACTGCATGTTAATTGCAAATATATATATATATATATATATATATATATATATATATATATACACCAGGCCACTTCATGCGTTTTCTCAGATCGGATTGCAATCTGATTTATCAAAACGATTCCATTTACACCTGGTTACATAGGCTAAATGTGTGTGTTTTTTGCGGATATAAATCCGATCTTCAATTCCCGCTATATGCAGATTTAGGAGTGCACGTCACCGAAAGCAACAGTTATGAGACGCATTATTTTATTGATCATCAGCTAAAATTTCTGAATCAAAGCCCGCAATAAGAGAAAGCGGAAACAGCCCTGGTAAGATCATTTCGTTTCTTTACATTTAATGAAGATGATTGTGTGTTAAGCGTCTGCGACTTACTTTCACTTTGATTTGCGATAGCACGTTGATGCTCAGCTTCTCATCTGCGGCGATGCGTGTTGCAGTAGCGTCGTCATATCTGACAATAACATGACATATAGCCTATAACACGCTCTCACATGTTTATTATTTAATAAACCATATTCAACAACATATAAAAATGAAATAATCTTTAGAGTAAAGCCGCAGCCATCGTTACCAAGCGCGAACCATTGACAGTGAATGAAACGAAGCGAACTTAGCCTGCGTAAACCAATGGTGTAAACATAATCATAGATGACGCGCCACGGGTTTTTATTTAAAAGAAAGAACGTAGCTTATGTTTGTATGTAGGTCTAGGCAATTTATATTCACAATTCTTAATAACTATTATTTTATTGCATGTGTAGGCCTATTAGTTGTTTGAAGAGTTAAAAAAAAAATCGGTCGGTCTTAACGCAAGTTTACAACCGGCAAGTCGGTCGGACTAAAAGGGAAAAAAATAAAAATAATTGGGTCAGTGCTAAATTGACAGGGTCGGTCGGGTTACGGCAAACAAGAATATTTTTAAGGATGGCCCCACTTAAGTAGGACTTATATGTAAATTACTTCTATTGTCTTTTAAATATGGTTAAAGTGTACTGCCGAATCTACTAACAAACATTTATGGTAAACTAATGTATACTTTAATGTAATTTCTATTGAAACTTTTTATTTGTAATTAAACATTTGTAAAGATGAAGTTGGAATTTAGTTTATTGGAAATGTTTAATTTAAGAGTAATGTTGAAAAACACACTATAGTTAATATTATAATCAAGTATGTTAGTCAACACATCAAAATAATTGTACTTCTTTAAAGTATTACAAAATATTTTTAAAACATAACTGTGGTGTATATCTGTGGTGTATCTCAACTCTTTCTCTCGTTGAAACTTTTTTTATCATATGAATATCTGAACATACAGTACAATTTGTCAAAAGAAAGAACAGTGTCTATGCTTCAAAAAAATATTCTAGCTTCATGCATTCTTTTTTAATCAACCCTTGAATGTAGGTAAGTTTCATAAATGAAAAAAAAACAAAACAAAGTTTGTACAGTCCTATACCTCATTCTGGGTTTTGATGATGGCTAGTACCACTTGTTTCTGTGTTTTTTTTAATCTGGAGATTATTTTAGAAGATGTGTAAGAGCACCCCCTATAACAGTGAAATTCTGTCAATGGCAGGGATGGTGGGGAAAGAGTTAACTGCCTTAAGAAACTGTCATGAACCTGCTCTTTTTACATACACTTTAGTTGCCTATTATTTAACTAATAGTATATCATCTGCAAGTACAGTTGTATACTTTTTATATTTGAAGTACACTACATGTGCACAGTCAATTAATTTAAGTGCACTTCTGTTTTACTCTTTTAAATAGCCAATAAACTTTAGTTTAACATGATCTTCAATGGCTTGTTGTTTGCAGGTGGTAAAGATTACTGAAGTAAAAATAGGTTTCAAATGGCATTTGCAGTGGCATTGACTTAAAAAAAAAAAAAAAAAAATTCACTTTAATTCAATGTTGTTTAAAAAATATCAACCCTAAGTCCTTTTTTGTTATGTATGCTAATTGTAGATCTCAGTAATCATCTTACGGCTGTTCATTGTGAGCGCAGAGAAAGTCATGTGTAAGAAGAACATGCCTGAAGTTTCACATCCCACGTTCCTCCATCTTGGAGTCACAGGTCAATCAATTCTGATGTAATACTGTGGGTAGTTTTGTCTGGAGGTGTGTAGAGTCACCTCAGGGGCTGATGGGCCCTTTCCTGTGCTGAGAGGCTCATGGGAACCATCAAAACTCCACACAAACACACGCTATGGCCAGGTCTGTATAGATGGCCTCTGACTTCACAGAAATCAGAACTGTCAAATCTGATGGGCTGTTGGCCTGAGAGCGGCTGACCGGTCGTGGTGTGGTGGGTGGCTGAATCATGGTGTGTTTGTGTTGTGTATTTTCCCATAGCCCTAGTTTCATGTGCACTTCAGAGAATGAGGTGTCCATCTGAATAGAAGGCCATGGACAGAATAGTCATGTTGTGTTTTAATGGAATTCCAACAGCATGTTCAGAAAGTCTCAAGAGATTTCTGCACTAATAAATAACTTAGATTTAATATATAATTGTTTTCCTTCAAATTGTATCCAAAAATAAACAGATGTATCCGAGGCATGTTTCCAATGTAGAGCCTTGAAAAAAAAGAGACATTTTAGTGTGTATGTATTTAGTGCCAACAGAAACATGCAGTACAGTTTAAAAGTAGTATTAAAACTTCAACAGTCTTCCCTGTGTAAATAAGTGAATATGTCTGGCTCTATGAAGCGGTTAGCTGACAGCAGATTTTATCACAGTTTGAATTACCCATGATGCAAAGCGTGATAGAGCTATCAGTTGTCACTGGCCAGTTTAGGTGCTGCAGTCCTCTAGTTTCTCATGCTCAGGTCTGTGTCTGTAATTTTGCTGGGTTTGAAGAATTAAACATTTTCTCTTGAATGACTATAATGATTGACTAATGTGGATTTGACTTATTAGATAAGTTTCTCTTAGCTGATGCTTGATTTTTATCTATGATTAGACTTTTTATGATTGCGCTTTAACAAGAAGGCCAATGATTTGTTTTCCCAGTGATATCCCGAGTTATTTACAAGACCAGCTGTATTTAGATTGCTGTATGCAACAGCTGTAATGTCTTTTCATTTCTCTTTAAATAAAGAAACCCAAAACAACAATAAATTGTACAGCCTCAAGAATCTGATGGCATTCTGTAGCTACATGTATAAAGCTTTTAATACAATCATTTTAAAAATGATTAATTCATTTCTAAAAAGATAATTTGATGAAAAAAATAAAATAAATTATATACATTTTATACATGTACAGTTAGACAGTTACACGTTCCTTAGATATTATAGGACATATCTTGTAGAATTTCTTAAGAATTTGAAACATACATCAAGCAAAAGCAAACAGAACAGAGCTGTTCTTGGGTCACACTCACAACACATTAAACCAAAAATGGCAGATAACCACAGGTTTAGTTCATCACAACACCTAGGAACATGTTTCAGTAAAGTTCCTCAGTCACAAAGTGTCACAATAATAATATATTATTTTATTATTTCAAGTCTAATAAACTTTTTATATATATTATATAAAAAGATATATATATATATATATATATATATATATATATATATATATATATATATATATATATAGTACATGCACACATTTCATGCTTAACATATATAAGCATGAAATGTGTGCATGTACTATATATTCTATTAAAATAAATGACACTTGTTTTAATATTTTCTATTGCATTGACATTTAGACGTTTTTAGTGTGACCTAAGCATACAAATATGCTTTGTGGACACTAAATGTGAAAAGATCCTTGGCCCTGAAATTGTTTAATGTGTGCTGATGTTCGTGTGGGCCGCGGCAGGTTTGGATTTTGTAGTATGGAGCAGGATTTGCAGCGACAGCAGTCTGTACAGATTTATTCAGTGAACAGTGGGTCAAAACCTGTAGTTTTTTTTTTTTTTTTTTTTATTCTGACGTCCCTCTGAATGTCCTTCCTGTCCTGTCTTGTGCATCTGTGTTGAGGCTTTTTTTAGGTGACTGCTCTCATTTGCAAGGGCACATGATTCTGTTTGAAAAAGAGATCATATATTTGCAGTGCGCTGGGTTTAAGTTTCATTGAGTGGCTTTAGTTAACAGGTTAGCATGACATGTTGAAATCAAAACTAATGAATAAATGCCTACATTGTTTAAACACTGTGTGATTGTATATAATAAAGAAATGTAGTACATATTTGGAGGGTGAATTCAAGATACCACCGTAACTAAAGCAACACGACAACTATCAGCAACATTTATTTTATTTTATTTTATTTTTAATAATAATAATAATATATATATATATATATATATATATATATATATATATATATATATATATATATATATATATATATATATATATATATAATTTATTTATTTATTTATTTATTTATTTTTTTTACATTTTCCTTCATAAATCAAGACAATTGGATAGGAGAAAAAAAACTTTTGCGTTCCCATGAGAAACTTCCCATTCCCTCACAAAACTTTAGCATAGTTATTTGTGTTCCTCGCAAAACTTTTGCGTTCTCTCGCAAAGATATTTGCGTTCTCTCGCAAAAACTGTTGTGAGCTCAGACAAACGCTTCCTGTTTAATGTCCCGCTGGCAGTGCTTCAGACAACTCTGTACGTTAACAATGGAGCGGTTCATATTGTTTGAACTCGGACTCAAATATAAAGAAATATATCAGTGCTTAGTTCAAGGAGTTAGGGTTAGAGACACGGTACACGTGGCGGAGAGAAAAGTCCGAAGGGACCGTCTGCAAAGTGCAAAACCCTTCAGACCTGTCTCTCAGCTGCCTGCTCATAGAGACCAATTAATATTATAAATATCTCTTTTTGAGGAACATTGGGTTGTAGCTTTTTGTTTACGTTGCTATGATTGGAAATAGGTATTATTTGTGTTTTAAAAACATTAAAACGGGGAACGCAGAAGATTTGAAAAAATATTTGTTTCTCCCATCCCAATTTTTCTCCAGACTCTATACTGAGTACCATTAAGAATATCATAATATCAAATTTAATAAAATAAGTTTTTATATAATACCTGTGGTTTGTACATTAGATGAACATTGCCAAACGTGCCGTTACTAAAAAAAAGTTGCCGTTACCAGCATTTCTGCAGTAACGAGTACTGGGTATATTCTGTACCCACTGATAGACATTGCTTTCAAACACTCCCCTTCATATTTCTTTAACCGCTTTCTGAGTGCTAATGGTTTCTATTTACAGCTTGTTTTTACAAGCATTGAGTATTGTAGCCAGTCACAATGCTAGTGCTAGTGCTAGCATTAGTCACTAAGTCATACAAATGCATGAGGTTTCGTTTTGTTCAACATGAGCTGCACACTTGTGAATCCTTTCATTATAATCATTATCAATTAGAGTATCAAAATATATTCATAGTGATTGTAAAGGGAGGGCTCTTCTCTTGCTTTGTGTTTGTTATGCATTGATCCAATTTTAGTTTTAGTTCCACACTGCTAAGTACAACGCTAAGTTTCTGGATTGACAACTGTACAGTATTTAAATGTTCTTCAGATATGGCGGTGGTTGACGGTGATTACCAACGGACCAGACAAAATGGAACAACATTTTTTTAAAGTACAGTTTTTGCTCTGGTACCGAAATTGGTACAGAAAACCACAAACTTAACTACTGAAATATTAGTAGGCCTACTGTGTCATCCATAGTTATAGGGTGTACAAACATATAACAATGATTTTGCAACTTTCATTTTGTATATAATTAAGGTGTATTTGTACCTAACTAAAAGTCTTAAAGTTTGCCTGTTTTTTGTTAGGATAATCCAAATACATAAACTTTATATCATTTCTTGGTTACAGTGTTTATTTTATCTGAGGTGTGGTTTATGGCCTAGTTGCATGCAAAATAGATTTCAGTTTAAAGAATTGGCAGAATATTTGCAGATTCTGGGCCTGCTTTAGTTTGTTTATTTGCCTATTTCAGTTGTGTGGATATTCAAGATCATTTTAATTGATGACTCATTTCCTGCTAAAAATCCAGCGATGCTGCGCTGGGAAGCATATTGAACATGTGCTTTGAAAGTAAGACATTTTATGCCAGGGTTTTGCTGAATAACCTGCTCATAATCACTCTCAGCGGATCCCAGGTGCATTCACAGACTTCATGTTTCCACTGTGTTTATTAGACTCAGTGGGTCTGGGCATTACCATGTGAGATTCCCTACCGATAGACGCAACCGGCCTATAAACACACACATGTTGCGCTGGCTTTAACTCAGCTTCCTCACGTACACGGGGTGTGGAAGAGTGTTTGGATGTAAGAGCCAGAACACTGGCAGAACACACATAGTTCATGTTTCTGTTTTTATAGAGACTCAAGCTCTTTTCTCATATATAAGAACTTCACTGCATTAAAAAAAGGAACGGTTAGCTATTAGTCAAACGAGATCCACTAATTAAGTGGAACACATTTTTTTCTGCTTTCGATTAGGTTAAAGTACCCCAGCTCCCATCTCCCCTCAGCTGCAAATAATTCTGATAATTTGGCAGTGGCAAAATTCCTATTCTAATTATGAGCCGTATTCTAATTCTGCGGCAGTAATTCTCTTTTACTACTCCCCGAATCTCCTCTTGCTGCCTTTTTCTCAATGAAACACGTTTATGTGCATCTCACCCTGCCAGAAACAGGGAAATGGGGTTTCTTATAAAAGTTTGAGATGTGAAGATAATTATGGAAAAACAAGGCAAGATATAAATCTACATTGTATTATAAAATATTTGTTGAAAACAGGATGCAAGTGGCCAAAGAGAATGATATCCAAAATTACGCTGAAATTATCTGTGGCTTTGTGGGAAAAGAGACTGTTGGTTTAAATAGCATCTGGGGACTGTTGGTTTAAACATCACACTGATTATTGATTATTAGGCTATTTATTATGTGCTGGGGGCATTTTAAGATTTAAATTTGGTTACATAACATCCCGTTGTTGACACACTAAAGCATCAAGTTACCGTGAATCTAACTGATGCTGCTGATGCCCTGACTGATGTGACAAAATTCCAAAGTTGCATGTAGTTTATTATGAAAGTGTGTAGCCACAGATACTGACATGAAGTTTGAATGTTCTTACATGTCTGTAGTTCTCTTCTCTATGATAACTGTTAACGTTCAGAATAAAGCCCTGCTGTCTCTCTTCACTTGCGCATTGCTTTAGATCAACTGACATCAAAGCTGCGCTTCTCACTGCTGACTGTAAAGTGAACGTTATCTGCTTGGGAATAGTTGTGTAAAACTCAACCTTGTGTAAAGGATTATTAATACACACACTTTGTCTATACCACATCTTAACGTTATGCTATCAATCACCATGCACAGCTATTTTCAACATATCACACATACAGACAAAAGCACTTACATACCCCACTGACTTTTAGTTCAGCTGGGGTAAAATATAGTCTCTCTCGGGCTGGATCACTATGTTCTGTATTAATGCTTTAATTAGAACACAGAAACATCAGACTCATAGTAGTTTTAGGATGGACCTCTAAATAAGCGTCAAATGAAAAGAATCAAAGGTCTCTGTGATTCATGCAAGCAGGTTTATTGATTGAAGCTTATATTAGAAAAGGGGTTTAACAAAATATTAATAATACATAAAAATGTAAAATGAAATATAATAAATAAATATTAAATGAAAATGTACTGAATTTGACATTAATATTAAATAAACAGATATGCAGGGGAAGGTTAATCAGTCGAATGATTCTGCTGAGATAGGTGTAGTAACACAGGCACACGTTCTGCAGGCGTTCTACGTGACTTTGTCTACATTTCTCCAAAACCTGAAATGCATTGTTTCAGGTATCTTTTGCTGCATTTTTCAGATGAAACGTCCACAAGAGGTTTTTTTTTTTTTTTTTTTTCACAGATGCAGGTTTATTGAACAGAGTCATGAAAAAATTTACCTTTGGGTTACATTTTACATTTTTTTTACGCACTGTAGGACGTTTCACGGCACGTTCAGAGTGAAATGTCCAGTGACTTGCACTAAATAGCATGTTCAGTTTCCTCTGAAAGAACATTTTATTACATTGGTTGTTGTATGAATCACAGCAGTTTGTAAATGAATGTCCAGTGTGACGCTAAAATTAACCTACCGCCTACACTACCCTAAACCTAACCTATAGAATTAACAAAAGCTGTAAAACTACTGAGCAAGTTTATGATGTCAAAAATGGCATACATATTGCACTGGTTATGTGATGCAAATGTCAAAATGTATTAGTTTACAAATCATGCAATATGGTAATATTCTGTTTTGGTCTGTTTTTGGTTTTTGGATTACTTGGATTACTATTTTCCTGGTTCCTATGTTTATTTTACAGTATGTCTTCTTTAGTTTCCTACTGTGTGCCTGTTTGTTACTAAAGCTATTGTGTCCATCTGCCCCTTGTTAGTTCGTTTTGTCTGTGTATATACTCCCTGTTCAGCTCAGTTCAGTTCCCTGTCCGTTCTTACATATATTAAGTCTATTTATTTGGACTGTTTGGAGTTGGTCTTGCCCATGCCCCTGCCCCTGATCTAGATTTGCACGATACCATGATTTTCCAGAATAAGTCTGATACGATACTTTTATTTTTAGTACTTGCTGATACCGATTTAATAAAAAAAAAATATATATATATACACTGGAAAAAAGGCCACTCCAAAAATAAGCAAAAAAAAATTAATACAAGATATTTTTGCTTGTAATAAGCAAAAAAATCTGCCAATGGAACAAGTGAAAATTCTCTTGGTAAGATTTCTTGAAATAAGACATTATATTTAAGCCTTACAAGATATGAGTGATCTTGAAATTAGCTGGGACAACTCATTTTTAGCTATATTTTACTAGTATTGTGATGTTTTGTGTCTCATAATAAGCTTGTCATGCTCAAAAATAGTATTTTCCCCTCAAAAGTAGCATTTTTTTTTTTGGTCATCCTGTTTGTTTCAAGTGTATTTAACTAATTTTTAGTTCTATAATTGTTACGCTGTTCTAGATTTAAGTCACCACCAACTTGAAATAAGATTGGAAACTGGCATTTTTGAGACAAAATGTCTTGAAGTTAGCATTATTGACTCATATTAGGCAGTCCTCTTTTACCATAATAAGCCATAATTTACCAACCTGACATCAACTTAAGTGTATTTAACTTATTGTAAGCTCAACAAAAGTAATGCTGTTCTAGATTCAAGACATTTTACCTACTAGATTCAAGACATTAACTACTGTTTACTAGACAGAAAAAGTGAAAAATAGACTTGCATTTAACCTTTTTATTATTATTTAAACAGCAAAAAGTCCCAGAGGACTGCATAAAAGGGAAACAGCTTCATTTTCTCACTAAATCTCAACATTTTGGCTCACAGTATTTATGGAACTGCAATATGAAAACATAGTAGAACATTTTATAGAGTATAAATGTAAGATCCCTTAAAGGAGAAGTTCACTTTTAAAATGAAAATTCTGTCATCATATACTCACCCTCATGTTGTTTCAAACCTGTATGAATTTATTTCTTCTGCTGAACAGAAAAGAAGATATTTAGAAGATTATCAGTAGGGCAATTCCACGCAAAACTGTCACATCCATAACGCCAACACAATGCCATTGTATTTAGTTGGCGTTATGGATGTGACATTTTTGCGCGGAATTGCCCAGTAACCAGACAGTTTTTGGGTCCCATTGACTTCCATAGTATATTTTTTTCCTACTATGGAAGTCAATGGGACCCAAAAACTGTCTGGTTACTGATATTCTTCTAAATATCTTCTTTTCTGTTCAGCAGAAGAAAGAAATTCATACAGGTTTGAAACAACATGAGGGTGAGTATATGATGACAGAATTTTCATTTTAAAAGTGAACTTCTCCTTTAACCCTACTCCCACACCTAAACATAGCCATTTTATAGACAATATTAAAAGGATAAAACGTAATGGACATATGTGTAGGGAAATGGCAGTTTTATTAACAATATAGCATTAAATAGTAGTTTGAGCCACTAATCCTACCCCTAAACCTAACCATTTCTTATAACTACGTAAGGTTAGGCTACAATTATAAAGAAAGAAAACAGACATAACGTTACACGTTTAACGTTAATCACAATAATTTATTTAGTGAGAAAATTTCAAAACCGGTACCAAAAGTCGTTCACATGACGATGTGTCGCAGTCCTCTCTGGCAGTATGTAATAGTTGTGTATGAGGTAACGTTACAGAGCAGAATTTAAATTCTTAATCAATGAAAATGTTAATCCGGTCTCGGTTCACTGTTCGCTCTGTGAAGGCGCGCGCGCTTCTCCGTTTCAAATGTACACAAACTTAAACACGGCATGTCGCAATCTGTGACGAAGCATGCGAGAGCCAATGAGCGTTTGATATCGCTGCCGTAAAACATGTCGTAACGCTTCGGGCGCAATTTTTGAATTTGAATTCAATCGAGCGCGGGATGCCGGGATTGGACTTTTTTTTTTTTTTTTTTTTAACGAACTTTATTATGAGCAATACACAGGACAATAGGTACAGAGAACACTAAATACTGTGCAACCTGCTCAACAAAATGAAATGTACAGTATGTACCGACCAGAGGATAATAACATATTAATTAATATATAGAAGGGGAAAATAAAAAAATATGCAGATCCTTCAGGAGATGAAATGTTTTTGTAGTCTTCATATTTTGCATGTTTTCTATTGTTTTGTAATATGATTTAAAGTCCAGATGAAATACCTTAAAACAAGGTTGTGAATTAGACAATTTACATCTGTGAATAAGGTATTTTCCAAGGATAATAAACAGTTGAATAACAAAAATTAATTTTTTGGACAAACCACATAAATCAAAATATAACATGACATCAAAAATATTGATTCTGATGTTTACATTCAATTTTGTGATTATATATTCTTCCAAATCAGACCAATTTTTTTTTGGTGTACATACAGTGATAAAATAAATGAAAAATAGTCTCCAAAAAACACAAGACTCTTCTATGTTTATTTTAAATCTTCTTAACGGGATAATTTTTTACAGGATAAATTTGATGTAAAATTTTAATTTTGATGTTAAACTTTTATTTTATTATTAATACAGTATTTATAAATAGTAGTATTTGCCTTTTCCCAATTTAAATCACCCATGGTTGAATACCAAAAAAACTTTGCAGCAGGTGGAACCGAGCACGAAATTTGATTTCTAATATATTTATTGGTGTATTCTTTTTTTGTAATGTATCTCCGGGATTTGACGTTTACTGTCTCTGCTGAGAGAAATGATGAAGATCGCTGGATAAAGGGCTGAATTTGGATCTGTTTCTTGCAAACAATTGGATTCTAAAGATTTGGATTACACCAATCAAATAAAATTTATGTCTTTTGTGAATTTATGTTGTGTTTTCTTGTGTCTCACGGTAAATAAACCAAATATTACAAAATGGTTAAACGATTAAAGAAGGTATTTTTAAGGTTTTAGAGTGTATTCTTGTTTAACACGTACCCAGACAGCACGCTCAGTCTTACCAACGTTGGCAATTGGTGGGCACCAGCGGCAAAGTATCGTAAGGGGGTTTTCCCCTGCACACCAAACAACTTAGGTGGGTAAACCATCGGCGGGATGAGTCTACTAATCCTCCAAAACGAGTTTGCAGCAGAAGCTCGAACAGAGCGAAATGTTATTATTTATGAGTAACGTTAAACTGTATTAATAAATGTGACTGAAAATTAAATTAATAAGACAATTGAATGCAATAGAGTAAAAACATTAATGCCACGATTTTAAGTTAAATAGGAATATGTACATATTTGTACGTCGGTAAAGTTTATACGTAAATAAATTGTTTTTTTGCTGTCTATATGTAAATATTATACGTACTCACTGTACTCTGCATTGTGAGTTGTGAGTTTGGCATGTTGACCTACAGTTTTCAATAAAGCAGATTTGTTGTCTCAATTCAAGTCAAGTCTATTTCTTGAAATAAGACGATTCATCTTTTACAAATAACACAGCAGCTTAAAAACCTTATGACATGTCAAAAAAGCTTGTTTCATCTGAGATATGACTCAAAACAAGATATTTTCAAGACAGATTCACTTAACAAGATATTTAAGATGCACTGTCTAAAAACAAGCTCCTTTATCTCACTTAAATCTTGGTCTTTAGGTGATTTTGTCTTATATTAAGTGTGATGAGATATTTTGACTAGTAATTAGAAAAATATACTTGGCAAGATTTTGAGTTTTTGCAGTGTATTGGCCAGAGAAACCAAATCAAATTAGTTGGCTTAGCAAATAGATATCTCCTTTGGTTATTTTCATGCCTAATTATGCCTGTTACAGTATTGTAGAAGCTACTGTTACTTTCACTGTTCATTTTATTTATATCATATGTATCTTTAATGTAATAGCACAGTGAATATTTATAGCTGCTCCCAGCAGGGCTCAACCAGTCAAGAGTGAGTGGAGAATTTTAACGAGTGCACAGTATCGGGCCCGATACCCATACTGGTATCGGTATCGGTGCATCCCTGGTCCCAGCCTCAAGTCTCCTTTGACACCACTGATCCTGCCAAACCCCCCCCCCCCCCCCCCCCCCTCCCCCTCCTCCTCCTCCACTGACAACTCCATTTAGTTCCTTGGTCCTGCCTCTGCTGGCTCTCTTCAGCCCCTGACTCCTCCTTCAGTGACCCTGTCCAGCTACTCAGATCCGCTTTGGACTTCCTGGTCACCAGCTTTACCCTGGTGTGTCGATGCCCTGGCTTTACCTTGAGCCTCCAAGCACTGGCCATCTGACCATCTGACCCATCAGCTTCACCTTGCCTCCATTCTCCCTCGCCTCCACCGTTGTTCGTCAGCCCTCAAGCTCCGTCCTGGTTCCCTCGTCCCTCCCGCTTCGCCTTGGTCAGTCATCACCCTGTTTGCGCCATGGACTTACGGACCTCTGGCAGTGCCTCGTCACTCAACCTCTTCGGCTCCACCAGGCTCCTCCTTCCTTCCTGCTCCACTATTTTCCTCACTCCCACCGGCTCCACCCCAGTCTGCTGAGCTATCGTCTACACCTCAGCCCTGCAAGCATGTGGCTCTGCCATGGCCCTCCAGACCCACGGTGTCACCCTGGTTCTTTTTCTCTTCAGCTTCACCTGGGTCTCCACCCCTCCCGGCTCCACATCACTCCCATCAGATTCCTGGCTCCGCCCTGGCTCCTCCCTCCATCGGTTCTGCCTTGAGTCTGTCTCCTCTCTCCTCCAGTCTCCTCCCTGGCTTTTCCATCCGCCTACTCCCACTTGGACTATTCCTTACTCTGCTTCCCCATGGACTCTTTCTCCCATTCCCTTTTGGACTCTTCCTCCCATTCCCTCATGGACTCTTCCTCCTGCCCCTCCTCCAATGGACCTTCTTATGTTGTTGTTTTCTGATTTGAAACACCATATTCACAAATAGAGCTCCTTGTGTGAAGCGGACAAGAGGCTAGACTCAAAGTTCCAATAAGGTTTGACAATGGCATGTTAAAAAAAAACAAAAAAAACAACAACAACAACATAATAGGGACATATGATATTGGGTAAAATGGTACATTTTAATTAACTTGTACATTTGTTCAGTATTTGACATGAATAAAAAAAAAAAAATATATATATATATATATATATATATATATATATATACAGTGAGGAAAATAAGTATTTGAACACCCTGCTATTTTGCAAGTTCTCCCACTTAGAAATCATGGAGGGGTCTGAAATTGTCATCGTAGGTGCATGTCCACTGTGAGAGACATAATCTAAAAAAAAAAATCCAGAAATCACAATGTATGATTTTTTAACTATTTATTTGTATGATACAGCTGCAAATAAGTATTTGAACACCTGAGAAAATCAATGTTAATATTTGGTACAGTAGCCTTTGTTTGCAATTACAGAGGTCAAACGTTTCCTGTAGTTTTTCACCAGGTTTGCACACACTGCAGGAGGGATTTTGGCCCACTCCTCCACACAGATCTTCTCTAGATCAGTCAGGTTTCTGGGCTGTCGCTGAGAAACACGGAGTTTGAGCTCCCTCCAAAGATTCTCTATTGGGTTTAGGTCTGGAGACTGGCTAGGCCACGCCAGAACCTTGATATGCTTCTTACAGAGCCACTCCTTGGTTATCCTGGCTGTGTGCTTCGGGTCATTGTCATGTTGGAAGACCCAGCCTCGACCCATCTTCAATGCTCTAACTGAGGGAAGGAGGTTGTTCCCCAAAATCTCGCAATACATGGCCCCGGTCATCCTCTCCTTAATACAGTGCAGTTGCCCTGTCCCATGTGCAGAAAAACACCCCCAAAGCATGATGCTACCACCCCCATGCTTCACAGTAGGGATGGTGTTCTCGGGATGGTACTCATCATTCTTCTTCCTCCAAACACGTTTAGTGGAATTATGACCAAAAAGTTCTATTTTGGTCTCATCTGACCACATGACTTTCTCCCATGACTCCTCTGGATCATCCAAATGGTCATTGGCAAACTTAAGACGGCCTTGACATGTGCTGGTTTAAGCAGGGGAACCTTCCGTGCCATGCATGATTTCAAACCATGACGTCTTAGTGTATTACCAACAGTAACCTTGGAAACGGTGGTCCCAGCTCTTTTCAGGTCATTGACCAGCTCCTCCCGTGTAGTTCTGGGCTGATTTCTCACCTTTCTTAGGATCATTGAGACCCCACGAGGTGAGATCTTGCATGGAGCCCCAGTCCGAGGGAGATTGACAGTCATGTTTATCTTCTTCCATTTTCTAATGATTGCTCCAACAGTGGACCTTTTTTCACCAAGCTGCTTGGCAATTTCCCCGTAGCCCTTTCCAGCCTTGTGGAGGTGTACAATTTTGTCTCTAGTGTCTTTGGACAGCTCTTTGGTCTTGGCCATGTTAGTAGTTGGATTCTTACTGATTGTATGGGGTGGACAGGTGTCTTTATGCAGCTAACGACCTCAAACAGGTGCATCTAATTTAGGATAATAAATGGAGTGGAGGTGGACATTTTAAAGGCAGACTAACAGGTCTTTGAGGGTCAGAATTCTAGCTGATAGACAGGTGTTCAAATACTTATTTGCAGCTGTATCATACAAATAAATAGTTAAAAAATCATATATTGTGATTTCTGGATTTTTTTTTATAGATTATGTCTCTCACAGTGGACATGCACCTACGATGACAATTTCAGACCCCTCCATGATTTCCAAGTGGGAGAAAACTTGCAAAATAGCAGGGTGTTCAAATACTTATTTTCCTCACTGTGTATATATATATATATATATATATATATTGCATTTTGGGATTGGCTTATTTATGAAGCATGCATGCGATGATGCCTTATTTGCCGGCCAAAACAGGTTATTGTAGAAGTCAGCATAATGTTTCCTTTTTAAATAGGTTTTGCTTTCACTCTTTTTCACCCATCACCTCTAGTTTCATTTTTAACCCTCTTTAGCACTTTGTGTGACTCACCGTGTTCTCTGATGGAGGGGGTAAAAAGTGGCTTTGGCACGTTTACAAAACAATGTCTTTAGTCCAAAACAGAAAAAGTGAAAGCAAATAACTTAATTCTGTAAATAAAAAAAGACGTCCAGCTTTTAACTGACTCCAGATTTGAAGCAGTAACTAAAAACACAGATAGTTCTCAGGGTTGCTGTGCTTTGCCTCACAGGCATTAGGCCATAAATCAATCCCACCTCACTGCACGTCTTTCCTGCCAACACACGTCATGACCTGCACCTGCACCACACTTCACACTACTTGTAATAATTCTGACGTTTTCTTGCAATCTGTATTAGAGAAGAGTGGGTGCAATTAGTTTTGAGTCATTGATAATTCATACAAACATTAGATTATTTAGATAGATTTACCAAGATGATTTGTGATATCACTTACGTCCATATAGCACAAACACTGCAGGATGAGTTACAAGCCAAAGTTTAATTAGAGGTTTGTTCAAATCACTAACCCTGACTGTGAACGATAGTGTGTAATAGTACAAAGTCTGAATGTAACAACACAGATGAATGTAACACTTTACCTTCTTCTTTTCTTCTTCACATTTCAAGGACATGCTCTAAACTGTTTTCTGTTCACACTTTCTTTTAAACTAATCTCAAGAAATGGAGCTATAGCAATAAAAATCGGTTTTGTGGCAACAACAGATTTCACATTGCATTAGACATTCTCTCTTGAAAAGCTAGTCTGCGCAGGCGGCTAAAAATACATCTGTTCATATATCATTGATACGTTCATTAGAGAGGGGATGCAAGTCAGAATTTATTTGCCGCTGTGGCGTAATGCGGCTTGACAGGGAAGCATCCCTGACACATTAACTCTGTCTAGGATGTTGTGGATTTACAGAAGGTGTTTTGGTGTAGTGTGGATGTTTTAGTTCTGTATATGTTATCTTTCATATCTTAGTCAGCTGCGATTGCTTGAATGTTGCAGACACAGGTAGGATTGTACTCGATTACGATAGTGGAAAGTGTGTGTGTATGTGTGTGCAGATTTGGGTCAGTATTATTATAATTTTTTAAAGAAATTAATACTGATATTCAGCAAGGAAACATTCAATTAAATGTGTCAGTAAAGACATTTATAGCCTAATGTTAGAAAATTTCAAATAAATGCTGTTCTTTAGAACTTTTTATTGCATCATGGTTTCAATATTGATAATAATAAGGAATATTTACTGAGCAGCAAATTGCCATATTAGAATGGTTTCTGAAGGATCATGTGGCACTGAAGACAGGAGTAATGGCTTCTGAAAATGTAGATTTGTCATCATAGGCATAAATTACATTTTCCATATATTAAAATAGAAAACAGTTATTTTGAATTGTAAAAATATTTCAAAATATGTCTGTTTTTACTGTACTTTTGATCAAATAAATGCAGCCCTGTTGACAATGAGACTTTCAAAAACTTAAAAACCGCCCGATGTTGGGTGCTCATGTTTTATGGGGACTTTCCTTAGACATAATGATTTATAAACTGTATCCTCTAATCCTTCCAATCACCGAAAAATGTCTGCATTTTTAGATTTTCAAAAAACATCACTATTTAAATATTTAATAACTAAGAATTTAATAACTTTTTCTCCTTTTAGAAATGCATTATTACCACTGAACATTGTCAAAATCACAACTAAGAAAATGTTTGCTTTAATGATATTTGGACTTGTTAGCTGCAGCTGTTAACATGGCCTGTTTTAAATGTGATCTTAATTTTGTCCCCAGAACCAAAATTTTTAATAGATGCAATCAGACATGTTTGGAAATTTGAAAAAAACATTTTTATTTTTATTCAATCATATTTATCCACAATGACTCACAGCTTATAGAATCATATGTGTCGTCCCCAGATCTCACCGGCACAGTTTGCACAGGTCTAACGCTGTGTGTTGTGGGATGGACGAGAGAACACGTCTGGCAGCGCGTCTCCTCCCGTCACTGCTCGATTTGTCCTGCCGTCCATGTCCTCATCTGTCTCAGATCAGTCTGAGCATTTTTCTTTTCATTGTAATGTGGTTTCCCCGTCTGTACATGCATTACTGCAGCCAGTGGCTCTTTCTGCAGGCTCAACACATCCCCGTCAACAGGTGAGACATGCGTGACCACACACACAGAACAATCATTCGCAAACACAGTGTCAAGCTCATCATTATTCCAAACACACAAATACATGCAGAAATATTCCAGGAGAGAATATGCTGACCTTTACAAATGTCTGCTTACAATAATTCACTGGAAACACACTCGCACGAAAAAAAAAAAGAAAAAAAATCATGCAGGTGATTCATGCCCTGTTGTCATATGTTGTGCATGTGCATTTATATGCAGGCAAACAGACTCATACACGTGCATCTTTTACAAGACTTGTCTAAACTTTAACAACCTCATGAGGGGAAAGTCAGTTGATTATAACATGCGGTGGTACGGGCCTGTAAGTGTCCATTATTTGGAAAGAATTTAGCTTCTCCTATTGTGTGGACAACGTTTCATCATAAACCCTGTGTGATACTGCAGTGTGGTTCTGTTTAGCATGTGGTGTTAATTTAATTTATCATCCAGAAGTCACTCAGTGAAAATTCTTATGCACCAAGTTGCGTTGTTGCCAAACAAATCCGATCATTAAATAATGGAAAACGACTGACAGAAGATGAGAGGAATGTAAAGAAGGACAGATGAGGGAGAAACAAGTGGAAAACACAGAGCCGGGGTCATAGGCTCATGACATGTTCCACATGTCTGTCCGTTTGTCCGCTGCGAGCGTTTCTCTACAGGGCTGGTGACCACAGTAGCGGTCAGAGATCAGCTGCAAACTGACAGCACGCACACACACACACACGCTTGCACGCCCCGCAGTCATTAGCGTCTCTCTCTCACTCTACCCCACGCACATTTCATTACCCCCAGCATTCTCACAAATACCACCCCCCTCCACTCCTACACACACAAACACACTTCAAAATCAGCACACAACCTTGCAGTGCCAAATGAGTCCCACCCGTCTACACAACAACATGTGTTCTGTGGATTTTATTGCACCATAAGCATGTGGAAAAACCTCTTCATTACCAACACAGGTCCTGTTGTAAACGCTGGAGTGAGTTGTGTTAGGTGGCTAAATCTGTTGACGTAATTTACAGCAAAGCATCCTAACACAGACATGATGAGTGCATTTCATATTTGACAATGGAATAGAATCAAATCTGGAATTGTATCACATACATAATATGCAGATCAAATCGGATTGAAACTTGAATGCAATGGATTCAAGTTGAATCTCAGACTGAATAATATAACACAACTGAATCAAGTGGAGTCTCGCATTGAGTTGAATTAAATCAAATTTAATTTGACTATAAATCTAAAATATCATCTTAAAAATGAAAATTTATTAGAAAGACATAACCTACAGTAAGTGTTGGAAAATGCTTGAGTAGAACAGCTGGAGTGGTGAACGTGAGCAGCAGAAATGGGCCGAATAGGTGAAATGAAGAGTGGAAGAGATTCCCAGGTAACATTAGAGGAGGATTAATGAGCAGAGAGAGGATGGTAGATTAGGAAAAACATGAAACTTTGTGTAAAAACACATTCATATCAGTGTAAGTTCTTATACATTTCACCTTATTTTGTGCTGTTTTTTGATTTTCAATGAGATTTTTTTCCCTCTTTGCTTTCAGCTTTCATTATTGCTATGCATGTATAAACACTTAACTTGGTTTTACTTTACATCATGCCTACACTCTTAAACATAAAGGTTCTTCGTTGTTGGAAAAAGGTCATTTAGATTATTAAAATATTATTCAGAAAAAAAAAAGGTTATATTTAGAACTGTTCACTGAGAGGTTCTTTGGGAAACCCAAAATGGTCTTATTTGTCATCTCTGCAAATACCCCATTTAGGAACTTTGTTTTTAAGAGCGTAACAACACCACATAACTTGGAATTGATAAGTTTACAATTTACACCCATTATATGAAGAATTCTCATTTCTTTTTTTATTTGATAATCTTGCTAAATCATTTTCCCGTCATGTGTCTCTCGGGGCAGGTTTGGGTTGGGTGCGCACACGGTGGATCTGGTCTATCAGGGTTCGCTTCTATCTACCCTGGAGGAGGTTCTGCTGGTGCTGCTAGGCCCCCTGACCTTGAATGCAGCTACGCTACTGCTGCTCCTGATCAGATGGGGCTGTCAGCTAGCGTTTGGCTCACCGCCCTCCTTCCTGTCAAAGTTTATCATGGCTGCGGCAGTGTGGACAGTGCTGGACCCTCTGGCGGTCTTTGCTGTGGATGCCGTCCTGGGGGTAAGTCACTTAAAATAACATGGACACTTCTGGACTGTATATAGAAGTTTCACATTATCTTAGCAAAGTCACTTCACAAATAAAACTGAATGTGAGAACAAGGATGAGATAGACAGACTGTAGAGAGAGAACATTATTCAGGATTTTAGGTGTATTTTTGGTTGGGAATGATGAATGGCATTTACATATGCCAATACACTGTACATTCAGAAGTTTAGATATATTAAGAATCAAACTTAGAATTGTAAACCTCATTCATATTGAAATGGATCTTAGAATATATTGTGTTATTATGCATATATAGTATAATGATGATGAACCAATGAAGATGTGGCATAACTAAAAAAAACATTGGCTGTTCCAAACACTTACCCCTTAATGTCAATTTATGGAAATATTATATACTGTTTTTTTTAATCTATCAAGCTTTTTTATTGTTAAGTTTTCCCTTGTGAAAAGAAGTGCTCTTCAAATATTGTATTTTCAAAAGACAGTACTCACAGATAATATAATATAATGTGTAAAGTGTAGGCCTACTTAAATATAGTACACTTTAATGAAGTACACTTTTAAAAAGTGGACATTGTAGTAGTCAAATTAAAAGTTTGACTTAAAAGCACAGTTTACTTCATTATGTTTTAATAATCATGTCTCATGATTTAAAGAAGTACACCTATTTTAATGTATTGATAATTATACAATTAAAGAAACTTGCAAAGTAGCCTACTTGCTTATGATTTTAACTTTAGTGACCCTAACTTGTATTGTAACATCCAATCCACCCCCACCATCTTTGGCATCTACCAGGACTTACAGGACAGATTTTACAGAAATCCTGTAAAACTTTCCTGGTGAATGTGCAACAGAAATGTGGAGAGCAGCGAGGCCTGTTACAGAACATTGCCTGGATTTGCCAGAATTTGTGCCTAAGATGGGCCAACTTGAAAAAGGGGAGGATTGTTCTCCCTTTACAAATTATGTGTTCAACCAATTGAACCCATAATTTGGGTTAATTAATAATAACCCACCTATGTGGTGGTCAAAAATGTGCTGTTTTTTTATTATTATTATTATTTCAATGTAATGAATGTAGCCTACTATATTTTAGCTCGATAATATTTTTTATTTAATATTTTGTATTTTCAGGGGATTTTATGGTACTAAATTATATTTATGCAGTAGTTATAATCCATTTATTCACTTTTTGAGCATAAACCACACAATTTAATTTTCAACTTAAACTGTCATAAATCTTGAATGCTTTGGAGCACCGACTTAAGTTTGGTCTCTTTTTAAAGTTGACACTTGGCAGATTATTGCTGAAGTAAAATAAATAAATAAATAAATAGTTTTAAAAAGTAAACTTTAAAAAAAAGTTTAAGAATGTTACATTTATTGTTATGAAATAAAAATACTATTTTAACTTTTTATATAAAATATATATTTTCCAAAACTTGTTTTATGAGAACATCAAGACCATAAATCTAAACAAGTTGTTTTACAAATTTGAGCTTGATATCTCAAAAAAATAGCTTTCAGTAAGATTTAGTTTGGGTGCAGTACCAAAAGTTTCCACTAGATGAAATTTGTTTCCCATTTATTTACAGTGCAGTCTTTTTTTCTTTTTTCTTTTTACCGCGAGTAGTACACTTTTTTTTTTTTTTTTCTGGACCATTTAACCTTTTCCGAATCATGTCCATGATCTTTTTGTTTGTTTGTTTGTGTCTGTTCACATAGCAAGTGGCAAGTTTCTTACCATTCTGATAAAGTTGAACACAAAATGGTAACATTTTACAAATCAAAATGACCGAATAGCACCAGAGAGTTATATATTTACATTTTAAATGTGTGCGGCAGTTTTGAATTTGTAAAATATGTTTTGATTTTGTTTGGTCAGCGTCTATCCTACAGTGCAGAGGAACCATTAGCAGATGCTGCCAAGCTTTACTGGCATTTCTTTCGAACGGAGCAGTCGGGTACAGCAGGCATCATCATCACACTTTTCCTGTATGGCGTCCACTGCATCCTCTCCTTCACTTTTCTTTATGTTTACATCCTCAGGTACAGTACTTTAAAAGCAATCAAACAAACACAAAAATAAAAAGTTTGTCAAGTTGTTCTGGACTTGTCCCAGTGGATCAACTTAAATGTCTTATTTCATTTGTCACATGCCCTCATGCCACTGCAAATCATTTTGCTTAACTGTGAGCACTCACTTTTGCAGCAACCTTGGTTCTGCAACCATTTTTCCTAATCATTTCTTTCAAAGGCATTTCAGAAAATTGTCCAATAATGAAATCAAATGTAGCTTACATTTACAAATCAAATGTAGAAATCAAAACTAGCTCTGAATAGCAGCAGGATTTTAGTCATTTTGGTCTTGTAATATAATTTTCTCTAGGAGTGTAATCCTGGATGAGCCCCAATTTACATTAAAGTAATCCATAGCCAGAGACAACATAGGCAGGCAATGACGTGCATTTAGAATGCAAAATAGGTGGTATAATAATAAGCTAAGTGGGAGAGACAAAAACGCCTGATAACACGAGTGCAAGAATTGGTCGCAAGAAGATGCTCTTCTCTGAACAGGGCATTCATTTTATAAGGGAACTCACCTGACCTTGACGAGGCGTTCTTTATTTGCCATTTTTAATTGTACAAGAGGGAGAGAGAAAACACAAGGCTTTTAGCAGTGCAACTGAGCAGAGTGATATATTATCATATAATACATCACACACATTTACATTTAACAGACAGCAACCAACATTGTCTTATAGATATAATCGACTTGACATTTATTGATCTAGTTAACAGCAGAATTTCACGTTTGTATATAGTGTGTGTGGGGGGTGGAGGAAATGCTGATGTTGAGAGAAAAGACGTGAACATGAAAAAGCAATAAATTGTCTATCTCCGGAAACTAAATTTCACGATAAGAACAAAAATGCAGTATTCTCTTTTCCGTTGTTCTTTGCTGTCAACTTGTGAGTTTGTGTGTGACCTTCCTGGTGGAAGTGTCAAAAGTGTCAAAACACTGCAGTCCACACTATTCAGAGTCTGAGATTATGGCAGTGTATTTTTGGACAGGGAACCCCTTAGGGACATCCAGCCAATGAAGTCCTGTCCACCAGCACATAAGAATCATAAACAGGCTCTATCAAGAGCTTTCTGCTCATTATCATCATCTGACAGCCAAGTGTTGATGTAATGCAATTTGATTTAATACTCTCATGAAATTAAAGAATGAATAATCAGAGAAATGACATGAAGATGAGCTCAAATCACCTTCACAGGGTTTGTTAATATGCATGACAGACACAATGAACACTGGGGTTTCCGATTATATTGCCAGGCAGCAAATTGTAGTGTTTTAGCTTTACTGCCTTCTTGAAATGTTCATGATTTTTTTTTTTTTTTTTTTTTTTTTCATGAAATGAAATGTTCATGAAATATTACGGAAACATGCATTAAGAAAATGAATAGGCTCAATTTTGAGTTCTTTTGGATTTTCATTGTTTGAATTGATTCTATTGGGCAAGAGAAAGATGCACAAAATCATATTAACACAAATGGAAATCCTTTGATGTTAAGGCTAAATTTGGACCAAGAAGTCAAGAAATACACGTGTCAGATATAGATATGGCATCAACTGTTCATGGATCACTTTTCATGTTTGAATATTTAGGTCTGTAATCACACACTGTAGCTTTAAGGTCTGGAAATAAAACAAAGGACCCAAAAGTGTAACAACCTGATTTTCCACTAATCAGTGTAGAATGGTCTCAGAGAAAGAGCTTTCATCTTGTTTCTCAATGGCCGGGCTTATATCCCACACTGGATGGACGACATTAAGTGTCAGCCGTAGAGAAGGGTAATGTCTCATGCCAGTGCATGGCTCTAGGATGGCAGGGTTGGCGCATGTAACATGGGTTAAAGCTGAAGAGTGGCTGTGCTGTGTGAATGTAGGCCAGCAGTCTGATTGTGAGTAGGCTTGCACGTTTTTATGGGTTATCTGCTTCTATTCACTGTGTGGAGAGAAGCACTGACACAGTGCCTGACCTATTTCTAAAATAACGCCTGAGGCTACACGTATAGATAGAATGAACTGTTATCCGTTTTTAATTACATTTTAGCAAGCCCTGATTCACTCCCTGCAAAGCCGGAAAGAGGTATGTTTTGCATTTTATCATTATATATGTTGGAAAATATATAAACACAATCAGACATTTGATGTGGGTCCATTAGTGAGCATGCTGTTCTGAAATAAGAGGAGAATTGTGTCACAACTGAAGTGTCTGTTTTAAAGCAATGAATGAATGGTTCTCCTGCTCAACATCTGGTTGGTTGAGAGGCTTTCAGGCTGACGATATCATTGGTTAAGAGGCAGACTGATACGAGAATGTGCTAGTTCTCCCGGGGTCTTTGTTTAATTCCCGATGAATTTCTTTGCGCTGAAATTTTGTCAGGAATATTTTATGGATAGTTTCAAATGTTTAATGGTGGGATTTATCAATCCTGCTCCTTCCTTCCTGCAGAGTTTAGTATCTAAAACACTTGTCTGTCATTTTTAATAAACACTAAATCCTTATTGTCTTATTATGTGCTTTAAAGGTAAATCTTCATGAGCAGGACTGAGTACCATTGGTTCATGGGATGTCATGGTTTCCCATTTATAGCTTAATCTGACCTTGGAATAGTTCTTTAACTGTTAGCTAGATGAAACAACTGTACATTATCAAGATGTCAATGGACTGCTTCAGATTTATTCAAATGTCTTAATTTATCATTGAAAGGTACACTTGAAATGTACAACTGTTATTGCTGGGTGTGAGCAGGTCATATTGACTAGGCACAATAACCCTCATACAGATTCTGTGAACTGTGTCTTTCTTTGGATGTCCCTCCTTCTGGATTGTTGTTGCCTTTTGATGCAGTCATGTTGCTGTCTCAGGTCCAGGCTCACATTTTGAGCAGGTGGCTAAGAGCAGGACTGCAAGCTATGTCCAGCACATCCAGAAATGTTTGATGCATAGCAATGGACGTTTCTCACCTTAATTTGCCTGGAGTCCAGATTTGGACCTAGAGTGGCAATGGAGTGTTGGAGGGACGTTCAGAAACAGGAGCCTTCCAGAAACAGAAAGACTTAGAAGAGCACCGAAAATGCCATTATCCTTACTGACTTTTTTTTCTGCAAGCCAGTGAACATGCTTATAGAGTGATCATAAAGTGTACTAGGATAATCTTTCAGGGAACGACAAGGTTGGAGGTATCTCTGGTTCTGGAATTGAGGAGAAGCATCCATGACCATGGGCCTCCTATCACCATGCCAGAATCACAGTTAGCAAAACCTTCCACAGCAACCAAATATTGCTGCAAACTATTATTTCTGTTTTCCAGCTTACCTTAGGCATCTTAAGCCATTGTTTTGTATCTTTTTCAAATACTGAAAGCATCATCACTGGTCATGCACTGTCTACAATAAATCCCTGGCATAATTTAAAATGGAAATATGATTGGATGAATATTAGTTCACATATGGTTACTAAGTATGTAATAGAATATGTGTACTTTGGTAATTGTTCATCATGCATGAATGGGTTACCTTCATTTATTCATGCATGCTTAAGTCCGATGTATATGCCTTAGCAAAGCAGTCATTACACGCTTCTTTCCCATGATAGAATGATGGATCAATATATTCCACAATATGTTTCAGTTATATTTCAAATCATATTTTAGAGTTTTTTTGTTTTGTTTTTCTCTACTGTTTTTCATCTTTTATACTTTGCATGGTAAATGTTTCTGGAGTGCTCATTACCCTTTGAACAAGAATAATCTCTTTTCTGTAGCGGAGGGTCATAGGCGTTTTGAAGAGAAGCCAAGCTGTGTGTTTTTATGGCTGTTGATTCATGCGCTGAGTATGTGAGATGTCTGAGGAGATTCGATATCAATAACCACACTGTAGTAGTCATATGACTCAATTCTTTGTCACCAGACAGAGATTCAAATGCCTCTATATGCTCAACTTCTTTGAAGAACATTAGGATCAATGTATGATCTGAAGAGACAACCTTTCCACAAAAACACAAACAAACAAGCCTCCTACACTACTTGTAGAATCTAGCATACTCCCCAAGTCACTCATGGCACCTTCTCTTTGACTTTCTCTGTGACTTTGTTTACTTGAGTATAAAATAGGGGAGAAGAAAATAAAATTGTATATTTTAAAATATAAAAAAAAAAATGTTAACAAATGTGTCAAACCTTCTACCGTAGACTAGAGTCGCTTCTGTTCTGCCGGTTGACATTGACAGGTCAGGCCTGCTTCTCTGCCGAGCTGAAGCTCATCAGAATTTCACTGTGTTGGAAAGGTCAGATGAGCTGTTCGTCAGACGGTAACAGCCTTGACAGCAAAATGACCAGGATGTGACAAGGTGGAATAAAACCCGTTTGAACTCTGAACCTCTGTCCTGCAACTTTGCAACAAACCAAGAATTAGTTAATTGATTTATCAGTTAATCATTTACATGCCATTCCAACCCCTTAATAGTTGCTATATTCCATCAGCGTTTTGTGAGGAACAGATCGGAAATTAAGTTGATATTCACTGGGGGCTCTCAAATATCATTCACACTTCTGCTCAATTAAAAAACAGCTGGGTGTACATCATTAACAGTGAATGCCATTGGTTCTTTCATGTCACGTGACAGATTAGGATACAACACAAGGTGTGTTTGTACATTTCTTTTTGTAACAACAACATTTTCATTTCATAGTTAAGGATAAAAATAAAATTGGTTTAAAATAAGTAGATTCTACAAAAAATTCAACTTATGCATTTCAAAAGCAACAATATACACTGCCATTTTAAAATTAAGCGTTAACTTTTCTTCTTTTTTTCATACAGACTTCACAATGATGGGAGACTGTTAGATATCTACCAACGCCTTCACAGCACTGAGGGAGCATTCTTTATTCCACATGACATGGAGGTCTCCAACCAGGAGCTCAATTACATTGTAAAGAAGGCAGAGCAATGGAGAGGCTTCAATGGAGAGAGACGCAAGGTGAGCCTGTGGAAGTTCTGCTTATAGTGGTAACAACCAGCACTGAACACTGGGGTTCAAAGAGAATATCTTCTTGCAAAAAGGCGATCCAGCTGCCATGGGCTGCATTGCCACAACGCTTGACTGTTGCAAAGCTCTTCTCAAGTCTTAGGCGCTTAATTGGATTAATGGCTGTTTTAAAGAAGATGGGCAAAATGGTAGTTGATACTAATCCATCAGATTGCCTCTGCAAAAGATTTCTGTCTGTCTGATGGCTTGTAGATGCCCGCTAGCATTTATGAGTAAGAAAGCCTTTGTGATGGTTTTCAGAAATGGACTGTCACGTTGAACTGTTCACTGAGCTTTCTAATATGCATTATAATTAACATAAAATGGAATCAAAGGATATAACATTATTATTTCAAATCATTCTGTTTTCTTTAGTTACATTTATGAATGCCAAAAATTTGTCACAGAGGTTTTTAGCTAGTCTAATTAGTTGGGGCTAATTATCCAAAAAGGAATTCGGCTTGATTAATCCACGGAAATCAATTTCCAGCAATATTTCATTAAGAAAAAAGACCGCTCAATCAACAGAGGGACGCATGAGGACACACACACACACACACACACACGTTCACAACTTGGGTGGCAACTCCTCTTTTAGTGTTCTTGATGAAGAAATGTTATTGGCTGTCAAACAAGTCATTAAAAAGGCATTCTGTAATTCCTAGCTCAAATCGTAGACCTTTGCGAATCACGTTATTTTTCCAGCCCTTTCCAATGACCCTGTTTATGTTTTAGATTCCAAAAGTACTGCTACAGCTGTGGCAATATTAGTAATGAAGGTGCTACAAATTGGATACAGTTGTTTAGATTGTAATTAAGAAAACAGCATCGTTTAACCAACACGCTTGCAGAATCTTTTTTAACTAGAACAGTCTTCATCCCAGAACTGCAGTCATAACCTCCTCTCTCATATTGGCCCTAATTTGCCGTTATTGAACTGATAAAATGCTAACACATTAAACACATTTGCCAGCATGATGAAAATTTAGGGTTATTGCATTTCACAATTTTTACATTATTCAGGCTGACGATTTTTCATTTAAATAAGACGGGCTAGGCCATTATTTCATAATTATTGTGGCAATTTCTCTATGCAAAAAAAGGGTCACTTTCCCAACTCAGCAAAGACATATCCCTATTAAACTAATTTGCCTACTTGCAAATTTTTGTCATTTTTCCCTCATTAACTATTTATCAACACAGTAGGAAAAAAAATATATGTTGGAGGGGAGGGAGCAGCCAGACAGAGCTGAAACTAATATTTTGCAACTCTAATGATTTTTTGCATCCTTAATTAGATAGAATATGCTTGATATGATTAGGTCAGGATGTAGTAGTTTTCATTAAAAATAGATTTCAGAAACTGTATTCCAAATGTTCCCTCACAATTAAATAATGAATCCAGCACATTCCTTATTATGGACCCAATTAATATCGCAGAAAGAGGCATGATTTTAATAACAAGAGGCCATGAGGCCTTCATTAGCAGAGAATGGGGGTGGAGAGAGCGTAGAAAACATTTACAGGTACAGATAGAGCCACAGGATGCTTGGAAACTTCAGAAAGTTTTAGCAGCTTGTTTGAATGCCTGTGGCAAATACATGTGCTGATCATTACAAATTAATATTACAATGTTGCAAAGATTGACATGCTTTGTCTTGGCCTCAACTCAGCGTTTCCAAAAGCCCTGGGGGGGAATTATATTTACTAAATACCATCATTACAATAAATATAATTTATTATCATCTTTTTTAAAGATGTGTTTGTTTTATGTAATGCAAGTATTTTGGCCAGCTGTGTCTTGCAGTGTGACATGCTGTACTTTATCTAAAACTATTTTTCTAATGCCTCTACAATTATTATACATGCAGATTTTATGAGCTCATATTAATTAAGATACTACATGGAATTTATGCACTTTTAAAAATGTATTTTTCAGACCACAGACCATGTAAGTGATCACAATCCACCTTTTTTTTTTTTTTTTTTTTTTTTTATGTGCAAGGTTTCCGGTGTCATTTGTTTCCAGTTGTTTTATTTTCACAAAATAACTAATTTATTGTCATAATCACACTGGTTTGTAGCGCAAATAGTTTTACTGTTTACTGCACTTTGTTATTCTTCTAGCTATTTACCTATAGCGGCCAATGAAAGTCATGGGAAGTCTCTCACATTCAAAGAAAATAGCTTACTTCCGTGTTGCAAAATAAGGTGGATTGAAATACTCTGTTTTTACGCCAAATCTCTGACATAAAATAAACATAAAAATTTACATTTTAACCTAAAATCAGTGTCCATGCAATCTGTCATCTAGCATTTGGGTATACGATAATTAAAGCTAATAATTTGCCCATTAAAGTAACTTGATTGCCACCTGATATGAAGCACATTCTTCTTTATAGAATAAAGAAACTGTTCTGACAGTAAAACAGTCATGGGTAATTTATCATTAACACAAGTTTCTTCTTCCGAGCACTACGACAATAAAACAATCCACAATAAATAATTCTTGGTCTTATCATGATCAAATTCTGCACGTTTCATGGGGCGATCATAAAAACTAATCGGATTTTTTACTCTTTAATTAACTTCATATTATGGTTTATTTTCTTCCAGGCCATGTGATCAACATTATTACATTATTAACACATTGTCATACTAGCATTCAGCGGCAACAAAAAAAAAAAAAAAAGGATTTGCATTTCATAGCATGGTTAGCTACATTGTAGATTGTGGGTCTTTTGACTTTTTTTTTTTTTTTTTGCGTAAAACTATACACTTCTTTGATGGTGATTACAACCGCATAGACTTTATGTTTTAACCAGACTCCTATAGTGTGTATATCTTGCAAAGGGGCCTAAAGTCAAAGTGTGCGGATAATGAGCTCATTAATTATGTATAGGCACTGCTGCAGATGGACCTCATTAATTGCGTGCCGTCACCTTCTTGATTACTGTACCTGGAAGGGAGGTGCTAATGTCTGCCGTGCTTAAGCAGGTAACGCAAACTGTTTTGTCACCGGCTGTGTGACAGTGACAGAGGAGTCCGGCGTCGCTGTAATCTTCACCGTAATTCACCAGAACGTTACGCTAATGGCTGCTGATAGCCCTGGAGATGTTTTCGCTACTGAATCGCATCGAGATTTGCGCTCTGTCGTGCTATTTGTCTCCACATGTCTCAGTAATGTCTTTCCACGGGCTGAATTTAGGGAACACCCAAGGTGCTTTGCAAAACAACTGACAGGGGGCCCAACCTGTCGCAGGAAGGAGAACACACGCATTGAAGATCTAATGACGGCCAGACTGCCGCACTCTTCCTGTGCACCCCCCACCACTCATCTCTCTGTCTCAGCGTCTGTAATTATTAAGACGGGAGTTACGTGGGACCTTTTCATGCTGTTGCTTTAGTCCAACTTTATGACGACAAATTCATCATAGAACTCGCTCCAAGCTTCAAGCTGCCTTTGTTCACATGATGAAATATTGTCAACTATATGTTATATTTGAAAGTCAGAAAACCCTGATAATATTGTATTGTTTATTTTGGCATCTGCTTTTCTTCAAAGTACAGCGTCAAGAACATATTTGGGTCAAGTTCTTTTCCAAATGCAAATGAAAGTATAACAAATTAAATGTTTCTGTAAGAAAAAAAAGAGACCTATTTTAGACCTTTTTTTTTTTTTTTTGCTTTGTAATATTGTGTTCATTACAATTAAGCAAAACATAAAAAAATAAAATAAAATAAAAACCTTCTGTAATTCTATACCTATCAGTAATATTATTTTTATTTTTATATTTAATAAACCAATACTTTTATTCAGCAAGGATCTAAATATCATTATAGTGATAAAAATGACAGCAGAACTTTCTGTTTATCAAATATATTAAGGAGCTGCTTTTCAATAATAAGAATTGTTTAAGCACCAAATCAGCATATTTGATTGATTTCTGGGGATCATGAAGGATCATGTGACACTGAAGACTGGAGTAATGACTGCTCAGCTTTGACACCACAGGAATAAATTACATTTTAAAATATATTAAAAAACATTTATTTTAAATTGTAATAATATTTCCCAAAATTACTGTTTCGACTGTAATTTTATAACCATATAAACAAATAAATGCAGCCTTGGTAAGCATAAAAGTCTAAAACATTAAAACATTTTACTTACCCCCAACTTTTGAATAGTACCGTATATTGCAGTATTACATTTAAAAAATAAAATGATTTTTTAAAGCTTGGCATAACTAGAAATATGTATATTTGTAGCTGTAGGTTTAGATTTGTAGTTGTTTTTATCTTATTTTCATGCTTGTTTTGTCTTATTTTAATTAATTTTAAGTCATCTTGAGGCCCGCTTGGAAATTTGTGGCTCCCCGGTTAAGAACCACTGCACTAAGGAGAATGCTGAGGATTATTTTGATTGTCACAGTTCAAAAAATCCTGTGTTTCCTTGAAAGCAAGCCCATGTCACTGGCATTGATAGCTCCATGCTTTGATAATTTAGAGAATTAATATTTTTTATTATTATTATTATTATTATTATTATTTTTAAAGATTTTAGTCCCACATACATTTGAGGGATTTCCCTGTATTCTCATTTTTGGTTCGCACCTACAAAAGCTCACCTGCTGACTAGCCGCCCATGACCGGCAAGCTCCGGCGACTCTGTCAGACAACAATGGGCCTAAAAAAAAAAAAACTGCAAAAACACCCAAAACAGGAAGATAAACACAGGAACGAAGGGGGAAGATGCTCTGAATCTCTCCTGATATGGGAAGGGTCACAGGAAGGCACCTGCAGCCCTCCCCCTCCACTCCGCCAGCCTGTTTGCTTGCATTAGTTCTAAAAGCCGCTTCTTCAATTACAGGAGGCTATTAGTGGACAGTGCACAGAGGCTGCAGGGCCCCGGGCTACAGCGCCGCAGAACCGCACAACAGAGCTCAATACGACATGACTGCAGAGGGGACACGCCTGCCATGCAGAAAAGGTCAACGACTTTTGGTGGGCAGCAATGTGTGAAAGTGTTGCAGTCGCACAATGCTTAGAGAAGAGAGGGAGAATCTAGTCTGGATTTGTGAAGAGTGTGGAAGCCCTTCAGATGTTTCTTGGCTAATTTATTGCTTTTCTGGGTTTATAAAACTCATATCTCATCTGCAGTTTGGTTGCTGTTTTATGGTTATGAATAAGTCAGGATTTTATGATGGATGGGTAATCAGTAAAAACATTATCTTAGAGAGTGAGCAAGAGTTAGTTTGGTCACACGCTCGGAAAACATGGCAGCACCATGATTGTTTTTATACAGCGCTTGTTTTCCACATACCAGGCTGGACGTTGGTTTTATCAGAGATGGACGTTTCTTTTAAATTTATCCGAACATATTGCACACGGTCAGCTGTCAAAACAATTGCAGCTGGGAGCTTGAAATTGAGTCCACATGTTTAGATAGATCCTGTAATCTCTCTCTCTCTCTCTCTCTCTCTCTCTCGTTCACTCATAACGTAAAACAGAAGGAACAAATTGGATGGTCAGTAAGTCAGTGAATATTGTTTAAAGATGCAGCACAACAGGGATTTGTGAGAATATCACATTTTTAATATAATTCTTTTTTTTCCCCTCTGTGACCAAACAAATTGTTTTCAGGCAACAACTTAAACTGACCAACAGAGCCTCAGAACAGAGATGGTGTATCGCTAAAACACAATAGTCACAAATAGAAGTGGACAAAAATTTCAAAGTTCTTAAATATGCTCACAAATCAAGATTTTTTTCCAAAGATTCAAAATATGTAATTTGACTAAAATTTGTAACAAGCTAAGATTCAGTTTAAGCTGAAAACCATTCATTTGTAAGAATCTTTGCCTATACAATGCTGTAGGTGACAAGAATTTTTGTGCTGGAACAAGCTGAAACCAAGAGTAAAGAAGAGACACTGATGTCTTTTACCAATTGTTGTTGCCTCTGGTATTAGAGGTTCTGCTTTGTGTTGTCTCTAAAATCACCCTGTCGTAAAATCAAATTAGTTAGGTATGTATAAATTAGTTAGGAGAATGTTCCGCACACTCTTCATAACTAAGTTTTGGTGTATTGGTGGCTAATTTGTATGAATTCGTATACACTCCAAAGTAATAAAACATTGCTATATTCACGTTTATCTTTTCCGTAAAAAAATAAATACGCTTTTAGCGCATCTCACTGGACATTTCACTTTGAAACTGTCATGAAACGTGCACGACGCAACATATTTTGCATTTTGCAAAAATGTTGCCACAGGTACGTTTTTCTAATGAGCCTGGGCTGTGTAGAATAGTTGTTTTCTCATGAGATCGGGTTCTCACTTTTGTTTGTTGAAGATCCAATCTGTAAATTGGAAAAACCCAATTCCTTTGGGAAAACCCAAATGAATCGGTCTGTGTTTTTAACTAGTATCTGTACTGATGCTCAAGTCTCTGTATGAGCAGATTGGTGTATGCAAAACCGTCTTAGTACGAATGTAAATATCCTTGATTCTCTCCCCTCCAAACAAACCTCGAAAAAGTTACACTTCCAGGCATCAGTGCTTCATGCAAGTCACCATCTCCTTTCCAGAGTTGTTTATGGATTAAATGGGCTTTTTAAGCATTTATAAAAGCAGATTAGTAACAGTGAATTATGCAGATGCATGGGGCAGATTATCCTGAGCTCAGATACTATCTCCTCTTTATCTGTCTCTGCTTGGAGTCTGAAGTTAAATATTCATGCCCGTTTAGTTTATAATTCTCTCTACCAGCCCAGTTTCAGTCAAGCACACGTCACAGTAGATTGGCGTTGCATTAGCATGGGTTCACTGAGGTAAATGAGTTGTGCTGTCAGAAGAGCGTTCACTGTCCACTGCAAACAAGCGATAAATAAACAATACAAATGATCTTGAGATGACTCATTTTGTCCGTTCTGATGCTCAGCAGTTGCTTTTCATGTCTATGGAAGCGGTAGGGCAGATATAGAGCCGTTCCACAGGCAAATCATGCCCGGACACCACAGATTTATGCTGCCCTAATTACACAAACAACATTCCTTGCCATGTATGCGGTGATAATGCGCATCTGTCTCTGTTCTACATGCAGGAAATATCTGGGTAATCCAGGAGTCTCTGCTTTAAATGCATTGGCATTTTCTGCATAAAACAAACATGTAGCCAGAGATAACCATTCAGAAAAATGACATGGAGTCAATATCACCTGTATAAAATATCACATCACCTGTATAAAATGCACCAGTTGGTGTAAGGAAGTAGTCCCATATAGGGGAAGGATGCATTTATTTTGATGGTCTCCTTTAGTTGTTCTGTTGACTATAAATAATGTTGCACCTGCATGTCAACTAACTCTTAGTAGAGTATTAGTTGAGTATTAGTAGTGTATACTGTTATGGGGTTACTGAATAAGGGGTTAAGGGTTAGTAAAATAAGTTGACATGCACTTATAGTTACCAGTAGAATGTCTGTTGGGGACCATAAAAAATGGCAGATATTAAGCAGACAACCTACTAATACTATAATGAGAGTTAGTTGACATGTAGCTGCAACATTACTTTTACGTATATCTAAAGGGGACCATCAAAATAAAGTGTTACCTAGGGGAATTCATTATTTTAAAGACGTAAGCAATGAGGTTGTTCATCAGTGCGCTTTTGTTAAAGCCTGTCCTCATTATTTAAATGTATTTAAAAAAAACAAAAAACATTTTGTTTAATAGTCAAATTGCTGGTGAAAAACTACATTACCCATGATTCTGCATAAAACCACCAACCAGAGAATTGCAACTAGCAAATCACACCAACACAACACTTAAGTGCCTACTCACTCCAATGAAGCGCTGCAAAGGGCCTAATAGTCAGTCTCCCTACGTTCTCACAAATCTTTGTGAATAATATTAATTATTAAATTAATAAACAATTATTAAAATATAACAATCAATATTCAATATAACAATTAATATTCAATATTACAATCAATATTCAATATAATATTAATAATCAAAATCTTTAAATCAATAGTTTTGTATTTCTCCATGGTTTTTATTTGATTATGCCATTCACAGTGCTTCTTGGGATTATTTCCCATTTCTCTTGACTTTATTTGCCACTGTTCAGTACTGAGTGCCATTTCTCTTGACTTCAACCGCTAATATTTATTTATTTATTTATTGCACTGAGCTCTGCAATGCATTGTGGTATTGCTTTCTCTCTGAGTGATACTTGCACTTTTTGAAATTTGAAGTTTCAAATTTTGAAGTACCCACAAAGTTGGGAGCATGAAATTGTCCAAAATGTCTTGGTATGCTGAAACATTAAGAGTTCCTTTTACTGGAACTAAGGGGCCAAGCCCAACCCCTGAAAAACAACCACACCATAAATCCCCCCACCACCAAACTTTACACTTGGCACAATGCAGTCAGGCAATTACCGTTCTCCTGAAAAACCACCAAACCCAGTCTCATCCATCGGATTGCCAGACAGAGAAGCATGATTCGTCACTCCAGAGAACACTTCTCCACTGCTCTAGAAGTCCAGTGGTGGCGTGCTTTACACCACTGCATCCGACGCTTTGCATTGCACTTGGTGATGTAAGGCTTGGATGCAGCTGCTCGGCCATGGGAACCCATTCCAGGAAGCTCTCTATGCACTGTTCTTGAGCTAATCTGAAGGCCACACGAAGTTTGGAGGTCTCTAACTATTGACTCTGCGGCTGAAAGTTGGCGACTTCTGCGAACTGTGCGCCCCAGCATGCACTGACCCCACTCTGTGATTTTACGTGGCCTACCACTTCATGGCTGAGTTGCTGTTGTTCCCAATTGCTTCCACTCTGTTATAATACCACTAACAGTTGACCGTGGAATATTTAGTAGTGAGGAAATTTCACGAATGGACTTATTGCACAGGTGGCAACCTATCACGGTACCACGCTTGAGTTCACTGAGCTCTGGAAAGCGACCCATTCTTTCACAAATGTTTGTAGAAGCAGTCTGCATGCCTAAGTGCTTAATTTTATACAACTGTGGCCATAGAAGTGATTGGAACATCTGAATTCAATGATTTGGAGGGGTGTCCCAATACTTTTGGCAATATAGTGTATAAAATTGGGTTGCGGCTTAATGACCATAGGAAAATGCGAGTCCCATGGCCAAACCATTTGAGAACCACACATTTTTGTATAGTTGTGTATTCTTGTAGAGCAGCTTAACCATGTATATCAGTATCATGTCCCCTGAATGCCCTCACTGGCCCCACATTCACCCTAAAGTTTGAACCCCAGCTACAGCTCTGCCTTGCTTTCTCCCATGATCCTCTGCTGTAATCTGCCCATCACATCATACTGTACCATGCCTGCCATGTGCAACTGTCACATAAATAACCCAGGCTGTCCGCCACACACACACGCACGCACAGGCTCATTCAAATCCACCTGTCAACTTGATGAAGCACTCGCCCGCAGGGAAGCATTGTTTACATTTTCACTCCACTCTTCGCAAAAGTGAGATTCTAATTATTTTCCCACTGTAAATTAAAGCCAAGTGGGACAGAACTGAGAAGCTGCAAATTCCAGTGGTGGAACGGCACTATATATAAACCGCTCTCAGGGAGACGGGTGGGTAGAGCACGAGAGGAAGGTCAGCGCTGTTTTGTCTTGATAACACAAGAGGAAAACAGCAGAGGTGCTCGTGGTGAAGGAATCTTAAAATCTGTGTTGGGGAAGCCACTTTGAACCTGTGTGTTTGCCAAGCTACAAGCTGATTTTAATTTAAAGAAATTCAACTACAGTCAAGCTAAATGTTTAAAGAATCTGTGAGCTACACTTGATTCTAGCTACTAATGAAAATTATCTTCAGTAAACTCATATCGTTATACATATTCAGAGCATTATATATAAAGTAACGATGAGATTTGGAGGGTGACAGCTTTACATTTAAACAGAAAAAGTCGTTGCACTTTATTTTACAGTATGTGTAGGCCTACTTACATTGTCCTTACAGTGTAGTTACCCAGAAAGTACTGGTGATAAGGTAACTACATGGGTTAAGGTTAGGTTTAGGGATAGGTTCAGGGTTAGTACCTAGTTATAACCCAGTTATTGCAGTTGCTATAATAAGTACAGTATGCACATGCACAGGACTGTAAAATAAAGCGCTACCGAACAAGTTATACAAAATACAGCTAAAAAAGAATTTAAAAAATAGTTTTAGTTTTTAGTTTATTTAGTAAATTTAGTTTCTCCCCCACCACCTTATTTTACTGTCTGTGGTCATTAAAGCTGGGCCTGGAAATGTTAAACTGATTGAAATATATAGGGATAGTTCACCCAAAAAGGACAATTCTGTCATCATTTGCACACCCCAAGTTGTTCCAAAGTTGTATGAATTTATTTCTTCTGCTGAACATAAAATAAGACATTTTGAAGAATTTCGGCTGGTGTTGGGCCCTATTGACTTCCATAGAATCCCCCCCAAACCCCCCCCCCCCCCAACCCCACCCCCCCAACTCATAAAATATGTACGATTTTGCAAAAATCTTACGAATTCGTACGAGTGAGGTCATATGAATTTGTACAAATTAGCCACCTCGTAAAATTCATACGAATTGCCGTTAGATCGGGTTAACTATGTGTAACCCCGATGCACTGAACAACAGAAGGAAATTGATCCAAAACAAAGTAAGCCTTACTGTCTAATGCTGAATCTCAGTGGGGGAAAAATTGAATTTAATAAGTGCCTTATTTGAAGTGCTTTTCAGTACATACATAGCAACATGCCACACAAATAGCACTTCTGAATTTGACGTTAGCATGTTGCTGAGCTAACAGTGGTATATTCTAATGAGCTTAAAAAATACAGAGTACACAGTAATATTGGGTAAAATATTACATTTTAATTGGATCAGCCTGTTTATTGTTTTTTTTTTTTTTTTTCCTTTTTTCCTTTTTTCTTTTTTTTTTCTTTTACTGAGCTTGTCACAATGAATTTTAAACACTAGGACATAACTTTATCCCCCCCCACACACACAATACATAAATAAATAAATAAATATCTGCAATAAATGAGAAAAATGCCCAATTGCATAAAAACTACTGAAATATGTAGAAGATTAAAAAAAAAAAAAAAAAAAAAATCCTTTGCATATTAACATGATTTTAAGCAGTGGGTTTCATCTGTTTGACTTTATTTTGTTGTTAGACTGTTTGTTCACCCTTTAGATATGTAGTTTGTACAGTATAATTAGTTGCATTTTGTTTTACACAAGAATAAATGGGTCCATTTGAAATCACTGAATAAATTTGGCTCTTTATGTCAGTATTTAAAAAGCAGCTCTCATCTTACTCTGAATCGGCACTGCAGTTATTACTCCATTAAACAGCAGCTTTCGTACACACTGGCTAGCATATTAGGGTTGTCGCGAGGATGCACCCGCACTTAAATAATGCACTTATTAAATTTCGAATATCCATTTTTACAAATATGGAGATGTGTAATCTCATTTGCTTGGGCACAGGCACAGGCTCATTTGGAGAGGAATGGAGCTCCAGCCTGTATTTTCACTTCCCGGACCCCAGCCTGTCTGTCCGTTTGCCGTAACGCCTGCAAAATCTGAATTTATGTTGCGGCTGGGAGACATGGTTTGATGTTTATAGTCCTCAAAGAAGCAATGGCTGTCTCTCCAGATTCAAATAAAGAGACTGATATGGACTCTATCAGATTTCTGAATACAGACGTCCACAATAAATCGAAGCTTGATTGGTTAGAATTAGGTTAGCTCACTTGAATGCTATCTGCTTAACCCACAGATGGGTTCCCTGAGAACAGCCAGGCATTGAGTGTGAGTCAAGCACTTACCGCCAGCGTGAAGACAGCGCTGGAGAAAAGCGCCCGCCAAGTATTTTAAGAAAAGGTTCAAAGGAATAACCATGATGCAGTGCGTGAAACGCTCAGAATACAGACTTTGTGATTTCTGACAGAGGAATTACACATGCAGATTAACCCCACTCGGTGCAAACAACCAAGACGAGATGTTGCTAAAGCGACAAAGAGGAGCACTTGAAATGTCACGTAATATGAAGTGCCAAACAACAGAGCCTTCAGTATCTGTCCAGACCACACATGGATCGTTCAGAGAACAAAATCTGAGTGTTTGCAATTTGCTCGCTGATGTCTTTCCGATGACGTTTGATGTGTCCTGTGACAATGCTCACTGCAGACCTTCTCTCCAGGCACTCTGTATTTAAGAAGTGTCTAATTACGTGCGGTAATGACTCTCAATTTCCGACCTGTGTTTAGCCAACAGTCTTAAGTAGTTTGAAAATCAAGACGTGGGTACACAGCGAAATTAAAGTTCTCCTTCGCTCTGACCCTGCCTGACAAGGCCTATGTTTTTCCAGAGGAGTCGTAATTACTGAGCAAATTAAAGGGTCACCTTGAGTTTATAAACTCGTCTGTGGCCTGAAAAACTTCCTGCTAAAAGAGGGAAAAGAGAAACAGAGAGAAAGTGAGTCATGTGGTAATCTGAAATCAGGCCTGTCTGAGCCTGTTGACTTCTTCCAAACACCCCTCAAATTGTTTGTGGTCTCAGAGGATGAAGTCCTGTTTTCTTCTCAGCATTTGTCTTATTGGTCATCCAGACCTGCTGGACTGAGTGTTCATTTAAGAGCCAAAAATGTCCACTATAGAGCGTTGTAATGATGATGTATTTTTGTAGGATAACCTTGAAGTTAGCATCACCCTGATTCCCTTACGGAGCCCCGCATATGACATGCGGGAAAAAAAGAATAAATTATATTTTGGCCACAAATTAACAATCCGTTCCCACGAATTACTGATATGTCAGCATTTTTTACTAATTTGTTCCCTCGTTTTAAGTTAATTGTGCACAAGATATCATAATTTGTTTCCTCCTTTTACTAAAACGTGGCCACGTTTTAATAATTTGTTCCCTTGTTTTAGTTAAATCAAAGCGAGGGCACGGATTAGTTCAAGTGGCCATGAGTGGCCACAATTTAAGAGAAATTTTTTAGAAAAACAAGAGAAATAATTCTTAATTCGTGGCCACGATATATACATACATACATACATACATACATTGTACATACACTATGTATGTCCGCATGTCATGTGTGGGGCTTTGTATTCCCTAAACAAAAACCCAACAGCATTTTTCTATTGGCTTTTGTATTGTTGCACAAATAATCTCTGTGACCAACAAAAGTTTATGATATTTACACGTTGTTCATCATGATATTCTTAAAAAATTAACCAAACTTTTATACATTTAAATACAATAATTCATTACATTTTATATAGCGCTTTTCTCTGCACTCAAATCGCTTTACGTAGAAGGGGGGAATCTCCTCAACCACCACCAATGTGCAGCATCCACCTGGATGATGCGACGGCAGCCATAGTGCACCAGAACGCCCACCACACACCAGCTTATTGGTGGAGAGGAGACAGAGTGATAAAGCCAATCAGTATATGGGGATGCTTATAGGGCCATGATGGACAGAGGCCATTTTTTTAATGACCACAGAGAGTCAAGAACTCGGTTTAACATCTCATCCGAAGGACGGTGCTTTTTGACAGTAGTGTCCCTGTCACTATACTGGGCCGTTAGGACCCACACAGATCACAGGGTGAGCACCCCCTACTGGTGTCACTAACACCTCTTCCTGCAGCAACCTAGTTTTCCCGGGAGGTCTAATGACCAGGCTCAACCCTGCTGAGCTTCAGTGGGCAACCAGTCTTGGGCTAGGGTGATATGGCTGCTGGCAAATACTATTGCCAGAAGTAAAAAATCTAAATGTTGGTTTTGAACTTGCTACACCATGATTTTCACTTCAGACAACTCTTTCAGTCTTCATAAAAAATTTTTAAAAATTAAAAAAAAGCCTGAAAGTTTAAGTTAGTGTGCACAAATAGTGTGCAAGAATGTGATTATAAACATAATGAGGTTGTAAAGGCTGCCTTTTTTAAGGCAAGTAATAGCTTTTGACAAACATCACAAGGGTATATTACTGGTGTATTTTATGTTGTAAATTAAAATGTGAAAATATCTTGAGCTTGTGTTAACCACAGACCTTATATTAGGCATTTAGAAAAAAAACAAAACAAACAACATTTAAAGAACCCATTGACTTCTGGACGATGCAACTGGAAGTGCTAAAATGCTAACTCGTTTATAACTCGTAATACATCGTCACTGCAGCACTTTATTATGACTTTTCTCTTTCTATAATTTTATAATATATACAAATATATACAAATAATTAATTTCAGGGTTATACAAGACCCTCCATGTAGGAGTGTTTTGTTTTTTGTTTTTTGTTTTTTGACACTGATAAATTCTGTAGTTCTGAATGATATTCATGTACCAAAGTATTTACATGACACTCCAAAGTACACCAAAACACCATTGTAATATTTGTGTTAGACCTAAAAAAGAATGGTGAGTCTTTGCACATAACATGCTGTGACAGTGCATTCACACATATGTTTGCGAAATGATGAGTATATGTATAGTGTGCGTGTGTGTGTTTGAGGTCAGAGGGGGGTGTGTGTTGCAGTGCTGACACTAGTGTGAAGCTGGCCCAGTTGGGTGAGAGGCGCTGTGATCTTCACACACCAATGCGTCTGAGATCCATGACCTATATAGCATGTTACACGCTCTGCTTGTCTCCTGTGTTCCTCTAATAGAGCAGGGCAGTGCATTACAGGTACAACACACACAAGGGACCCGTGCACACAGATCAGAGCCATCCCTCATGACATAAGACCTGCTGAGACACTTAAGATCTGATTTAATCACAACATCTGATTTTTTTCATTTTATGTTGTTATTTTGTATGTTTAGGTCTGTTTGTGTCTGCTGCTGTTTTCAGTTTCCTGTCTGCCTGAGTGGATTGCGGTTGTTGCTCTGTATAGCTTTGTTTTTAATCTCTATTCTCTATCTTTCCTTGCTGTTTATATTGCTTAATATAACTTGATCATCACAATATATCTGATATTATCTAATATTGTCTGTCACATTAATCTGACATTGCTAGCTTTAATCTAAATCGTTAGCACAACGCGCTAGCATTTCACTAGCCTGTTAACCTGCCATCCGTGCTTGCATTTCTTTTTTACTCGCTCGCGCCTTTTACGAGTCCATCAAACAACTGTGGTGAGTCGGATCAGTCAACAAACACAGTGAGCCATGTTATCTTCTCTTGTTATTGTCATTTGCACTGCCTGCCACATGTATAGCATAGAGTGTCTGATATCAAAGCAAATTTAAAATGCAGGCTAATGCTAATCGTAACATGTGAGTCGTCCACTGTGCTCCGTCTCTTCACCCCATGGCTCTGTCTAGCTCTGCTCTCTCTCAAGCTCCACCTCGGCCCTCAGTCGCTCCCGCTCCACCTCAGTCCTCCGGTACCCTGGTTCCACTTCGGGGGAGTCATCGTTATGGCTCCGCCGCGGCCTCCAAAGCCTACAGTGTCGTTCTGGTCCATCTGCTCTCTGTCTGGGCTCAGGGCTCCCTTTTCATTGACACCGTCTCCATCCATCATCTCCATGGCTTCGTCGAAGAGAATGGCTCATCCCTTCCTCGACTCTGCCATGGGGCATCACCCTGGCTGGACTCTGGGTGTGTTGTGTGATTGCTAACCACGCCGGAGGATGGAAAAGCTACTACGTTTGTGTGTGCTACTGTCATCATTACGACAGCAAACATCTTCTATTACTACTTGGACAGTACATTTTTCAATTAATTTAATTAAATTGGGTATATTTAGGTTTATAACTGGTCTGATTGTCATCTTATTGATGAATAGGAATGGTAGTTTGCGAGTAAAGATGGAAATTCCTGCATCAACGTCAGCTGCCTCCGTAATAATCTTATGATACATGCAGCACAATCAAGTAAAAATCGCTGATAAATGTATTAGGTAGTCTATTAGCAAAAGTGTTTTTCTATCTGTTTCTTCAAAACAAAAAGTGTTGCATTGTAAATTAAGTAAGCGTGCTCCGTCCCAGAACGTGAAGTGCAATCTGAGTGCATGCCTGCGGGGGATTGGGGATAATCGCACCAGGGCACGGTACAGGGCAACCGTGCCTAGTGTGGGTACACGCTTAGTTTAGAGTCCAATTCTGACTATTAACTATTAACTATGACTTAACTACGACTTTTGCCTCAATAAACCCCTAATGCTTATTAATAGTTAGTAAGGTAGTTGTTATGTTTAGGTATTGGGTAGGATTAAGGGATGTAGAATATGGTTATGCAGAATAAGGCATTAATATGTGCTTTATAAGTATTAATAAACAGACAATATCATAGTAATATGCATGCTAATAAGCAACCATTTACTAGTGAGAATTTGACCCTAAACTATAAACGAAAGGGTTGCTATATGCTTAAAGCATTAATTTCTTTCAAAAGAAAAACAAAATATTAAACCCAAACTTTTAAACTTTTGCATTTTTATCCAATTATGTCATAAAGTCAACATGAAATGCCACATTTTACTTCCATAATTTGATGCATTTCTGAAACAGGATAATCAACAACAACAACCAAAAATGTAGTGGGACATGATTGTTTTTGTTTTTTTATCATCGGGAATTGATTGGATGGTGAACAGTGGTCTTTATAGACCATGGGTGTCGAAACTCGGTCCTCGGCCCAAATTTTGATCAGTTTTTATTTTTTATTTATTTTTTTCTTCATTAGAATGAATTGTGCACAAAGCAAACAGGATCTACGATGAGGTTGTGGTTGATATCATTTCAGGTTTCATTCATGCTACTGGAAATGCAAGGTCAACTTGAGCACTCTGTAGTTGTGTAGTAGGTCTTCGAAGTATTCCAAACATAAAGAAAATTTGCATACTGTGCAAAAATAGTACAAGTAGCATGCTTTTCCAAGCATGGCCTTTCACACCAGCATTAATGAGTGATACGGGCCAGTAGTTTCTTTGTTTTTCCTTTCCCTCGTTTAAGGATTAGGCTGAAGCAGGTTATTATCGACTGTTGTTGGTTAGTGTCGTGTCAGGGTCAGAGGCTGTGTGAGTCATTCAGAAACCTGACACGCTGCATTCCTGCATCTCTCAGCCAGAGCTCATCACCTCCCAAGCACAGCTGTAAATTACAGACCATTACTGTCAACTATCCAGGTTTGCATTCATCTCAGTGAGCACTGAACTGTGGCCGCAGGTAGGGCAGGTAATTGCGTCAGGGTAAGCATTCGTGCAAGCATGCAGTTGTACTCAGATACACCCTTGGTCTGAACACACACACACAAACACGTGCAGCTACATGAATGTGAAGTCGTAGTCTATTTTTTGCTTTCTTTGCGTTAGCATTGTCCAGTAAAATATCAATATACCAAATTTTGATACCACAGCAAAGCATATGCCAATCGAAACACTTTAATTGGAAGTTAATTGTTAAAAAGTAATATGCAAATAAACAAACTGAATTATTTTTTGTATTTTTTTCATGCAGTTAAATGGTAAAAAATAAAGAACATTGAAATAAATGAAGAGCAGTTTTTTGTTATTAATGACAGCGGGATAGTCTACATTTAAACTGCAAAGGCCTAACGCACCAATTAGATATTTTGACAAAAAAATAAAAATAAAAATCTCTCTCTCCATGTGATTTTCATTCATTTACAGACATGGCAAAAAATATTGTCACCTTTTCACCTTTTGTTTCTTCCAAATAATCCACAATTTAAAACGTTTGAAATTAAAACATATTTTGAAATCCTCATATGCATGTCTTAAGTGAGCAGGTAAAAAAAAAAAAAAAAAAAAAAAGAAACAAAAAATGTAATTAACTAAATCTTTGGTAATTCCACAAAGAAATCCTAAAATGTCCTGTGCAATATTTCTGTCAACTTGGAGTAGTTTATAAATTACAAAAATAATGTTGGTTGTTATTGTTGGTTAAGTTATATATATATGCCACCATAATCACCATACTCTTCTTTCGTCTTCATTTTTTTCTTCAATAATAATAATTATTATTATTATTATTTATTTATTTATATTTATTTTTTGGCCATACATTGACAGTCAATGTGTTGTTTTGGGCCCTACTGATTCATGTACACAGCACTTTCTGTAGAGCATATGTTCAATTTTAAAAGCTGTAACTCTAGCTGTAATACTTGGTACCAGAATACTGTATATATATTTGAATCATGTGCGTATGTGTGGGGGTGTATGTGTCTCATTAGGTGGCAGTGTATGACTACATCTGGACGGAGGAGGAGCCTATGGTAGGATTGGCACCGCCTGTAGGCATGCCCATTACAGGATGCGAGACAAGCACCCATCTATCCATCTACACACTGCACTTGAACGGCCTGCGCCAACATTACAGACACTTCCTGAGACAACCTGATGGAGCCATTATAGAGGTGGGCATCTTCTATGGCATAATCCTAAAGTGAACTTTAAGAGTTAGTTCACCCAAAAATTTTAATTGTCATAATTTACTCACCCTCATATTGTTCCAACCCCCTAAGACTTTCGTTCATCTTCGAAACACAAATGAAGATATTTTTCAATAAAATCTGAGCTATTTCTGTCCCTCCATTGACAACAACGCAACTACCACTTTTCCGCTTCAAGAAGTTCATAAAGAGATTGTAAAACTAATTTGTATGTATTGAGCAGTTTAATCCAAATTTTCTGAAGAGACACAATCCTTTTATATGATGAACAGATTAAATTTAGGCTAATATTCTCATATAAACATTGATCAATGAACATTAACAGAAGCTCAACTGTACATGCTTGATGCGCAAGAAAAAAACTCTTGCGGAAGCTCAAACACGCCGTGTAACACGAGAATGAACCTCATTGGTTCTTGCACGTCAAGCAAGGATGCTTGAGCTTCCGTTTACCATAACTGATGTGTGAGTTGATGAATGTTTATATGTGAATAAATGCCTATATTAAATCCATTCTGGTATAAAGTGATTGTGTCTCTTAAAATAATTTGGACTAAACCACTCAATTCAAATGGATTAGTTTTACAAGCTCTTTATGAACTTTTTAAAGCAGGCAAAGTGGTAGTTGCAGTCAATGGAGGGACAGAAAAATATCTTATTTAAGATAACTTCATTTGTGATCCAAAGATGAACGAAAACCATAAGGGCTTGGAAAGACATGAGGGTGAGTAAATGACAAAATGTTTGTTTTTGGGTGAACTTACCCTTTAATAAGTGACTGTCTCAGAACGCTCTATATGTGTCACACTGATGACATTAGCCGCGTTTCCATTACCCTTTAAATTGCGCAAATTGAAATTGAAAATACGCTCAATGGAACCACGTCAATTTCGCAAAAACTCCCATTTATCGCAAAAAAGTTTTTACGCTCGCATGAGGTGGTTTTTCAGGCAATTCGAAAAAGAAATATTTCGCAAAACTGCAATGGAAACAGGTCACCTGACTTAGAAGGCGCGGTGTGTTTTGACAGAATACGAGACAGAGTTATTTATTAAATTCATAAAAGACAAAAGAATTACAGGAATACTGGATTCTAAACCTCAAAGAAATGCCACAATCCAGACCTCGGAGCAGAAATGAGTGAGAAACACCTCATACACAGTATAAGGGTCTTTCCTTGCCATTAATGCTTGGATAACACGCCTACGTCGCTTTCCATTAATAATAATAATGTCTAGTGCGGTGGCTGTGATATATATATAAACCTACTAACGTCCGTTGGCATGATTTTTGGAATTACTTATCTTATGTTTTAGTCGCATTACATCGGTTAATGGAAACGCTGTCATTTCGCAATAGTTTTTTTAACGATATTTAGAAAAAATCACAAAAGTTTTGCGCACATCTGTAATGGAGGCCTATTAATTAACAGAACACAGGTGATACAGATAACGATGATTGATTAAACAGGTGATACAACTGAACTGATAATGACAGTAACCATGGAAACGAAGGAGTGGCGGGAAAAGAACAAAGGAAAACAGGAACAAATCAAAACACAGAATGAAAGTCCAAACATACACTGACAATATGCACAACACACGTGACAATATGCACAACACACAAACGGTGCTACTCACGTGGCGGTCACCCAAGAATTGATCAGTCACAATTGATCACAATTGAGCCTAACAGTAGCATGTTGCTATGCTAACAACACAAAACAGAAAAAAAAAAGAAAAAAAAATTCATTGGACTGAAGAATTAAATGTACATATTTTTTCTAGACCATCCAGCATCTCACTGATTTACAATATGTTGTGATATTGCCTTACCTGTGAAGGATACATACAACTGTTCCTCAGGTTTTAGACAAAACAATCCGAAATGGCAGCATACTGATGCTGTCTACACTGGAATTTTTTTTTTGCTCTGGACACAATTTTCACTCATAAAGTGCTACAAAATTTCACAAACAATTACAACTTAAAATTTGAATTAGAATAACTGAAATAGTATTTTCTTTTAAAATGTCCACCAATAATGTTTATTTAATTTACAAGAAGAAAAATAATTTTTACAGTGCATCTTGTGAAAAAAGTCTTCTTTTCCAAGTGTGCCTAATGATGCCTAAAAATTCTGCTGCTCACTAGGTTTTGGAACTGAGCTAAAGAATGCTAAAGAATGGGGTATTGTCACGTTCACCACAGGCAACCAATGCATATCGCTCATGAATGTATCCCTCACACCTGGACTAGGTGCTAATTCTTTCTTCCTTTGCTTAATCTAGGAATCTATAGCAGGATATATTCGCTAACCTCAGCCCATGGCTTCACACGTTATTAAATGCAGTGGAACAGCAGGGCGCAGACTGCCGTCCAGATTGCTGTCTAATTAAATGTACCACTGATTCTGCTTGGTAACAACTGCAAGCACATGAATTAACTCCCATCCCCCCCGAGAACAACCTGGATCATCCTAACAAAATTAATATTTTAGAACTTCCGTGTCAAAAACAGCAGATTTATGCTGCATGCGCGTCAACGGGTCGCTTGCAGGCAGTGCGGTCGGTTAATGGCGTCCTGAGCTGTTTTGTGACTGATGAGAGCACCACCGAACACGCCACATATTTATCAGTCTGAGGGGTGGCCCTGGAGAGCTGCAAACACAAACACATCAGTGATGATACTAAACAACAGAACACTTGACAAGCTGTCAAAAATTCCTAAACTTTGTCCATGTTTGTAAGACCAAATTCTGTATACTAGCATTCAAAAATAGCAAATCATACAAACTCATATCTAGATATACAATAGGTTCTGTAAATGCCAGCTTTGTAAAATTCACTCTTGCAAAGATATAGTGATTTAGACGAAAAACCATCTGAAGGCCCAAAAAGTCTTCGATTTTGTTTTTGGAATCTGAATTTAATGGAAGCTATGTTCCAAACCCATTTTACTGCTGTATGCATGTTTAAATTCATTTGCATCTTTATTTATTTGTTCGTTCCTGCATTCATCCATGTTAAATGTTAGCATTCAGGCCGTCAATGTATCATATGAACAGTTTCCACACAAAAGCAGTTAATTCAGCACACTGAGACATTTATTTATTTATTTAAAAATAAAGAATGTACAATAAAAAATGCTGGGTTGTTTCAACCCAACTTTGGGTAAAATATGGACAAGCCCAATTTAAATTTTTAAATTACAATTTTAACCCAACATTTGGGTTTGTCCATATTTGACCCAAAATTGGGTTAAAACAACCCAGCATTTTTTAGAGCGTATAAATGCATTATTATTATTAAAAATGATTGATTTTGCACAATAAGAGTGTGCACAGTAAGAGTATTAAGATAGTAATCTTTGATTTCATGTGGACTTCCGCACTGAGTGACTTTGATTATTTTAGGAGGGGGTTGTGTATAGTGTTTGTGGCTGGCTCAGCAGAGGGAAGTGTCAGGCCATATCTGGAGTGTGTGATGGGTGTGGCAGTGGGCAGGCTGACACACGAAAGACGCTGATAGCATCAGTGCCGTCCACCCCAGGGCACATGCGAGAGCCACGCCAGCACCCAGACAGCACTGCCAACCTACAACGCTAACTCTAACTCGTTCTCAATGTATTTAATGTAATGTTATCATCTAGAAGTAATCAAAGCTCTAGAACACAAAGTGACCATGTAGTAGCTAATTTAGGTGTTGGACACTGGGATATGAGCAGGGGTTTAAGTACTTCAGGATACACTTTAGTATTATTTGGGGGGGAATATGTACTTTTTCCTCAAGTTTTATTGAAACTGAATATTTGAATATTTACCCAATTTCTTAAGTGTATAGTAATCAGTCTATCAACCACAAAAAAATGTCTGCGGTTGAATTTAAATAAAGCAGCTTTTTCTAGAACAGTGATATGACTGGAGCATTCAAGGTCAGAATTGTTTAAGGTGGTGGGCCTTCATATGTTTCCATGATATTGATCATATATATATATATATATATATATATATATATATATATATATATATATATATATATATTAACAGTGCATGACACAATAAAATGTCTCTTCCTATTTCCTATTATCAAGTATGTCAGTATAAACATTACATGAATTATAAACATTAAGATAATGTTACCTATACATGTCCTCCTGCTATATTAGTCTGAGACAACAGAACGTCTGTTTAAAAATGGAGATGAACTCATCATAATCAAGCTTCTCTGTCAGTTTGTGTTAAAGGAATCGCCCGGGTTCATTGCTAGACTTGGATTCTTGCAGCAGTACAATTGGGATATTTGAAATGATTTAAGCTACAGTATTAACTGATTGATATTGGCTATACCTATTTCAAATTCAACTTTTGCAAGTTTTACAACCTTGCATCGTAAAGATAACATTGTGGATGGGACTAACAGAAACTTACAAATCATACACTGTAAAAAAAAAAAAAAAGTTGTGTCAACTTAAAAAAAATAAGGCAACTTTATCGCAAGCTCTTTTTTGAGTAAACTCCACAAACAGGGACTGAAGTCCACGCAACTCAAAAGATTACGTTAAAATCATAAGTTGCTTCAACATAAATAGTCATGTTTAGCTAATGAATAACAGAACAAAGTATTTTTAGTTGGCTGAACACAAATGGGCCTATTATCTTATAGGCCTATATTGATTTATTATATATTATTTAAATAGTTTAATTAAATAAGAGACAGACCATAACACGAGTCAGATAACTTTATTTTTATTTTATTTAAACTGTTTGTGTCCGATGCACAACAATGACATTATCGTAGCAAGTCTTGAATTTGTTAACTCAGTGCATGGTACTTTGTTTATTTTCACACACGTGATGATATGCACCTATTGGGAGAGGAAAAACGCTAGGAAACCACCTGCAATTGACCATTGAAACTTTTTGTTTTCCTACAAAGTTATAGAAGCTTCGCCACTGGATTGGAGTCATCTTCTCATTATTTCTTTACAAATTTTGTTTACAAATTTTTATTGCACCATTGAAGTTGATTAGATCCAAATACATTTCTGTGCACAAACCCATCATTACAGGGGATTTAGGTTTCAATGAAGATAAGCTTTGTCAGCATGCAACAGAAAAGTGTGCAGTTTAATCAGTTGCAATGTTGCGGCAACTTTATGATCCTCTTGTGATGTTTCTATTAAAATTAGAGATCCTTTAAAAGCAAACATTACTTAAGCAGATGTTTTCCGCTCCTGAGTAACTACAAATTAGGCAGATAATAGCTCCGATTTTAATGCAGCACCAATAACTTCTTCAGTTCCGATTGGGCCAACATCCACCTCATATGTGGAAACAAGATGGCGTTGGACATAAACGCGTGTGAATTCATTAGGGCTCGTGCTAAAACGGCAGTAGGTTTATGTGTGTGAGCGAGTGTCTTTCCTCTCGGGCTAGTGTTTAAGTGTCTGCGGCCTAAGAAAGCGGCACTCTGGCCAACTGTGCTGCATCATCTCTTGTTCCCATATGCCGTCTGCAGCATATGTGAAGCCTGCCGCCACTTCTGTAAAACTTCCATTAAAAATGCACAACTACAGCTCCAACAGCTTGAGTATTACCTCTGCACAAATTATTAATGCTCTGCAAAACCGCTGATGAGCACCCAGCACGCATTAAACACACTCACTTTTGCCAGCCTGTTTTTTTCATGTGGCTTTTGAGGTTTAGAAGCATGCGGCACTGTTTGTGTTTCTGTGTGTCTTTTGTTTGTCCTTGAATGCAGCAGACTCTTTAAATAGACGCCGTGTGGCAATCGTCTGGTATCGAAAGGTGTTAACGATTGAATGCTAGTGACTTTTGCCTAACAACACAGATAGTTTTAGTGACACGGTGGTTCTGGATACTATCTTCTGCATGTTAAAGAACTTGTCTTGATAGTGGAAACAGGAGCTAGTTGTTACTCCTGTGAATATTTTCAGGGTAATTTTATTTTCAAGTGAATTTCTGAATATGACACAAACCTTAAAGTCTTGAATGCAGAAAACCTATTGGACAGCACTTTTTCTTTCTTTTTTTTTTGCCCAGGAAAAAAATAGCTGAATTAACCTGTTATATACAGTAACATTATTATAGCAGGGCATCACTGTATATTGGGGCTGTTTATTGACACTGAACTGAAGTTATTTTGTAAAGCTAAATTGTATTATAGGCTTGTGTTAATAGCTTCTCTGCAAAACATTTAATTTCTCTGTGAAACAATTCATAAAACAGCAAAAATGTAAAATTTGACATACACAAATTGATGAATTATGAATAAATGAATTATATAAAATTACAACATTTAAAATTACTGCTGCAGTTTTTTTTTAAAGGGTTAGTTCACCGAATAATAATAATTATCATCATTTACTAACCCTCATGTCATGGCCCATGAGACTTCCGCTCATCTTCGAATCATAAATGAAAATATTTTCATGAAATCTCAGTGATTTATGTCCCTCTATTGAAAGTCTATTCCACATAAACTTCGACTCTTCATAAAGTTCATAAAGAGATGTTAAAAGAACTCCAAAGCAGTTTAAACCTGTTTTTTTTAATGAGACATATGATGAACAGATTTAATTTAGTATTATATTCAAACATAAACATTGCACATATAGAGCACATCAAAAATGGTTTGACACACGAGTACCAATGAGGTTTGTTCTCGCATGTTACGCAAGCATGTTTGGGCTTACGCAAGAACCAGTGAGGTTTCAAGCAAGTACAGTTGAGCTTCCACTTTCCATATTTGATGAGCTCTTTATATGTGTGTTGATCAATGTTATATGTGAATAAATGGCTAAATTAAATCTGTTCATCATATAAAGCGATTGTGTATCTTCAGAAGACCGACTGAACCGAAAGTCTAAAGGGTTTTGGAATGACTTGGGGATAAGTACATAATGACAGAATTTTCATTTTGGGATGAACTACCCCTTAAAATACCCTAGTTCAAACTTTCAGTTAAAATCTAAAATATGTATAAAGGGTAACACTTTAGAATACTGTTCCTTCATTAATGAATAATTACACAGGAACAAACGAGTAATGCATTATTAACATTCTAGTAACTACTGTTAACTAACAAGAAACTCTGATTAACAAATTAGCAAGTAATAGTGCTCAGATGAATGTAGTAGTTCATTATTAGCTAATCAATAACTACTATGTTTTTTCATACCTCCCAGAGAACTACTATCTACAGGTTCATAATTAACATGAATAATGCATAATTTATAATAAAAGGTAATGGTAACCCACTAGTAATAACTCAAGTATTACTACATCATTCTAAAGGAACTACTAATTATTTGGATCAGTATTCTAAAGTTAAAAACATGATAACTACCTAATATTGACTGAAGTCATTGTAAGCTTTTGAGATTTTTGTAAGATTTTGAATAGTAATTCCTTCCAATGGATTTGGTAACACTTTAGTCATTACTAGTGTGTTCCCATGATCTTCACTTTAGAATACTGATCCAAATAATTAGTAGTTCCTTTAGAAAGATGTAGTAACACTTGAGTCATTACTATCAAAAACCTTACAAAAGCCTTAAAACTTACAATGACTTCAGTTAATATTAGGTATTTATCATGTTTTTCACTTTAGAATACTGATCCAAATTATTAGTAGTTCCTTTAGAAGGATGTAGTAACACTTGATTAATTACTAATGAGTTACCATTACCTTATTATATATTATGCATTGTTAATATTAATTATGAACCTGTATATAGTAGTTCTTAGTAGTCTTCAGTGAGGTATGAAAAATAGTAGTTACTGATTAGCTAATAGTGAACTACCACATTCGACTGAACGCTATGACTTACTAATTCGTTAATCAGAGTTTCTTGTTAGTTAATAGTAGTTACTACAATGTTAATAGTGCATTACTCATTTGTTCCTGTGTAGTTATTCATTAATGAAGGAACAGTATTCTAAAGTGTTACCGTATAAAGCTTTATAGTCTTTTGTTGTAATGTATGATACAGTGCAGTTTTATTGTATTTGCTTGATGATATTGGAGTTCCAAAAAAGGTCATACTTTATGATTACTCACTATGACTAATTAGTACTACTGCTAGAGAAAACAACCATTTATGTAACTGAACTTTTGATTCAAAACCTGAAATTTAGCATTTATGACATCTAGTCCCAGTCACCCCTATGCCATTAATTATGTGTGTTATTAGTGTGTTATTGAACCAAGGCATGTCCAGAGACTTCTTCAACCTGGGGTGATCATTTGCTCCCAGTGCAGGCGGTAAGAATCGTGACATTTTATGTGTCATATCTTCCTTTGGATAATAGTGCATCAGATCCTCCATTAAAGTCCTTCTGTTGAGCTCACATTTATGAGTCAGAGCTCTGGACAGCCGACTGAAGCCACATTGACCCAGATTAGCATTTGAATTTGAAATATTTAACCTTTAAAATAATCCTGCAGCTAGAATCATTGACAAACGACCTCAGTTCCTCCTCTCGTGTCTGCTTATAATCACTGTTCTTTATGTTTGACTATGTCTCATATGCCATGAGGTCAACTGCAAAAATAATAGTAAGTAAAAAAAAGAAAAAAACATCATACTAATTATATATATTATATTATATTTAACTTTTTGTTCTTGTTTAATGGGGCTAGATAATTCAAATATGTTGCATGCATGTCATTTTTCCATTTCAAACTTATTTATGTGAATTGAACAATATCTTGCAGTTGTGGTGTGATAAAAGTCATTTCATTTGAGATTTTGCTCTAACCAGCCACAATAAGGAACGGAACATGTTGCTATGTTTTTAGTTTTTATTTGTGCAGTGCTGATCTGGACTCCACTGTGAAACTAAATCTTCAAAAGACCACTTTGTTGTATGTGTCAATTTATTTAATATATTTTTTAATGTTACATACTGCCGTTTTTTTGTCCATTATTGTTTCCAACACTATGGCTGTCATGTTCTTTGTTAACTAGCACAGTTTCAGGTTGCTTAAATGTTAAAGGTCTACATAACCAATAATTGTAATTATTGCAAAAGAGTTAAATGCAATCCAACTACAATCCAACTTTTGACAGAATATCCACTTTAGTTTACAACACATAAGTAAGAATTTCCTGTGAATGTGTGAGACTTCCGATTCATTAGCCACTATACAGTAGATACATTACTAGAAGAACAAACTGCAGTAAATAAAACTATCTGTGTTACAAATCTGTGTGTTTGTTTATGATAATAAGTTGTAATATGAAAACAAAAACCAGTTTGCTAAATCAAGCAGCATAATGGACTGTTTTTGTACAGCTAAAATAACTGGAAGCAGATGACACCGGAATCCTTGCACTTTCAATGTGGATGCATGCTAATTGTGGGAAAATAACTTAAATAGTTTTGAATAACCTTTGATTATTAAGTTTTCTTACATTGAGATGAAGTTACAAAGCAAATCTGAATAATTAGTTTAAACATTTTGTATGGTGTGTTGTTACAGGTGATGGATGATTCTGAGAGTAAAGAGTTTCAGACATCAGAGGTGCATGAGGAACATGAGAGGATGAAGAGTGTGACACATTGCAGAGAGAGGAAGAGGAGAAAACCTGCCTGGCGTGAGTACCAACACCAAACCGAGACGCAAATGAATGTAGATTAAGATAAACAGTTATATGATAATGGTGCTGGAAGTTATTTTTTTTTATTTTATTATTGTTTGTGTTGTGTGTTAAAGGATCGCACAGGGTTGAGCCTCTTGGAGGAAGTGCCTGTGACTCAAGCAATGGAATTAAAGAGCCGAGCCCATAACCTGAAGTTGCCACACAGAATAAAAACAATAAAAAAATAAAAAATTACTTTCTAAACACAATGATGATTTACAGTACATTTGTATATATATATATATATATATATATATATATATATATATATATATATATATATATATATATATATATATATATATATATATATATATATATATATATATACGCCTATGTTTTCAAAAATGAAAATTCTGTCATCATTTACTCACCCTCAAGTTATTCTAAACCTGAATGAATTTCTTTCTTCTGCTGAACACAAAAGAAGATATTTTGCAATATATTGGTAACAGAACAGTTGATAGGCCCCATTGACTTCCATAGTATGGAGAAAGAAAAAATACTATGGAAGTCAATGGGGCCCATCAACTGTTTGGTTACCGACATTCTTCAAAATATATTCTTTTGTGTTCAGCAGAAGAAAGAAATTCATACAGGTTTGGAATAAATTGACGGTGAGTAAATGATGTCAGAATTTATTTGGGTGAACTATCACTTAAAAAAACTAATGTAAAGACGAGAACCGACAAACACAACAAATATACAATATATAATACAATAGTATATAAAAGGGGTGAACTTGCATGTTGAACCACGTAAACCCCCCCTGAATTGAAATATAGGAAACAGAAAGCCAAAATGGCAACTAAACTAAACATAGCCCTTACATCTACCTAGAAATTAAAAATAAATAAAAAATAGATAAAATAATTGGTAGCAAGAAATAATTGGTAAATCAAGAAAGATTTAATGGAAACTGATGCACTCCAATTAAACATGGATTTGAATGAAGATTTCAAAAGTGCAATACATAAAAGCAAGGCAGTTCATCACCCAGAAAACAATGTAAAGTAAAAGTTCCACGAAGACATGAATGCGGGTCGTTTGGTCTTCACTGCTGCTTCAACACCATGAAAAATGACGATTCTAAAAGTCACTTATCAAGACACAGTGATAAAATATCAATATTGGGGCCACATTAAGCAGGATAATATTCTGTCTGCCTTGATTTGTATTGAGTATGTGTCTGCTGCCCGGTGCTTGACGTAATGAACTCGCCCACAAATCAGCCCTTAATGGGGCCCTACTTATATATACTGCTTAATTAAAGGTTGTGGGCTTATTAACATGTGTCAGCGGTGGCGGCTGTGCGAGATTGAATCTGTTCGTACGGAGCCAGGTTGTAAAGGTTTTATAGATAACCTATCATTATTAAAGCCCATTGCTTAATATCAGATCTTAATAACCTGTCATTTTCATTGATGATGATTTTCTTTATGGGCGGCCATTATGATCCAAAGTTGCGGCTGTTTAGGGAAAAGCTGTTTGGGACTCTCGGCACCTCAGCGCTTATGACTCTCGTGTGCTCATTGAACTTTCTGTCTTTTATGCGACGAGAGAGCATCAGTGAGTAGTGACCAGAGGGCTTTTAGCTCAGAACAGCCCAGCTGAGATGAGCCTTCATCTGTTTCTCTCTGTTTCTCTCTCTGTCTCTCTCTCTGTCTCTCTCTCTCTCTCTCTCTCTCTCTCTCTCTCTCTCTCTCTCTCTCTCTCTCTCTCTCTCTCTCTCTCTCTCTCTCTCTCTCTCTCTCTCTCTCTCTCTCTCTCTCTCTCTCTCTCTCTCTCTCTCTCTCTCTCTCTCTCTCTCTCTCTCTCTCTGTGTGTGTTCAAGCTTCTTCCCTGACCAGCATCAGAAACACACATTGAGTCCATCAAACTAATTCATATCCATCATGCATTCTTGCATTTTATTACAACAGATAGTAGATGGTGTGCAATATCTATATACTAAACTACCATTCAAAAGTTGGGGGTCAACTTGATACTTTTGTTCAGAAAAGATGCATTCAATTTATCAAAAATAGTCAATACATTAATGCTACAAAAACAAATCTATTTGAAATAAATGCTCTACTGTTAGACAATTGGGAATCACCACTACAGAAATAAATACACTTTCAAAATAGATTAAAGCAGAAAACACCTATTTTCAATTTAAATAATATTTACAATGTTTTGACTGTATTTTTGAAAAAAGTTCTGTGAGACTGACGTTCACTCCATATGACCAGTACTTCAAATATTTGATTGCTAATGACAAATACTGTTTCATATTGATTTAAAATTCAAACGGATCCCCAGCAGCAGTTATTTCTGCGAAAGATGCCGGTGGGTTCTCTGTTCTGTGTTTTTGCTGATTTCAGTGAAAAGAGAAGTCAAACCATGGTATAGGAATTACAACTTTTTGAAGTATGTTCTTGCATACACAGTCCTGCTGGTACTTAAACATGAAAAGGAAACACTTTGTGTAATTCTATATTTAAGTATCCCTGCTGGTATTGAATATAGAGAGAAGGTGATGGGTGCAGTGGGTATGATAGAGGGCATTCTATGGGCTGTATTGTTGGGCTCTGACTCTGCTTAGTTCAATTAAACTACACAAAGGCTTTTCAAATATTCAGATTTGACTTTAGGGAACTTTGCATTTTCTCTTTAAGATATGTAGCTGACGAACATTTTTGAAAATGTACTAAGATTTATACAATGTTAGGTGAGTGTGTGTAGCTGGAATTAAGGTATTTTCATAAGAATGGATTTAAACATCATCAGATTTTGATCAATTACTTTACAACCCTGTTTTAGGTCCCAAAAACATGAGCCTTGTGCAGGAGCCAAGATAAAAACAGTCAGTGACTCGAGGCCGTGTGTTTCACTGATTTTACAGCAGTTAAGGGCATTTTGTGTAAGAACATATGCAAGGCGTTTCGATGCTTTTAATAATACCATTAACAAAATTGGTAACACTTTATTTTGATGGTCCCTTTTGAACATTCTGGTGACTATATAAGTAACGTTGCACTTATGTGTCAACTAACTCTTATTAGAGTATTAGTAGACTGTCTGCTTAATATCTGCTAACTCTTTATTGTGATGGTCCTTCAACAGACATTCTACTGACTATAAGTAACTTTGCAACTACATGTTCTAAACCCTACCAGTCTACTAATACTCTACTAACACTCTAATGGGAGTTAGTAGACATGTAGGTGCTATATTACTTATAGTCTACAGAATGTGTTAAAGGGACCATCAAAATAAAGTGAAACCAAAAAATCTTGGTTTGAGAGTATTTAAGTATTGAGTATAAATTTGAGAGTAGAACTGATCAATTCAAATCAAATCTTTTTAAAGACAAAAAAAAAATCTGTCTTTATAGATATTGAATTGTGACCATTATTTGTTTTGCATTCATAGGACATGATTTTCTCACTTGAAGAAACATGACATTAATGTTTGTCCAGTAAGGTGGCTGTGTCGTGCTCTCTGTGAGGTCTGCCGCACAAACAGGAAATGCTAAAATCGTGTGTCACATCACACTATGAACATCTGGATGTATCATGTGGATTTTGCTCGTTCATTTCCTGTTTTATTTATTTATTTCTGGAGTGGCAGCGGCAGATGTACTGTTCACTGAGAATGAAAAAAATATTTGCAAAGAGAGGAAGAAAATAAATAAATATGCAAATCTTGTCACAACGTTGAACTTGTAGTGGCGAGGAACATTCTCTTGTATTTCATTAAGCAGAGGTCAATGCCTAATGTAGGCCACTCTCTTACAGCTACTTTCCTGCCATTAAAACAGAATTGCAGTGAAGCATAGTGAAGGCAGAGACCCACAACCTTACACACACACACACACACACATGGCTCAAAGTAAGAGCAAATGCACCAGTGCATCAGAATAAACCTGATGGAGGTGCATCCATCCCTCGCAGGCTTTTCACCCCCCCAAAAAAAATGTTTGCTCAATGTTTGTCCTACCGCGGTTTTACTTGTTCCTTCAAAACGCTCTCTCTCTGGCAGCAGCATGTCTTTGTGGCACTGATCATTAGGTAAAACCATCTTCTCTTCAAATAATCCTGAGCGTGAATGCTAAAAATGTAATGAACTTCACGCTCCATTGTATCTGACATTGCTTAATTAATGGGTGCATTTAAAGTACATAGGCTCTGGTAATTGATTTATATGCATGATTTGCACATACAGCTGTTGGTTCCTGTAGGAAAGTCATCACTCAAAGTGTGCACGCTTTACTGATGGACTAGAGGTGCTGCTAGCGCATCCTTTGAAGCACACATTTATTATCTTATCCTTTCATTAACCCTAATACCTCCAATAAAAATAAAAGACACTAAAGAGACACAACTATCTTTCAAAACAATGCACATGATTTGTCTAGAATCAAGGGTCCATTGGAAATGGTCCAGAAAAATTGGATGAGAAAATAACTGACAGTACATAAACAAATGCAATGTCATATGAGATTGATTAAAGTGTAAATGACTAATTTTCTTAAAGTAACACTGTCCAATGGCGACACCATTGGATAATAAAGCAAAGGGAGGCAACATATCTTTAGCCTTTATGAGATCATTGTGTTCTCATCCTGTAGCATGACATGATGTGTGGGAATGATGCGAAAATATTCACATGAGTTCATCCATAGGTCTGTAATGCAATATACCGTCTCCAATCGGCCTGAATAACAGTGAGGATTTGATGACTAATGATTAACAGTGGAAAAGTGGAAACTAACTGATTAACAACATGATTAACATTCACAATTAAAAATGAGTTTAAATGTTCAAATATAGTTTTTACATTGGACTATAAAAAACAAGACTTTTCAGAAGTCAACTACATACCTCTGAACTCAAAATTTGAAATAAAGCCCTGATTTAATTAAAAAAGAAAAACATTCAAACCTGATCTAATTTTAAAAACAGCATTTCCAAAACTGCTTGCCAATGCGTACGTGTTGTCTAAATAAAGCATTGGTCAGTCATGTGATGCTATAATTATTGAAGGACTAGTATGTGTGTGTGTGTTTTCTTCTGAGATTTGGAGGTCGGTGGCCTCTAACCATTATTTGGAGCTCGGGCAGATCCTCTGCGGAGCTCCGATCAATCTTTTACCTGGGGAACGAGTGCTGCGTATTTCTATCACCATTCTATTGATTTTTCCATGTGCAGAACCCTTATGTGAGAGAGTGAGGTGTTTTCATGTGGACACCACAGAGGAAACACAGCCTGCAGCACACACACTCATTTATTTATGCTTGCAGACACCCGCCGGCGCAGACGCCTGCAAAATGCACACATCGGCATATTTAGACGATTTTCAGATCTCACATGTACAAGTCCACAAGACCTAACATATGAGCAAGCAGAGTTAAACACATGCTTTTTAATTCAAAAACATGCTGATTGCATTGAGAAATTCCTTCCTCTCACTTCACTTCCCATAGACTCACTTGTGCATAGAGGTACACCAGCGCTCTTGAGTGTTTGTTACTGTGATCAATATGAGAGTCATGATCCAATCTGGTCATGTATCCTCATGGCTTCTATCATGGCTGCCATCTCTGTCCATGCCAACTTGATTCAGGACATTTAAATTGTTGGATCACCCAAAAATGAAAACCCTGTCGTAATTTATGTCGTTCCAAACCTGTGATTTTGTTTCTCAGCTGGAAAACACAAGGAGATGTTTAGCATTATGTTCACGCTGCTCTTTTCCACTGTAAAATCACATAGTGACTGTGGGAAAAGCTCTAAAATGGCCTTTAAACACCAGGAAACCCAATAAATGTCTGGTAAAAGTAGACCATATGTCTTGTTTTTTTGTCATCATTCACTGAAAACCTGCCTCATCTCCCAAACTCAAATGTCACGCGCATACTCTTTGCATGTCGAAATGTACTGTGCCATATTTGACATCAAGCACCAAAGGTGTCAAATCTGAAACATAAGGATAAATGGTATATGGGCCCATAGAAGCAGTGTCTGGAAAAAAAAAATATATAATGAAATATAAATCCATAGATAATTTAGTCCTATTAGTTCACGTTTCATGGACATTGGTGTCAATGGATCTTGTTATCAAACCATATCTAGAAATGGAATATTGTCTGTTGGTTTCCATAAAATGATATATTAAGAGCAGTGGTGTGAAGTAACGAATTACAAATACTCACGTTACTGTAATTGAGTAGTTTTTTTCAGAAATTGTACTTTTTTGAGTAGTTTAATTTTTTTGTAATTTTACTTTTACTTGAGTACATTTTAAGTGATGTATCGGTACTTTTACTCCGCTATTTTCCTTCTTTTGTGGTCGTTACTCATTACATGCTTGTTTTAAAATTTTATTTTTTGATCCATCAACGTGATTGGATCGCGTAATCGGTCTCGTGACTGTCGTCAAATCAAATCATGCATAGAAAACTTTAACCGCCAAGGCACCAACTACTGTTAATTATGGCTGCTGTGGACGTGCATTCTTCCTGCATCAATTCAATCGAGATATCAGCGTCTTCCTCTAATATGCTATGGAATATTTACATTTCTGCTTACTAATATATTTATATAGGCTGGCCTATCTACAGCCAGGGCCTGACATTTGGTGTTGGGGTTATTGCGTACAGTACAGTGTTTACTCCCTCAAGGGATGAGTTCATAATGCAGTATTCCTGCTCCCATTTACTATAGCGAGGCGCGCGTCGCGATCTGTGCACTGCTGTCTCGCGCTCGACATGCAGGAGTCACTTGGAGAAGTCGGCAGCTCGTTCTGTGTGGTTCGCGCTGTGAAAGTGTGTTGGGGACACTCTAAAACTGTGGAAAAACACCCTCTGTACTAAAATTGGAGGACCAGATTAAGTATATACAGTGTAACGTTAGCCTATGAATATGACATTAATTTGAACTGCGGTTCTGTCAGTGCGTGACTACAGCTCGTTAATAAACAACGTTTTTTGATTGATCCATTTCATACAATCCGCCTTCATTCAGCAAGTGCACTTGCGCAAAAAAAAAAAAAAAAACATTTTTCAAGTTCAACATTTGTTGTTGTGGATGCTACTGATATAACAGCTTCGCGAGACTACAAAGAGATAGGCCTATGCATTTGTTTGGGTGTGTTTTATTTGTAAAAGTTTCCCCAGATATATCCCTATTTATTGCACAATTTGTGATACACAAATGTAATTCCTTATAAATTATATTATTATCAGCATTTCAATTTGAGTAAATGTAGCTGTGTTAAATGTATAAGGGATGATGCCACCCTTTTAGAACAATGTGCATTTACGTTTAAATTGTAAGATATAATGGCATGGAATTACAGTGTAATTCATGTGAGCTCACTATCTTAGCCTTTTTCAGTTTATTAGGTGAGGTAAATTGATAATATTAGTGATTCCTGTTTCTTTTTCAGAATACTGCTAAATTGGTACCGGTTTGGAGAGAATCTTTTTTTTATTTTTATCTCTCTATTTAACCCATCTCATGGTGTGTGTGATGCTGAACTATCGTATGAGTTTCTAAAGGTTTGTAGTGTGCAGTGTTTATTATAAGGAGGGCTGCACGATATTGAAGAAAAGTGTGATATGCTATAACTCATCAAATAATGCAATATTTGATATGCAATACGATAATGCTTAAAGTGTATAAAATAAACTATACAAATAAATTATCTTTAAAATATATATAACAATATATAAGTACTGTTTCACATTCTTTTTGCTGCAGTGTTTTACAGTAGCATAAGAAGTGTTTTTTAACATCAGTGTAAACCACAGAGTTTAGGGTTTCAGGTTATCCTACATTAGGTTTATTTAACAACAGAAACTGAATAATCAATTGTAAAAAAATAAAACATTGCTTAGTTTTCACTGTATGAATTAAATATAGAATGATTCTTATTAAAGCTACAAAAGTTATTCAGCCAAGAGTGAGTGATTTTTCTCTTTGACTTTTGTTCATAACCCCAGTTATTGGAAGCCGTTGCGATATGCATATAGCGATGTATAGCCTACATTTGCGATATTTCGATAATTCCAATATATTTCGATGCAGTCCTAATAAGGAGGTAGAATCCGCAGCTCAGTACTCACTACTCACTACTCATGAGTACTTTTAAATAAGCTACTTTTTTACTTTTACTCAAGTAGTTTTTTGGACAAGTACTTTTTACTCAACTCACACTACATTTTTCGGAATGTAATGGTACTTTTACTTGAGTATGTTTTTTCAGTACTCTTTCCACCACTGATTAAGAGTATAATGCAACATGTCTTGTCATATTGAGCTGTTGTTTCAATTGATGGCTAGATCATTGTAATGAAATTAATAGAAAGTTGTCTTGTAATTGTGAACTGCATTTTGAAGTGGTAATGATTTGATGTTGTGTCATTTTGAAAAGATGATTTTAGTTCAGAGAACAAAATGTATCCAAGCAACTGGAAAACGTGTTTTGAAAAATTGTGTGCACTTTGATCATCGGTTGTGAGCTTTTTGTCTAGAGTTTTGAAAAATGACGTCGAAGTGATATTAGTGCCAAAGTGATTGTAAAAAAAAAAAAAAAAAAGATTTATTTTTTATTTTTTATAGACAACATGAATTCAGAACTGACACTTATTAACTTTCTTAATGTGCATGTTCCTGATTGACCAGTGATTCATGTGATTCCACAGGACCAAAAAAAGTCTCTCTAACCGTTTACTAAAATGTTATGACTTGCTTTGCCTCTCTCATGCTTCTTCTGTCATATAGATACAACTTTTCAGCATCCAGTCAGTTCCCCTATAGATAGTCACTTCGTGGATAAAAAATAAGCCCCAGTTTACGTTTTACTCTTTGGATAGAAATTAGTAATATTATGTAAAATAGGTTGTGATTGGCATTTTCGTGTTGTTGTTCAACCTCATCTTCAACTGTGAGATAAAAGAAAAACTTGTATATGCATATACATTATATATGTATCATATGGAATGTTCAATGTTGCATCACAACTATTGCTGAACAGTTTGCTTAAGATATTTTTAATTCAACTGTTACTGTAGATCTTTAGAGGTATTTGGTATAATCCAACATTTTAGCACTGTAAAAATGCGTTGTTTAGTACACAGCAAGAGATTGTGTGCAAGCAAAGAGACGTACAGTATAAAAGCACAGCTGAATCCATCAACAGCCAATAATCAGTCTGTCTCTCTCTCTCTCTCTCTCTCTCTCTCTCTCTCTCTCTCTCTCTCTCTCTCTCTCTCTCTCTCTCTCTCTCTCTGTGTGACCAGTGCTTCAGCTGCAACTGCGATCAATACTGCATTACATAGAGCTGCCAGTGTATACAATACTCATCAAACTGATTATTTTTGATGCTAAACTGGCAGTTTCATTTACTGTGGAACAAAAAGCCACTGCAGTAACCACTGTTCAATTAGCCAACCCAGACAGCAGGGTTGCAAATAAGACAAATGGCTATTTATTTGGCTGAAATAACATGTTGTCTTAAACAGGCATAAGGAATGAAATGTCATAGTTGCACCCTGCTTAAAATATGACTTGTTTCATTGAATATTGAAATTTCATGAATATATTTTCAAAGGCCTTGAAAAAAAAAAAAATCGTAGAGTTTGCGGCCGACAATGACACAGTATGGAATTAGTTGCTTTGTAATGTGCATGTAATGCATGTGATGAGATTTTTACAGCAGACACATGCTGTAGCTTTCATGGTCAATGTGCACTATAAAAATCATTCAGCTTTTTGCTTACATCATAATTGTTTTGTTTTTTATTAAGTGAAAAATATGCTAATGCAACTAAATCACTCTGATTTTCAAGCATCAGATGTTAAGGTAACAATTGCACAGTTTCACTTTTTTTACGGACCAAAAGTATGCCAAACATGTGTGACATTTCCTAAACTTAAAGACCATCTTTTTCTTAATGTCTGCCAATGGCCCAGGCTCATCAGATGAATCCAGCCACTCAAATGATTAAAAAGTAATTTTCTTAACTGTCCTCCCAGGACCTCTTTCTCCATTCTTCCTTTTTTTTTAAGAAAACATTAAATTGCTTCAATCAAGCATGGCTGTCTCCTGCGCGTAGTGTAATTTGTAGCTCTGTTTGCATGCAGTGCGGTTATTTGTCATTGTTTTCCTGTAGCACATTTCCCAAATGCCACGATCAGCCTTTAATACTCTAAATTGCCGCTCTGTTACTAATGGTGATGTGGACAGATGTGGATTTGCACTATAGTACAGCATGTGTGTTTGCAGAGCTAAATTAATGACTAAAAACAGAGCAGAAGAAAGCATATGCCAAGTGCAACACAGTACGATGAACAAAATTAATTAGATAAACTGCGGCTCTCTCACTCGCAAAACCTTCTGAATCACGGCTCAAGAAATACGGCCCCGTTCCCATGACATTGGCTTTCGATTACAGTAAAGGCGGAGAAAGACAAAATATATATCATGAATTTTGTCTGTATGTTTTCTGATTCACAGTACGCTAAGAATTATTCTCTTGTTGCAGGCTCACACAACACAATATCTGACAAAAATCTAATGAAAAGCCAGTGGAGTATATTTCTCCTGCACTATTACTCTCCCCCACCAAATGACCTTTCATGCTTTGTAGTCCAGGGTAGCGGGGTCGGCTCCTTATATAATCAATATTCTATTATGATAGTGTGTTAAGCGTGTGGAGGTTTACAACTTCACTGTAATAGCGTCCTTATATCATCTTGTGGCAGTCTGTATTGTTGTGTTGGTGCTGGGACTGAGGTGATAGAATCCGTCTTGACTGTTTGCTAAAGACGCCTTGCCACTAGCAAACGTGACCGGGAATTCTGTAGTAATGCAGGGCAATCTCCTTTGTATTAGTAGGTCAAGTGTACAAATGTATTTTTATACATTCATACACACTTGACAATGTACAATGTCAACATATTGACTGCATTTAAACACTTAATATTTGTACCTGTGTGTACAAACCCATCTCGTTTATCAGTCAACGATGGAGAAACCATATTTTTTAGTCGGCGAAAGATAATACAAGTCATTGCAGTCTGGCTGAATTTAATTATCATCAAAGCTTGATAGATATGAACTTTTTTTTGCCAAAAAATCTCACAGAACAAAATCAAAATCATTAGGAAAATAACCCATGCAGAATATGTTTAACTGCACATAGGCCTTGATTTTTGCAGATGTAGCTGTTTCAGAATGTTGCATGCTGGGTGATTTAACATTGCTAGCGAGGCAGAGAGCTCAGAAAAGGTTACAGCTACGCAGAGTCATTAAAGATTCATTTCATTATGCCTCTCCCTTTCTCCGATAATTAACTTCTGTGAGTATTTCACCCACGTAAACGTTGTTGGCTCTCTATCACCGCAGCGTTTGAATGTCATTTCCACAGTTAGGTTGAAAGAAATGTTTTATTTATAACACAGAGAGGGTTGGCACTAAACTTTGACACCGACGACTAAAATATAGAGAGATTGCACATTGCTGTAATTATTCATAATCTGTGGCTTATTTTTTATGTTTGTGCTTTTTGTCTCTGGCATTCGTTCTGCTGTGTTTTACAATTGTCTCCTTCGATCATCGCTCTCCAAGATAATTCTTCTCGTATTTGGTTACACTTTATTTTAAGGTGTCATTGTTACAGTGTAATTATATATTAAAGTACTGAGTAATAATAAATACTGAGCAACTACATGTACTTACTTTAGGGTTAGGGTAGGATTTGGTTGAGGGTTAGTTGCATGTAATTACTGTAAATTACTGTTATTACTATGGTAAGTACATGTAACATATTTAACAAGGACACTGTAAAATAAAGTGTTACCTTGTTTTGTTTTTTTACTCAGTTGTCAGTTCTATTGTCAGTTAAGCAGATGCAGTAAGGAATAATTGAGAGAGCTGCGTGTTTTGCTTGTTTGTTGCGTCTGTAGGTGCGCAATCTCACGGCAAACATCCGTCATGATGTAACATAGAGCAACCGGGATCTGTATTCCTCGGCACTGGCATCTCTCCAACACATCCTATAAATGAGGTAATCGTCCTTGACTATAAAATTTGCATTTTCAAGACTTAATTGCTATCATTACATTTTTTCGTAATTCTATTAATTTAACAGAATGGGGTGCTGGGTTTTATGGTTATAATTTGCATTAAAACAATGCGCTCCAAAAATAGAACCATCGCTGATATTGGATTGAGCAGGAGCATTGAAGGGGCGACGGGGACAGACGGGGCTTCCGGGATTGAAATGAATATGTTGAAGTGTGTTGGCGTACAATGGATGCGTGAGACACACACACACACACACACACACAAACATTTAATCCGTCTACTTTGAGGATGTTGGAGCATGCAGCTGTATAAAAGCTTATAAAAGCATCATGAAAATGGGCCAGGCCTCATCACATTGTGCAAACTAAGTCAAGCTTGTGTCTTAATGGAGGCGCTTGTGGTTTAATGCTGCAAATATGTGCGTGATGTCACGTCACTTTGTTCCTCTGCTCCTAAATAGACAGAATGAGAGGGACATGTCCATTCCTTCATCAAAATAACCTTTTAAGACCTTTATAGAGCTTTAGATAAAGAGAATGAAAGGAAGTGGGGCTCAATAACTTTGTAAGTGCCTTAGTGCATCCTTTCAGGACAAGAAGCATTCTGCTGTGGCCATCATCTCCACATTGCGTGCCAGAGTGAGCAAAATGTAAAAAAATATATATATTTACTCGTTTTCTATACCACCAAATTTTTTAAGAACCAATCCAATCTTTTCCTTATAATCGTAACATCTAACACCAATACCTATCCAAAGTGTGCATGCTACATTATATGTATAAAAATGCTGGTATCTTGTAAATATTACAGATGCACAGATATTAAATGTATCAGGCTCAGCCGATACTGATAGCCGATTAATCAGAATGATATTGGCCGATACCGATAGTTTGTTTTTTCTTATGGAAAGAAAATCTCTCCCAAATAATGCTGTAACTATACAGGGAACCCTCTCATTTGGTACACTATAATATTGGTTGCAATTAAAAACAGTATATTAACCTGATATTTATTTTGAGATATAGTAATTACACCCAAATAAAAATGTTTGTATACAACAAGTTGCACATATAAGGTAGTTTTTAAAAGCACTTGTCTTCATGTTAAATTTATTCAAACATACATATATAATTAACGGTAAATAATCTCTTCTCTAGTTTTTTTTTTTAAATTTATTGCTAAATAACAAATTGTGAACATTGGAGACCTTTCCTGAGGTAAATGCAATGTTAAGTGACATTCACAAGTTGTTTTATTGACACCTTTCCACGGTTGAAACACTGATTGAGTGATTACATGAGACATGATACAGATTTCAGTGAGTTGTACTGTATCTTTAAACATACCTTCTGATTATTCATGCATGTTTTTCTTGATATAATTTGTATTACCGTATTGTACCGTTGGCCGGCTTTTATCTGCCGATACCAATTATTGGCCCAATACATCGGTGCATCTCGAGTAAATATAGTTAATTTAGCTCATCTTTTAAAGAACATTAAATATAAAACAAAAACCTTTAGTAACACTTTACAATAAGGTTTCATTTGTTAACATTAGTTAACTACATTAGTTAACACGAACTAACAATTAACATATTTCTACAGCATTAATAATCTAAGAGGCCGTTTACTCGGAAAACTGTGACATCATGTGCATGCGTATTACGTGTTCAGTATATAGCGTAGTGTTTCTTTACAAACTATGCCAACTACTGGCCTGGCGTTCATAACACATTTTTTATCGTTTTCGCAGATCCATGTGAACGATGATCTTTTGACAACGTTGTCGTCTCTCAATCTATTCTAATAATCTTTTTAGACCAAAATCTGTATCTGTTAACATAAGTTAATGCACTGTGAACTAACATGATTTTTTTTTTTATTAAGTGACATTAGCAAAAGTTAATAAATGCTGTAAAAGTGCATTGCTTATTGTTATTTCATGTTAGTTAAAGCATTAACTAATGATAACTATCGATAACAAATCTTTGTTGTAAAGAGTTACCAAAAAGTGTGCAAAATTTCTAAATGCTTATCTTAAACTAAGCCTCTTGCATCGCAATAAGGGGGATAAATGCATATTATATGTGTTATGTTAATAGCTATTACTTTGTAGTAAAGGTGTTATATGCATCATTTAAACAACAAGCAAATAAATAGAAGTTATGTCATATACAAACTCTCAAGTCCGTGCTAAGGACATTGGAGTCTGTATGCAATGAATCAACATCTTTGTCTGTGTCCGTGGACTTCCTTTCGCACAGCTCCTTCTAGTAACCTGACAGTCGTAGACACACAGCAGGTTGTCCAGTCAAGAAGTGTTTAAGACTTGAGTGTGTCCGTGCAGGTAGAGCTGATGTGTCTGTGTACATGTATTTTAGTACCTTAAGCAGGGCCGATGGGCCGCACTGTTAGTGTGTCAGAGAGCATCAGGTCAGCTTGTGTGTGGAGGTGAATACGCGATCAGAACTCTTAAACACGCTAAGTGAGCTGTCAGCTAGCAGCAGCCCGAACCGTCCATCATAAAGCTCCCAACAGAGCTCAGGTTATGACAGACTCAAGACGGCATCATGTTCCGAGATAAGACTCCACACGCAGGTTCACTGGACTGTGGCCTGATTCACGCTGTGTTGTATTATTCAGACTTACACAAGCTTTAAGAAATGCCCTATGCTCAGTTTAACACATATTTTACCCTACAGGACTGTAACCACTACAGACACAGAGGGCATTACAATCATATGAGTAATTCCCTGGCCAGAAACTTGAATGTTATGTTACATCCTTGCTACTAAATGACATTATATAGAGATGCAGTGTAATAAACTGAGCAGCAGTGAACTGTAATGCTGTCCTGGTAAAAAAAACAAAACACTTGAGGAGTGTAATCTGCTGAAAACTGCATCAGAATATGACAGTCATTCTTTATTATGGAGGTGATATTTGTTGTTTGTCCATTCAGTTTAATGTCATCATTAAACAAGTGTGTTATGTGTTTATGTATGCAGATGAAAAAAAGATTAACATTATTTACCATAGTTTACTTACATATACATTTAAGTAGAAATAAATGTTAACATTAATGCCAATCATGACAATAGATGGTTAAAAACAAGGGTAACACTTTACAATAAGGTTCATTAGTTAACTACCTTAGTTAACTTGAACTAAGAATGAACAATACTTCTAAAGCATTTATTAATCTTAGTTAATATTAATTTCAACATTTACTAATACGTTATTAAAATCAAAGGTTGTATTTGTTAACATTAGTTAATGCACTGTGAACTAACATGAACAATCAATGAACAGCTATATTTTTATTAACTAGCATTAACAACGATTTATAAAAACTGTAACAAATGTATTGCTCATTGTTAGTTCATGTTATTTAACTGATGTTAACAAATGAACCTTATTGTGAAGTGTTTCCAAAACAAGTTTTAAATAAATATTAAATGTATTCAAAACTATACAAATATAGGCCTATGTTTGATAATTACCCAGCATACCCTCCTACTAACATGTCCATGACAAGCTTTAAAACATTTCATTGCATTTCACTGATAACTTGCAGTTTTTAGCAGTTTTAGTTTTTTTCTTTTAAAAAACAAACAAACAAAAAAGGTGTCTTTTTTTGTGCTCATCCATGTTCATTGCTCACATCCAGCATCAGGCATTAATGCAAAATGTAGCTGTACAGATTATGTGGGGGGGAAAAAAAACATAATAATAATAATAACAATAATTTCTTGAAGATGTTGCCCTCAAGCACACAGTCTGATCTTGCCAGTAATCGTCATGAGTGAGGATATCTGAGAGAGGACAGTGGCCAAGTCCAGGGATAAAGCTTCTGTACACAGGACAGTTTGTTACCATAACTGGCAAATGCAGTTTTGGCCGCAGCGTTGGGACTATCTCACCATCTGTTGCAAATGTCTTGGCTGAGGAATGATCATAGTTGGTCTATTTCAGTGAGGAAGGAAGTCCTGAGGCATTTATGCTTTTAAGAGGAAGTGCACATGGAGCGTGCAGAGTCTTCGGCTTGGTCAAATGGGCACAAGTCTCTCTCAAAAGAGTTGCTAAATGAACCCCAGACAGTCACCGTATAGACAGTAGAAGAGAATTTCTGTCACAGTGAGGGACAAATGGTTCAGGTAGCATGTCCTCAGGTGGTTTTCACCTGGGTGTTTAAGAGAAAAATATGGGATTGTAGCAGTCTTTTCTGTAACTTGAAAAAATTAGGATACTTGTGCTGTAATAAAACTACACTTAAAATTTGTTCAAGCTCAAATGCTTACATTTGATTAATTTTGATTATGTACACAATGTCAAAGTAAATGATGATTTTAACAATTTAATTTTAAATTACAAGTTACAATACAGATGTCTTAAATACTTCACTTTCAAACGTTCAAACCTTCGAGCATATAACATTTCAAATCCTTGAGTTTTTATTTTTTGCGGAATACTGTTGAAATGCTGTTAACGTCTGTCCACGAACATTTTTGGAATTTATGCATTTATGTAAATAAATATCAAGTGCCAACATCGTGTTCCTAAATGCATGTTAAACAGCACATGCAGAGATGGAGTTTGTGAGAAGCAGCATTTAAACCAAGCTGTATCATGAGGAGTGTGAATTTGTAAATTGAACACGATGCTATCTATACACTTCTTTATTTTGCAACCTTTGATTTGATTATTGCACTAAATTATTTAACAGTTACCATTACATTTTGATTATTGTGAACCCCTATTTATCTATTTTAATTTTGCATTCAATTTCTTTAATTATTAGTTTTTCATCAACTCACAAACCTCATGCAGTACCCTCTCACATCCCATTTGGGAAACCCTGAATAAATTAATACACAAAGATTAACAGGATGAAATGTGGTATTAAGCAAGACTTTCTTTTTTTTTCTGAAAGAGAAAACTGATTACAACACCACTTGTGGCAAAGGTTAAATTGCAATATCAAGCCTGTGTTGTATAGAAACATTTGCGTTCATAAACTCCGAGTATGTTTTAATGTGGTGTCAGCTGTGATTAAGAGAGAACCTCTCAGAGAACAGGCTTCATTGAAGACAAGTGACCATAACCAGACTGACAAGATGTTCACAGATCTGAAGTTAAAGCCTCCAGTGCCATTGTAAGGAAGCCTGATGCTTGGAGGACATTTCATTGGATTTCACGAACGTCTCTCAGATCCACAGGAAACATTCCCTCAGTGTGCGTCTCAAACGCATGGAGTTCTCCTCCCCCAGAGGGCCATCTGCCTGGTGCTGTGGCATCTTTCAGCCTGAGTGACCATACAGACTGATCAAAGTGGCATAATTGGCTAATTCAGAGTCCAGCGGGGTGGAAATGACCCCTGAGTCCTAGAGGCTTTCCAGACACATTAGCACACACAAACAGCCATCCAAACACACCCTGCATCTGTACATTCATTCGCTCCAGGTTTCTGTGTACACACACATGTGCAGTGTTCCCACAGGTGCAGCAGTATAATGGCAGGTTTCAGTGAGTGATAATGCGTTCAGGGACTGCGTGTTAACACATTATTTGCATTAGGGCAGCGCGGGTCCCCAGCTGGGCGCAGTGAGAGAGTTTTACCTGTGCGTTTGGCATAATCCCAGATTTACCCTGGCAGGTGAGGCTTGTTAATACAGGCGCGTGTGTGTGTGTGTGTGTGTGTGTGTGTTTTTTTCTCTTCAAAATAGACCACAAAGAACGCATTAAAACAATTTTAAAATGAAAGGTCAATGTATATATATACATACATACATACATACATGCTGTACATATATACATACATACATACTGTACATACATATATATATATATATATATATATATATATATATATATATATATATATATTGTCTTCATCTTTATCTAAAAATGTGATAACTTTTTTGCCTCTGAAATGACTTGCTGGTATCACTAGGCTGTGTATGGATGGGGAAAATAATATTAACCAATGATAAAATGTGCTCTTCACAATCAAATCAAATCCTGAGGGACAAAATCAAATACTGCCGTATATGGTTTCCCACTTAATAGTTAAGTTAAACGCATTTCAAATGCTGTTTCACATTGTCCTTTGCATCAATACATGAAGCAACGCATAGAGTTAAAAATAGACTCTCCATTATATGATTGAAACATTAAATTATATGTCTTTGGGTGTATTTTTGTGTACATAGAAAGACATTTTTGTACTGTTGTCTGTAGGTTCCCTCCTGGTTCCCTAGAGATATCATTCTAATCCCGTGTGTCCCATATTCGTAGCGTTCACTACTACAAATTATGACAAAAAATGTCTTGCATGAATACACATTCACAAATTGAGCTTGTGCAGCCAAACCTTAGCCCGTGTTAAATGCCAATATTAGCCATCATGTTTAAGTTTGTTGTCATTTTGTGACAGTAATACGTGTTGTGTGTTATTTATGGAAACACTCCACTTTGGCATAAACACATGCGACTATCATTCCTACAGTAATGCACTTAAAAATGAGTAATGCGCAGATTACCGCACAACACACACGCATCAGGAAGAGCCAAGCGGCAAAACAGATGAATCATACCTTCATTACTTGTTAAAATTCATAAAATGTTCTTAAAACTTGTTCCACACACTGAAGATGTTAAACGTACGGCCTAGCTGATAAAACGTATGAAGAAGTTGTCTTGTCACAGTAAGTCTCCATGTGTATTAATTCATGATATTCTGCTGTAAATAATATGAAGCATGTCTAATTACATGGCTTAGGTCAAAGAAATAGACACACAGACACACACTGACTCAGTTGTCTAGGGTATTCACGTGTTGTCCAATTAAAAAAGGTAGAAGAAAAAACAGGAATTACGACGTTGACTTCCTCTGAGTGTGTGTGTGTGTGTGTGTGTGTGTGTGGGCCCCGCATTGCCCTCAGCCACTCAGTAAGGACTCCCGATAAGGAGAATTAGTCAAAACTTGGGAGCTGCCAGTGTGTGCCAATTAAACTTTAATCTGGGGCTGAAACAGGCACAAATAAATTAAAGCCTTGTGCGAGGCAATGTGCTCTCCCCTGATAATACCGGATTGAAGCGTCTGCCGGCTGCTCCGTGCTTAGCGCTGTCACCATCTTCAATACGGGAAAAAAAACCATGGCAAGCCAGTCGGAGAGCAGAGCAAAGCAACTCGTAAAGTTTGCCATGTGCACACACTCGCACAAACCCCAGACCTGCAGCGTGTTTCGCTGTGTGTTTGGCTGGCTGTTGACCTGTGCATGCTGTAGGCTAGCTTTACCACACTGTGAATGCTGGACCTCGTTTTGCAATGTTAATCGTCTCTGAATGCTACAGTTCCTTCTTTCGGGCAGTGGAAGGCATTTTTTATACGACAGTGAGAATTATAGCATTATTAAAACGAGAATAATAATAACAACCCCTGCCCTATCCTAGAAATTGAGAATTTTGATTGGTGACATAGCCAGACTCAATTAAACCACCACAACAATGGTAACTGTAACAACAGTAAAAAAAAAAATAAAAAAAAATAATGTCCTCCTCATCATGAAAAACATTCCTACATCATGCAGGTATACATAGTCTAAGGACATGTCATGTTTTGTCATAAATATGTCACAACAAACATAAAATACACTAATTTCAAAGGTTTGTGGTTGGTTTGTGTTTTTGAAAGGAGTCTCTTATGCTCACCAAGGCTGCATTTATTTGATTAAAAAGCAATATTATTGCAAATTATTGTTTTACTGTTTTCTATTTTACTATACCGGTATTTTAAAATTGTATTTATTTCTGTGATGGCAAAGCTATATTCTCAGTTGTCTTCAGTGTCACATGATCTTTAATATTTTGTGGAAACCTTGATACCTTTCTTTTTCAGGATTATTTGATGAATAGAATGCAAATGAATAGAAAGATAATTTATTTAAAATAGAAATCATTTGTATCTATTTAAATGTATTTAGTGTCACTTTTAATCATTTTAATGTAAGATGTATCTTACTGACCCCAAACTTTTTAACGTTTTTTTTTAACAAACTTTCTATCTCTATTTATTAGTTTAGTTGTACATATTTGAAACAGTTTGCACCACATGACTTAAACCAAAGCAAAAAGTAGTTCCCGACATTCAATGTGGAAAATATTGAATGCCATCAGAAGATCAACATGAAATGTTTATTTATTTTTTGGTAACACTTTATTTTGATGGTCCCCTTTATACATCCTGTCGACTATAAGTAACTTTGCACCTACAGTACATGTCAACTAACTCTCGTTAGAATATTAGCAGATTGTCTGCTTAATATCTGCTAACACTTTATTTTGATGCTCCCCAACAGACATTCTATATAAGTAACTTTGCAACTACAGGGCAACTTAAACCTCTTATTACACTAACCCTAAAAGTATACTAATACTCTAACGAGAGTTGTTGACATGTAGGTGCAATGTAATGTATAGTCAACAGAACATCTAAAGGGTACCATCAAAATAAAGCCTTTTTTATTTATTGATAATAACAATGACTGCCATTTGGCGCACACCACAGTAGTAAGACCGTGGCCACACCTGATCAGTTACACTGTTACAAGTTTTAACCATGAAGTAAACAATACCGTAAAATATCTTTCTCAATGCAGACAGTGCAAGTGAGGTCGTTTTCAGAATGTAAATCAGAGGCCACAAGTCTTATGGGAAGCCGTTTTGTGCTGATATGGCCTGCTGAGATTGAAATATTTTCCATTAATATTTTTAAACAAATTAATTTTCTTATCTCACACTGCCTGCATGACCTGTAGTCTGGTGTTTAATTTCAAAGTAATTTACCTCCAATATGCGAATACCATTTATATATGATATTAATGTCATGGTGTGTACTGATCAGAGAAAGGTGTCATTTCAAAACAGAGGTCATGCAGTCTACCAGTCTCTAAACCACAACTAGTTCTACTACTACAACTTCTAATAAAACACAATAAATAAATAGATAGATATATTGTAATCACACTTTGGAAAATATCGTACTTAACTAGATCACATAGTACAATTATCCGCATGTGTATAAAATAATAGAATTAATTCTATGTCTGTGGCACGAGGCCTGAGGCCGTGACACTTCATGAATAAAACACATATCCCCGGAAAGCTAGCGATGCCTGTTTGTCTTTGGCCACTATCAAAGTGAACATGCAATATTGTGATAATCTATAGTTGATGAATTCAGGGCCGACTTGCCTTAGCTAAGTTCAGCTAATTTTCAGACATGGGTTGCCTCCGTAATTGAGTTTCCAATAACATTATGATTATTCCAACCCACATGATAATTGAATTCGAGCTTTGCGTTTTTCACTCTGTACTATTGCAATATTGTAGATGGGTTTCATGAAGGCGCCAAAATCTCCATGCAAATGTATTGTAATCACACATCCCGGGCTGCTTAACTTGATTTCTTATGTTATTGCACGCATTTAGCTCATAACAAATGATGTGCAGTTCTATGGTTATGAGAATGAAGTAAATTATTTTAACTTCTTATTTTTGAGAAGAATTCAGACACAGTCAAGGCAAGCGAGCCGGGCTTCAGCAAACTTTAAATGAATATTTTCCTGCGTTGTTCTCAGAGACCTTATATTATAGAGATGATGAAATGTAAAGAGTACATTAAGCTGTTTTAAATGAATTGTATTGATAATCGTCTTCAGTTTCTCTGTGCCCTTCGATCTTTCTCTTCGCACATATCTGTGCGTTTTACAGTTTGTTCGCGTCTCTGAGATGTTCTCTAATTCAGAGTGCTGGCCCCAATCCTCATCTGTTGCATTATGCAATGCATACAGAATGTGTTGCTGAGAATGCCAATATTATTTTCATCTGAGCACCAGACCCCCAACCGAGGGAGAGAGAGTGAGAGAGAGAGAGAGCACATACTACACAATATACAGGATTCTGGGATTCCATGGCTCCCTTCCCACCCCGATTGGAATTCTCCACCATCTTCTCTCTGCATTCGGCTGTTTGAATTTTTCAAGCCGCCAAAGAACAAAGCTACCCAGGAACAGGCAGTCAGGCCCCAAATGGAGCAGATTGCCTTGCTCTGGAAGCAGACACAGGCAGAATATTTGAATGAGAAGTGAAGCTTTTGTCTGTCGCGGGTCGCTGGGAGACGATTCATGTGCGTCTGCCAGTGGGGTGAGGGTAGACAGACACTCTGCTGTCAAAAATTTCATATTGGCATGGACTCGCTTGCTGGACGTGACTTTAAAGGCAACTAGAGAGAACAGGCCCGTATGCAAGGACTGCTCGGTCATGCTATCACATCTACTATGACCCTGAATATACAAGGCCTACTCGAGGTCTTGCAGGGGTATTCAATAAAAGTTCCAAGAGGTTATATTTCCTTCCCCGCAAAGGTCCTGACAATATTTTTTGGAATAGTTGTATATTTCTATCTTGGCAGCAGTAGTACTTTTTCAAAATAACCTAAAAAAATCTAAATAAAACCCTAAACAGTCAAAGTAGTCATGAGGATTTTGGATCCTGAGAGCCAAAGTAGTGGCGTTTGAGAATAAAATGTGTATATATATATATATATATATATATATATGTATACAGTATATCATCAGTTGAGCCCAATTGCATATGATTATTAATAGGTAAGATCAGATGTTTTAACAGGCTATTATTATTTTTACATTTAGATACCTATGTATGGCAGAAGTGTGCCATGTGACTTGTAAAATATACTGTATGGGGATTCAGGGTTAGTCTGGACCATTTTTGTATATTTGCTTAAAATAAGTATACTAAAAACAAACAAACAATGTATATAATCAAAATTATTTTATTATGAGCAGAATACAAAGTTAACTAGTCATTTCAAAGTTTAAATGTGTTATCCTTGCTATCTACAAATCATTTTCCCAGTTATATCACTGTTTATTATGAATTGCTCCTACCATGCTGATTAATAGGCCTAATCCTAAATATAAATAATAATAAAAAATGTCTTGTCACAAACCTGGTTTAAACGGTTGAAGCCATATACTGCATGTTTGAGAGAATTTTTTTTTTTTTTTTTTTTGCTGCTCACCATGTTAGTGCTACTGTTGTTAAAATAACCGCGTCATCTGTAGCTCTTGTAGCATTTTACGTCTTTAGCGGGGGCGAGAAGAAACACGCATGGAGCCCTTTTGGCTCTAGATAAAAAATGTAGAGGATATAGCGCCAAATGATCATTACCATAAACGGCCCTGAGTGCTTATGGTGTGAACAGCTCTGTTGTTTTGACGTGCTGCTCACTTTAAACTGTAGAAATGTTGAAATAGTGCTACAGTTGTCATTTTGTCTTGCAGTCCGCAATTAGAGGATACCTGTGCTATTACATTTATCTATGCTAGTGATAATGCAGTCTTATAGCCTATATCTATACACATGACCCATTTTTTTTAATCATATATCAGTGTGCTATTATATATAATTTCATACCACAGTTTTTTGTGATCAGTGAATTTCCATTACCTTTCCAGTAATTTCACTACTGATACCAGTTTTGCTAATGAACCATTTAGCATGGTTTCCAAGCAAGAGCCTTGGTTGGTCCTGTAGTACTCCGGTACTAGACCTGGTCAACTCTCCCTCAATTAATACACCTGGTTTATATCATAAGCTCATTAATAAAGGTTCCAAGACTGGGTATGCCAGATAAAGAAGAAATTCAACCCAGTCTCGCAAGAAAACACTATTTAATCTGTAGTCACTACACTTTTCATTCCATTGACTTCCATTCATATTCATGTGAATGCAAGATGCAGAAAACACAAGCTTATGTGAATTTCGCTGTTCCAGATTTCAAGCTTGGTGGATTCTGCGTATTCAAATCACTTGAAGACGAGTGACAAATAGAATATTGATACATCACAACATGACTGAATTAAAAGTTTGGAAAGTATCTGCAGGATTGCAGCTTTTCGGTTAAGTGGAGTAGACTGCATTTTTTTTTTTTTGCATTACATTTTTTTTTTTTACATTTTGGATGTATTATTGAATTATATATGAATTCACTGCTAATTTGCAAAACGTAAAATAGTTACAAAGTGCCATGAGAGTGTGTTGGATAAATCACTTTTGCAGTATAGGTTGCTTCAGGACCAGGAATAAGAAGCAATGGGAAAACATTTACAGCAGAACATAACTACAAAAGGTGAATTTATTACAAAATAAATAAATAAAAAATATCTATGACTCTTTCAAATAATCTTGTTGTGCTAATCTGGCTGCTTTGTTAATTCCTAAAAATAAAATAAAAAAAACATGCTAAAAAAATGACAGCACTATGGATTGTGAATCAGTTTTACAATATCTAGCAGAATATTTACTTTAGAGCCAGGCATAAGAGGAAATATCTATATTCGCAAAAACATTTTAAAATCCCCTGATATTTGGTTTTCCATGTTATAAGATAATATTTGTTGTAAACATTAATTGGTGGTCTTGGAATATATTGCAGCGGCATTAGATTAGGAGAAAGCAAGGTTGCCACAACTTTCAACAAAACATGACATAGGAATGAGAACTCAGCCTCATTTGCATACGCTGACATTTTGAAGAAAATATTTCAACGTTGGTGGAGATGTGTAATGAAATCCTGCCAGCAGCCCGTTATGGAATAATATTACCATAAAGGTAACCTATCCATATTCTCCAGTCTCGTTTTGTCCTCTCCTGCCATGTTCACTCTCTCTCTAGGATTATTTTTCTTCCGTTTCCTCTGATTTGTCTTGCCCGTGCTGAGCTAGGCTTCTCTATCTGACTCTTTGCAGGCTAATTGTGCTCCGCAGTGGAGAATTTGTTAGTGGTGACACCTTGCAACCCAGTGGGAATGCATCTCATTATCGGCCAACGTCCAAGAACATCAGACATTATTAGCTGTCATTAATCTGCAATATATATGGAGGCAGAATGAAAGAAGGAGGGGGCTGGGGCATGAAGGGCAACGCAGGAAACAAAAGAAGAGGAAGTACTGAGGGTCAGGAAAAGAAACCTCTTTCAGGTGAAAGGTTAATGTGTGTAAATCTCCTCTTTAAGATAACAATGGATGAAAAATATGGAAAATTGAAAAACCAAAGTAAAAATACTCTCTTATATTTAGACAGTGAGTGTAATGGACACATTAATGTAATACAAAATAATAAAAGAAAATTATGTGTAAAAAAAAATGTATTAATTTAACCCATAGACTGTAAATAAAATAACCATATCCCCTGACCCAGAACTAAGTTCTGTAATTCTTCCTCCATCGAAGGATTGAAGCATCATATAAATACAAAGTACATTTTTGCTACAAAAAGTACACAAGTACAAGTTAGACTCTGCACAGCATCAGATGAAAAATGGACTGTAGATAAGTGATAGACTTATTTTTAGTGCTATAAAAAGAACAAAATATACTTAAAATATACAAAAATTCTTTAATGTACTAAACACCTATGATTTACTAGTCTGTCATAATATTGTAATGCCTTTTGATTTATCTTCATTTGAGCACTCTTTTGCCAAATATTGATAAATGTGAATACAGTAATCTTGATTCATTTTGATACAAAATGTTATATAGTTTTCTTTTCAATGAAGATTTCTTTGACATCAAAATAACAACAAAATGTAAACATTTTCATGCAATTGTAATTTTCAAACTGGTTTTACCAGCTTTTTTTTTTGTTGCTTTTTTTGATGAGCTGTTGACCTTTTTGAGCGGAATGCTGTCATTAAAAGGTTATCGAATAACACCTCACACTGTTTTAAGTAAATATATGAATGTGAATTCTAGGTTTTTAAACTTATTCACGATTTGAAGCAATCTGAAGGAGGTTTTGTCGGATTGTATTTTTCTTTTTATTTAAATATGTGGGTTTTTTTTGTCTCAGAATCCAGTAGAAATAAACCGCCTTTGACAAGCTTAAAGTAGATTTGGTGAACGTGCAGCCGTGGCGTGTTTGCGTGTGTCGCGGACCTCTCACATTTACCGCTACCAACAGTGTATTTAATTTGATTCAGCATCTTTTGGCTGTTTTTCCTGTTCAGCCACGCCTGAAGACGGGTATATGCAAACGTGATGGGATTACAGCTTCTAAGCAGATTTTCATGGAGGAAGGGTTCAACATGGCCCACTTGCCTTGGCAAATAAAATACAGGCCGCTAAAACACAGAAGAACTTCTCCCCACCCCCCTCCTCAGTCTTTCTATCTCTCTCTTTCTCTCTCTCTTGCTTTCATTAGAATAGTTTAGGTGAAAAGAAGCGTCCGTCTCCTGTGGATTTTCTCTGCTCTTTGAGCCAGGCCTGCTCTATGGCCCTAATGACTCAAAGTTCCCCTATAAAAAGTCTACAGCGCAGCTCCCTGCAAATTGAGTTTCCTCTTTGAGCCAATTGAGTGTGGTTTATGTAAGCTGCGGGGAGCGCCTTTGAACCCTGCTTCCAACGCCGCCAGCTTGGGGTCACAGGAAAAGATGGAGGCCACTGTCGCAGACACCCAAATTCATGCCACATTGAGGAAAACGGCTCCTCGGAGGAATGAAAAAAAAAGCATGCGGATTCCCATTCAGAGTTTAAGGAGCATGGAGCAGGTGTTTGCTTCCTTTATTGGTAGTAAATGAGTTTGTAAATGAGATTTCATGACATTAAATTCTCAAATGTTTAGATTATGCCAACTTTAAAGCCACAGCTAGACAATCCTTTCCTCTTTTTGCTTGCTCTCTTAGAAACTATTGAATCTTTATGGAACTCTGTTCACGTTTCACGACGCCTTTACTGGACGTTTGATAAGCCCTTAAAAATAGTTTGGCTGTTAAAATGCGTGTAAAATACAAAACAGCACATTGCATTCATTCGATTCTGAATATGCAATTCATTAATGCAATGCATCTGGTCCATCTCATAATGCAAGTGGATGACTTCACCCAGTGCATTACAGAGGCTTTTAAAACACAATCAGAATAAACCAACAGTTCAAAAAATGCCCTAAAAGCGAAACGTTGTTACCTCAAGGAGTTATTTCACAAAAGAGGCAGTACAAATGTAAAATGTTGTGATGTGTTGTTTTCATTGTTCTGAACGGATGGCGTGTTCATTCTTGTAATTGTACACTTTATTTCATATTTTGTAATTTTTGCAAAATGCAAATTACAAGAAGAGAAGTTCTATATTTTTTCAGTCATTTTTTAGAGATATAAAAATCACAAAACATTGATATAAAGTCCCTCATTTTAACTGGCCAAAATGAAATACAATGTTGCAATTACATGATAACATACGATTTTCCCCCTTTCTTTAAGTCCTGATGTGTGGGGGGACATGGGGGGCCTCCAAAGCGGCTGGTGCCCCAGGGCCTTGTAGGACCGTAATCCGTCCTTGGGTGTAACCTAATGTAGTTAGGAAGCATTGGTCATAATAGTTAATAATATATATATATATATATTTTTAACTTGAATAAAGCAGTTTATTTAGATGTTGCCCCATAAAGCACCATTTTTATTTATTTTTTTATATTTTTTTACAGCATAGATATGGAAAGGTCGTTAATGGAAAAACCAGCCCAGTACAATGCGATGCATATTTAATGCAGGGCAGCATTCCCACCTCTGCAGATCGGCTTTCTATAAGTATCACTCGAAAGGTTTCTGGGAGCCTTGTCTCATGCTCTTTTGTTTCTTGGGCCCTTTAAGGAAGGGTGTTAATGCCAGTGGAATACGTTTGATCACAGGGGCTGGCGGCGGCCCGCGGTGGGTGATACGGCATGGCATTGGGCTCAACAGGATTGTAGTGTTAAAGGCGTGAAAACACACACTCCTTCTCCTGTAATGAAAGCCGCTAAAGGTCTCAGCACAAATCCACCCACCCCAGCCCCGCAATTATGCACACGCACTGCCATAAATCTAATGTGCTTTCATGAACTGCAAGAGCACAGTACATAAAAAACGTGTTGCGGATTTGCATACAAACATACTTATTCCAAATCCCTCTCAGAAGTTGTAAATGATTGTCTCTTCCTGAAATACATTTCACCAAATTGTATTTAGGCATGTTTATGAATCCTATTATGCCGTGGGTTTGATCATATTTTGTGGACAGCAATGGCTTCCCCATCGCCTCTGAAAGGGGGGGAAACAGAAAGAGAGAGAGCGAGAGAGAGAGAGAGAGAGAGAGAGAGAGAGAGAGAGAGAGAGAGAGAGAGAGAGAGAGAGAGAGAGAGAGAGAGAGAGAGAGAGAGAGAGAATGGGCCCGGAGCAATAGATTCTGTCATTTGTTTCAGACAGACTGTGATTTCTGTTCTGCGTTTGACGGCAGGTCCTCCGTTGCTCTCTATACTGGAGATGGATCCGCTGTGGTATCCTCCAGAAGGATAATTCAATAAAGCCTGTCACATGCTGTGATTGGACATAGTAATACTCCTGCTACTAACGCTAATGTTCATTTCGGCAGGTGAACGCCAGGGCCTAATCTGTTAGCGGCGCTCTTGTCAACTGTTTGAGTTACATCTTTTGTTAGATGTTTACAGGGCATCTACATAATCGCAAAAGTATGTCACGTTTGTTTGGTGAATTGTTCATACTGAGCATGTAATAGAGTGGAACAGTATGGTTCCTGAAGTAACAATCTCATTCAAAATCTCTACTGAGAAATTGCATTTTTTTTTTTTTTTTACTTTTCAAGACAGATGTTTAGATGGAAGAGATCATGTTTATTTGCTGATATCTTGGTGAAGTACCTCAAATCCTAAATGGAGATCCACCAATTTGAAATTGTTTCTGCTGTCATATTTTTCCAAAACAAAGTTTTTGCAAGTAATGTTAGGTAACATTATGCTAGCTTCCTAACATGTTATAAAAGACAGCCATTGTGTTTCCTGATAAGAAAACGTGATCTCATGAGAATTTGTATGTATCTGTACCACAAGTGTGGTTGTACCACATGTACAATTACATTTGCATAGATAGTAAAACTACACTTTAAAACCTTAAAACGAATAACATTTCTGTAATTGTTTAACCATTATGTATCATGTAATAATTATTGTATTTGCCATGGAATACAAAAGGCGTTTTCCCAGTATAATTCTATGCTGTAACTGACAATAGTCAGATGGTTATCTGTTAGGTTTTTCTTTATAACTGTACATATTTTTATGAAATAAGGTTTAAAGTTAGGAGTGGAATTAGCAGCTCAAAGGAAAAGTGTAGGTCATTTCCCTACACATTTCTGCCCATTACGTTTTATATATTATTTTTATATTTTCAAAAACAATGTTTGGGTTTATCAAAAATGTATCTATAATATGGTAAAAGAGCAATTATACAAATACATTTCTGATATAAAATATTTTAATATTTTACGTTTCTTTAGCTGTAAATACGTAAAAATGTTAACGTTTAAATGTTGTCAATACATCCACATTATACATATCAGCATAAGTCTTGTACCTGTGAATGTTATGTATTAAAACATAATGAGACCTGAGAATTAAATATGTAAAAAAAATAAAATAAAAAATAATAATAAAATAAAAATAAATCCAGCCTGATTCAATAACATAATTCACAGTGCTTTTTGAGCAGTTAATTTATTCATGCAGTATAAAACATTAAGTGGTGATTTGTATAATTTATAAATTACATATGTACATAAATAAGAATAATTATCATGGATGGATGGATGGATGGATGGATGGATGGATGGATGGATGGATGGATGGATGGATGGATGGATGGATGGATGGATGGATGGATGGATGGATGGATGGATGGATGGATAGATAGATAGATAGATAGATAGATAGATAGATAGATAGATAGATAGATAGATAGATAGATAGATAGATAGATAAAGTGGGCAGTCAGAGTTGCGCTCAACAATTACATACAAAGAGCAAATGCATATTATATTTTGCAGTTGTAATGTGTCAGTGGTATAAAGGGGCTCTTTACCTTGATCTCCTGCAGCTGTGGTCCATGTGCTCTCGCACAGTCCACCATTAATTGAGAGGACAAGCTGGTGAGTGCAGAGGTCATAAACATTTCTAGAGTTATAAAACTTTCATTAAGTTCTCACGATATCTTGCCACCTCGTGACCTCTCCTGCTCTTTTTTTCTTCTCTGAAGAGCCCAGGAAAAAGAACTGGGGGCTTACTGCATTGGTGAACAAGCCCTGTCTTTGTGGTGTGCAGTCTTTTTCAAACTGTCTCGGCCTCTTGACTCGTCCTAAGCCAGAGATCAGTGCTTAGAAAGTGGCAAAACAAAAGGCTGCTTTAATGAGATTGTACAACTGAGCGAACAAGATGGGGGGAGTCCTGCAAATAACCAAACTCAGACCACTCCTTTCCCAAAAGGCCTTTCACAATCCTCTCTAAGCCTGCTTGTATGAATACAGAAAATTATCAAAGGACTATCATTGCTCCAAAAGACTCGCTCTTAAAAAGGGAAGATGTAGAGAGGGATCGTCTGCTGTATTCGCTTACAAAGGCTTGAAATGCAAACGAATTCCTGAAGAATTGCCCAACATTGCTGACATTCTACTGAATGGGCTGTCTATTTGCAACCGTTTTGTCTCAGAGCAAGACTTAAGATGGTCGAAATCATGACGCTTGAATACAGTTTAAGAAGCTTAACAGCTAAAATAAGTCATTTTGTTTTTAGTTTAACAGCTTTTAGGAATCTTATTTCAATCTTCTTGGCGATCCTCTTCTAGAAGACATGTTATTGAGAAATCTTTCACAAAATTGACTAGTTAATCTTACAAATCAAAAATAAACCACTCAAAGAAATGATATGCAGTGTGAGACTTATCAAGAGTTTGTGCCAACAGTCTCTCAATAATGTTGGCACAAGACACAAAAGCGAACAGATCTCTTTAACGGACCCTTCCTTTTCAGCAGGGCCCCTGTGGAACTGTGGTGCTTGACCCCTAATCCAAAATGCTATTTAAAGAGGGGGGGGGGATTGACTGAAAACATCTCAGGCTTTTTCTGATAACCATCACACTCTAACCCCATTATCAGGCCCGGGTCCTCACACCCCGGACCTGTCCCCTTGGGCCAGTGGCCTACCTCTCACCCGAGCGCATTTCAGCCTGACGAATGACACCCCGGAATAGCAAGATGAGTCCGGCGTGACCTTCTGCTGCCCTGAGTCTTTTAATGCTAACTATGTTATGACCATGTGCCCACCCCACACCAAATGACCTCTTCTGCTTTTATCTTTACAGTTATTGTTCACATTTTTTCCAAGGAGAAAATGGGTAGCAATAGGAAGTTCACTTGTCCACCTTTGGTGACTAATTGCTGACCCATACAAACAATTGCACCTAACTGTGGCTAAGTGTTTTGGGTTTCTTTAAGGTATGTGGACAATGTGAGAATCTTAAGATCAAGAACGTTTAAAGGCTCCGTCATGCTGCTTACAGCTTTGTCTTTTATGTTCTTTAAATTGCTTCCAGGAGAAAGTCAAGGTAAAAAGTGATCAGTTCACTTACTTAAAAAAAAAAAGTAAGCCCGTTGCCTTAAAATTATTAAGTAAATAAACGTATTGCTTTATTGAAAAAAAAAAAAAAGTTATGTGAACTTGATAATTCCATTCCTTGATAATTTTTTTTTTTCATTTAAGCATGAAGTTTATTTACTTAATAATTTTAAGGCAACAATTTGCTCAAGTATGATGCTCAATTTTTTTTTTTTAAGTAAAGTCAACTGATCACTTTTTACAGTGAGCAGAAATTTCACCAAAGACTAAAAGACTGTTGATATGTGCATTGTGGCTGACCATAGTAAACAATTAACATAAGTAGTTACACAGGTAAGTATTTCTTCTCTAGTTCTCTTGCATCAACAAAGTTGCACTTCTTGTTCTTTTCCACGGAACAAATTCATTATTTGAAGCGATAGTAAAAAAAATAAAATAAAATAAAAAATAAAAAATCATTATTTACTTGACATTCCAAACCCATTTGAAGAATCTTTACAGATCTGGTTTAGTGGCTGGTTTGTCAAGCTTGACAAAAAAGACAAGAGAACACATTATAATGTATCAAGAAAGTCGAAAAAGACTTGTTTGCTATAACCCATATCTTTTGAAGGAACAGGCAAAAATGGAAGTTGCTATGTATTGATTACCTCAGTGTAGTTCTCAAATCTCAGATGTTTTCACATTGTATCAGGTTTGACGTCATTGACACCAAATAGTAATACCATTGATTATCCAATGTGTCAGTCACTGAACAATGTGCACCAGTCTGAATATATCTAATGGAGAATGAGAATTTAGAGCTTTAATGGAGATGAAGAATTCAGCAAATAATGACTTAAATTTGGGTCTGGGTCATACAAAACTACTTCAGAAGATTCAGAAGACTTAATATAATACAATATAGGCTATTATAGTGTAAAACAGTAGGTATGTGGATTATTTTTATGTTATTCAATTGTGTTTTAGGAACATTAATGGTAGTCACTCAGAGGTATTCATAAAGCTAGAAAAGAATACAGGTTTGGAACAACAGAAAGGATATCAAATACTCCCCTGAGTTGAGTAACTGAGTAAGTGTGCACTCAGACGAAAAACACAGACTGTTTAAGACATCACTAACTCAATCCTTTTCTCTCAAAGGGTATAGACAACAGCAGAAGACAACAGAATCTGACTGCGCTCTCCAAACAGATCCGGAAAGAAGATTAGCGTCTCCTGTCGTACACCCTCACGTGTGTGCTGCATAGTTACACCAGTCTATCATTATTCATTGAAGTATATATTTGTTTTGATCATTTTTAATCTGAAAAGCGATGCTGAATTAACCGTTTGAATTAATCATGGGAATTAACGCTTTAATTCGTCCATTCAGCCCAAGTTTTTCGCGTCCAGCTGCACTGGGCTGCTTAACAGCAGTGGTGGAAGCATATGCTTGTGTTATGGGGGGGGGGTTGGGGTGGAGGCCGAGTCTCTACGGAGAACTCCCACAAAAGAGACACAATATCAGCCCTCAGACGCGTGCAATGACTTAAACGCTCCATTGTATTAAATATGAATGGGACTCCATTGTCCGAGCCTGTGCGAGTGGGGAGGCAGTGTTGTCGATTAGCCACATGATTAAGCAGATGACACGGAGGGGCTGTAAAGGTAAATAAAGGCCGCCTTCTGTCACTTCCTGTGCTGGGACACATGGCGTCGGCCTCCCGAAGACCTGCCAGAACGCCCTCGCCAACGCGTTAGAATACAGCTGAGAGCTGGCAGACAAAGGAGGGGTGAGCGGTTTGATTAAAAAAGCATGAATAACATAGTCATGGTCTATGTCAGGTGTTAAGTATCTCATTGAGCCATTTGCATGTCAAAGGATGCGTTTTTCTCCCTTGTTTCGTGTGTGTTGTGTGTATGTGTGTGTGTCCTAGTCTAGTTACATGCCAGTGTGTGTGCCACACCTCCTATGAAGAGGGCACCCTCTCATTGACAGCTGTTACGGCACGGCATCGTTTGTCAAAACAGATTTTATTAACACATTAACACCAAAACAAAATGAATGACTGTTCATACGACCATATCATTTGAATCAGTGACCTGTGCCACTATTTGAATGGCAAAGGCATGAGAAAAGATAGAAAATACAAGTACTAATCAACGAGTCCTTTTTTTTTTTTCAAATTCAAATTCTGAAATGCAAAATGAATTGTATGTGCATTTGCAGGGTCATGCTACATGTTCTTTATTAGTATTAAATATGTGCATACATTGATATATGTTCTTGATTTAAACTCTGAAAAAAACACTTAAACATTTGTGCGTGGGGTTCCAGTCACTCTGCATTGTGACAATGTCACATGCTTTTGTCCTGCATGTCCTGTTTTTTTTTTTTTTTGTGCTATCTGAAGCCTTCCCAGCCCATCTTCTGTAACAGCGCTGGATGTATCGTCATTCTAGTTTAATGATGATTTGAAGCTAACCTTAGCGTGCTCTTGCCACTTTCTTCCACCCGCTTCATTGTGGGACATTCAGGTAACTAATCTGCCTTTAAATATGTCTCCAAGGGAACGCAACTAATTAGCACTGAAATTTACTGCCTTCACTTTTATTGACTTGTCCTACTTCTCCGATAATTAACTAATGAGGGAACTAATGAGCTATGTCATTCACTCATGCTGTTCAATTAAAGTACAGAATCAATTATTGAAAATAGGTTTGCATTTTTGCCACCTCTTGTGTGGACGATCCCGGGAAGTTTCAAAATGAAGAGAAAAGACTTGGGGAAAGTTTAGGCTCTTTCACAGCAATTCTCCTTCAGATGTGCTATGTTATCGTGTGTAAAAGTGGAAATACAACAAAATATTGTACAAAATGTACAGTATGATTAATAATTACCTCCCAACTCTTTATTGTATGTTTTATTGTAAATACATTAGATTTTCCCAACAACTTCCCACAATTTTTGTTTTCTTTTTTCCTGAACACAATTCAGTTGTGGGCTACACATTGGAAGTGGATTTCCTTAACATTACAAATAAATTTGTGAACTCTATTCAACAGAAAGGTAATGCCCATTATTTACAATTTATACTCACACCCCTTTCCACCTGTGTATTTGTTTATTATATTTAAAAACATCTGTTAAATATTTTATAACAATGAATGTGTAATACTCTGTAATCTGTTTCCATTTAAAATAAACGAAAAAAGTCCAACAAAAATTATTCATGTCTAAGTAAATGTTTTAAATGTTCAAACTCAATTTTATTTAAATTGTGACAAAAATGTACAAATTATTTTGTATTAACTAACAGTAGACTGAATGTATGAGAGAGATTGTATGCTAAACACAATATAGGCTGTAAAACAATCAATGGATTGTTTCCAAATGCTAACTAATATATTGGCAAAATGCTAAATGATTAAATGTCATATTTTGGTGATTATCAATTATAATAGTTATTTCACATGTGATTTCAGACCTGTTTGTCAACTGTACAGCTCTGTTTGACGGCAAGTGATCTCTCTGAGTAAACAATGCATTAGTTTGCTAATCTGGAGCTTTGCAAAAACAGTAGTGTCATTAAAGAAAATTAATTACGCTAATTCACTGCCAGCTTTATTCACAGATAATCAACTTTCTCATCATTGTAATTCACACTGCCATCAGACACCATGACTGCACTCTTATCAGCGTCAGCTTCTAGAACAAGTAGTGCAAAGTTATTATTGTATTAAAATTGGGTTCTTTTGATAAATTATTATATTAATGTCTTATGTGTTGTATTAGCATTGTAACTAGTCTGGAACAGAATAATAAAAAAAAATAACTTCTTACAGCGGCAGCTAAAATAATTTTTTATATTTTCAATTTTAAGGGCATTCAAATAGTAATAAAGCATTTGTTTAAATGGCAAAAGGTTTTGATGTCAAAAGAATTGCAATTCTCACACTGAAGATGTCCGCTTGTGTAAAATAAAACAACAACAACAACAAAATAATATTAATAATCTGAATCACAATTGAATTTTTAAAAGAATTACAATTGCAACCAAATTTTCAGTGTTTGGCATACAAACAGTATACGCTTACACTATACAACGGATTTGTTTCATAAAGAAAGGTGGTTTAAATAGAAAAAGAGGAATCTCATCTCCAACATCAGAAGCCAAAGCAACATAAAACCCTTGTCAGATAATTAAGGCATTAAACATGCCTATATTTTCGCTTAATTAATAATTAATTTAATGAGAGGATGAGGCTGTAAAAAAAATCACTAATTAAAATGCTGGAGCGGTGCAGAATGCATATACTAATGGTGAAGGGGAAAATTATGCAAAAAGACTGGAAAGAAATCCCGCCACCATCACCAGCAACCTTCCCCAGCCTCCTCCATGTTTGGGCTGTATCAATATTCTAATAATACCAAGCATGCCAGAGGTCCTGGCTGGTGTGCCAAGCAGCATTGAGTGGATGTGACAGGCTTGCAGAAAGATGCAAAAGCCAAGGACATAAAATTCATCCCGACAGCAACCTTGGAGATCATCCCAGGCTAGAGTCTGCTGCTCTAAATTAGACGAATAAACTCTAAAGAGCATAATGGAGTCGACTCTGTGTCAGTGCTGTGACAGGCTGCTGCATTTACACAACAGGCTGAGCGTGACCGAACGTAATACTACCAGAAACATCACTGTACTAACCGCCACTATGGTTTTATTTACTATTATTTATTGTGCTATCCTTTCGTTCAGAATCACTGATGCAATGGAATTTTGACACAAGCGTTAAGTCTTTATCAGAGTTTTCTTGGTTTGCAGGTTTTCTTACTATCAAAATACAGATTTAAGACCATAAATGATGCACTGATGAATACTGCAAAATGATACAATATTTTAGTTCTGTTGTAGCTATAAATTAATTATACACATAACTATACAGATCATTTCCATGATGTAATAGCTGACTGAAATAAGTTATTCAATGAAATGTTAGAGAGATTTGTGATGTCAGCCAAATAGCACAGTCATTTCAGATGTGGACCGGGTTTTTCTTTTTTTACATATAGCCTACTCTACCAATAAATCATGCTTAATCAGGAACATGCTTTAACTGTTGAACATTTCCATAATTTATGATGCAACGCTTCCCCACCGTTGACAGAATTCTCGAATTGTCCGGCAATCCATGTTTTCACTGTTATACGGTAGAGGGCGCTATTTTGCATCTTCTGAAATAGTACCGAATCTCTGGATCAAAACACAGGCGAAGAAGAAGCAGAAACTAGCGATAGGCCCTGTCCCAAATGGCACACTTCATATGCACTTTAGGTCTTGTGGACTTACAATGGCTGCCGCGTGCGCGTGTCCGTTAAGTCCGTGAGACCGTAGGGTGTCCCATTTGTCATTTTAGGCCTCAGAAGGGTGCTCGCGAGCGCCCCCTTTGCGGTCGATATGCACCCTCGATGCGCACTTTTGCTGAGCCCGCACTGATGCGGACTCCGCAGCAGACTTCTTCCCGACAGTCAAAGTGGCGTTACGTCACGAAAGTGCGGACTCGTAGGAAGACCACGAGTGCTTAGGATGCCATTTGGGACAGGGCCATAGAAGCATTTCTTTTGCTCATGTAAGCTAACACAATCATCAAATTTTAAACAGCATATACATCACAAAAACTGCCTAATGTTACCGAATTAAATGTCAAACCCACATAAGACTGTGCAAGCATTGGAAGTGTTGATGGACAGGATCTAGTCGATATCTGAATCCGATCCGGATATAGTCTTTTTTTTTTCAAAATGTTGCTTTTTTACATTCAAGTGTTGACATTTTTTTTTTTTTTTAATGCATGAAGCTAGAATAAATGTATATTTTTTTATACCTAGAATAATTTTATTTTATTTTTTAAGCAAAGGCTCCGATCATTCTGTTGATATGATCAGATTTTTATACAACAAATATCACAAAAAATATTCTGGTGGCCATGAAAATTTTGTGAAAATTATCAAAAGTGCTGGCGCTGGCTGGCAAAAAAAACAAAAAAACCCCCCCAAAAAATCCGGGAAAGAGTTAAATGATTAGTTCACTCCAGAATTAAAATTTCCTGGTAATTTACTCACCCCCATGTCATCCAAGATGTTCATGTCTATCTTTCTTCAGTTGAAACAAAATGAAGGTTTTTGAGGAAAACATTCCAGGATTTTTCAATGCAGCTTCAAAGGGATCTACACGATCCCAGCCGAGGAATAAGGGGCTTATCTTTTCGAAATGTAATTTTCTAAAAAAAAAAAAAAAAAAATGTATGTACTTTTTAACCACACATGTTAGTTTTTTTTTTTTTTTTTTTTTTGAAAATGACCAATTGTTTCGCTAGATAAAACCCTTATTCCTCGGCTGGGATCATGTAAAGACCTTTCAAGCTACAGGGCAAAATATCAGAAATCCTTTAATCCTTTAAGACAATACATTTTCTTAAGTTCGCAAGTTTACTTTAATTAATGAAATAATTTTCAAAATAAAGTTTAAATTTTTTTTAATTATGGCTTATTAAACTATTATTTCCTAACATATAATGTGTGAATGAAACATGTATTAAACCATAATATAAAATTGCTTTAGAGATTAAGATACTTCCCTACCTCGCCTTACTGACATTCTGTTATGGATGAACTGTAGATTTATATTAATGCATTTGAAAGGCGCTTTAATACAAAACAACTTACAATACATTTAAATCACACATTTTATCAAATTTGAGGAGGACAACATTAGGCTGTGTTGTCGTAACCGTTCTGAACATGCTTATAAATATCCAAACAACAGTATCAAACCAACATTACTGAGATAGTGACACGAGAATCCACAGTGCACACACATTCTTAAACATCCACAGGATCCAACACACAGTCACACTGCGGCACTCAGCAAAACCTCTGTGGCACCAGAGATCAGCATTAATAAAAGCTCAGTCTCAGCATATGTCACCTCACTTCATAACACCTTCCCAGACAACCATCCAATGAGAGCGCACACTCTACCTCAAACCCAGAGCGTTCATGACATTGAAGCCAAGGTCACACCGTACCCTCAAGGATTAAAGTGCGGAATGACCACTCAAATAAACCAATCACGTCTCTACGTCCACAACCTTCCATTGATGTCGGACGATTTCTGCTCTGCTTCAAAGACGAGACAGTATGTACATGGTAAAACCAGACCGAGCATATTTGGTTTTGTAGGGTATGGGTAAAATTTCCATCACATTTCAGAAAGAGTTTGCATTCCACAAATAATGTACAAATTGGTCTATTTTTCTAAGCAATAAAGGCAAAAATCCAGTGTCCATAATGTTAGACATAAATTAACATAATTTTGTTTTACATAAAAAAAGTGATTTAATTTAGAGAGATATATGATTTAAAAGGGACTTTATTCAACCAATATGTTTGGACATATTTTTTATTTTGTTAGAATCTTTAAGCAAGGATTTTACAAATGTGTTCACACTGTAGATTAGGGTCTAATTCTCACTATCCTCCAGTTTCACAGACAAGGCTTAAACCTAATCCCAGACTAAAATACATATTTGAGCTGTTTTAACTGAAAGAAACTTGGACTTACATATCTTAAAATATGTCAGTGCCATTGTTTTGTCTCAAGATGCACATCAGTAATGTTTGTTTTTCTAAGGAAAATGTGAAAAATCTGCTTATATTTCCTAATTGATCTAAGGCTTAATCATGGCTTAATCTAAGCCCTGTCTGTGAAACGAGGCCCAGAACTTTTAACTACGACTTTTGCCTCAATAAACTCCTAATTACTGCTTATTAATTGTTATGTTTAGGTATTGGGTACGATTAAGAGATGTAGAATATGATCATGCAGAATAAGGCATTAACATGTACTTTATAAGTACTAATAAATAGCCAATATCCTATATGCATGCTAATAAGCAACTAGTTAATAGTGAGAATTGGACCCTAAACTAAAGTGTTACCATGTATTTAATGTTGAAGTTTCTTTGCTAAATACATTTTTATTGCCGAAATTACACAAATCACATGCAATACACCACTGTAATCCAAATAATGTTTGTTTTTGTTTTTTTAATGTATATAACCATCTTCTCATTTGTCTATTTGTGCCCATTACCATTTAAGAATGATTAGCATCTCACGGTTTGCGCCCTACGGGACTGTTAGATACTTATACGTGTCATCTTTATAATGCTAGACAGTTGTTCTAGGCTTAATGCCAGCGAATCTCAACCGTTCAAATAATGAGCTAATCAGCAGAATGGATCGTTAATCAGATTTTACTGGTTTGTTACTGTATTTCACCTCTTTTAGCCTGTTGAGCTATTTGTGCACTAATCACTTAAATAGTATGCCAATTACCAATGGATTCGAACATCTATCTCGCCATCTATCTATCACCTTTTCATGCTGCAATATTCTTCAATTAGAGCATTTTTGTACCCTACTTCATCATGGGCTAAAGTAATCAAGATTAATCTCGCTAGCTGACACGCGCTGTTTGCTAAGGCACACACACTACAATTGCTCAGGGCAAGCATCATTAGGAAATGCAATAAAATTAGGCAAACTGATTATATTTCAAAACTCAGAAGCAAAATAAAACACAATTTGGGGCCGCCAATTAGGGGAGTTGTTCTCATTGAGCGCCAGCCATTATGTGGCATTATTGTTATGCCTGGGCGCCGCTGCGGGTCGACGGGAGGGGTTTGGCACGACCTGGCGGCCTAAAGTCACAGCTCTTTCACTAGTGCATGACATTGATCTGAGTATTATTCACTTCAGAGATCTCTTTGTTTGATTCAAGGATGTTTGAATTATTGTTGGTCTTCATGTAGCAGAAAAAATGCAACATTTTGCTTGCTTTTGACACAAGTAATAATATTTGCAATTAATATTTGCTTAAAGTACTATATCAGCATTCACTTTGCAGTGTGTTTTATATTTAGTAAATCTTTTAAATTCAGGCATTTACAAATTGCCTCAAGCATGCTGAATAAAAGTAATTTATCAAGATTGCTTGATAGATATTTTTTAATAAAAAAACAAGTTTGTGTAATTAAATGCTAATAATAATACTTTCTGTAATAAATACCTAAACCTTACCTAAACCTAAAAAATGTAGTCAGGAAAAACAGTGCTAATTAATTAAACATTTCAATATTGCAGAAGAACATCAAACAAAAGAATATTTGAAGTAAAAAAACTGCTGATTTTCAACTCAAGATGATTATCCAGGTTAAATTAATAATAAAATTAAACTGTAACATGCTGTCGATTAACACAAGAAATGTGTTCTACTCTTCTCATCTCTCTCTCTCAATTATGAACATAAAATATACTATATGCATTTACTTTATACTATAAAAAAATAATAGTTGAAGTAAAATACTTAAAGTTAAAGTATAATGGACTAGCCAATTACACCAGATTAAATACTGTTTATAAACCAGGCAAATACTATATCTACAGTCATAGGACTGTAGGGCACACAGGGCACTTACAAAAGTTCTCAGGATGTATACTAAAATTATACAATATAGAACTCCTTTCTTAGACAACTATAAAGAACACATGTACAACTCTGCTTTTAAAGCCTTGTACATGACCCAGTGTACTTCCACGTTTCACTGTAGCCATGATGTTTGCTTAAAAAACAAAACAAATGACCAAATGACCAAATTATACTAAATGATCTTTTATTTTCAACATTTTATCACAAATGCTGTTGTTACAGCTTAATTACACCCAGAACATCCCTTACTGTGTGTATGGTCAGGTTGAGCTATCACTCTGTATTGCCAGTGAAAATGTAATCAATAATCTCATAAAATATACAAATGTACATGATGACCCTGAAATCTTTTACCTTTTCCAAAGCTCACACCCTCTGACCTCTGCCCCTCGACCATGGCCTTATGAATAATAAATGCCATAATTAAAGGCCCTTGTCTAATGTAATTTGATCACTTTCCGTCTTCTCTTCAGATCCTTCACAGAGTGTTGACTGAGTAATCGTCGCTGATTTGTCCCTTGTCCTACACCCCTCCTCCTCGCCCCCTTCTCACGCTTATTTCATCATTCTGTATACACATAGACCTCCAGTGAAGGGAAAATAGTTAACAAACTCCAGGGATGATTGATGGGCTAATTTCCAGCCCTGAATAAGGCAGTTTTCTAAGTCTGTTGATTCTCCATTTATTAGCTAATAGAAGCATTTATCAAAAAAGTCGCATTTTTTGCTTAAGCAATAATTGCATTTTTAAATCCTCATTAAGGCTTCCATGCATACATAATCCAATTGAATAAATGCAGAATTGAAATGAAGGATTAATACTGTGTTTCCTTTGGTAAACGGAAGGTTTGAGTGCTTAAGTATGCACGATATATAGGCACATTTTGTGGCTTACATCCTGTTTAAGAATTTGGAAACTGTTAGTGTGCTCCTGTAGGCTAAACCTGACGGAATTCAGATTTAAGAAGGACTAGTGAATGCAAATATGACAGAGCATTCACTATATACCGCAAATATCCATTTCTAGTGCTCATGTCGGCCAGGTGTGTGTGTGTGTGTAATGCGTGTTGTAACGTTAGCCTTTAGCCCGATCAAACAGGAGTCAAGTCTTGTTACCTGGCAACCGTCCCAGTGGCCAGCTCGCGCTCCAGAGCGGAGCCAGTTTTAATCAGACAGCAAATTTGCAGTGCAGAAAACAGACAAGCACTCAAGCTAATCTTGTTAGCACGATGAGGCCGTTTTCAGATATCACTGCAAATCAAATCATCCCGCAGGCTTTGAGCTCAGGGTCTTCGTGGTGGCAAACGTGTGTATATCTGCGCATGACAGGGAATATGGATTACTACCTGAGCAAAGAGAATTAAAGGAAACTGCAGATAAGTTAATCCTGCATGCCTGTTAGCAAGCATACATCTGCATTATGTACAATGCACACAGTAGGTGCTTTTCTTTATGCATGGAATACTTGGATAACCTGAAACATAGTGTTCAGTATACAGCAGGCAACATTGAGCTGGGCACTTTATCCCGCAACTTCCGTTTCGAACGTGACAAATGAATCAGAATCAGGTTTATTATCATTAACTAAAACTATAATAGTAGTACAGTTGTAATCAAAATTATTCAACCCCCATTGCAAATAAGGTTTATTGGCAACATTTACAGACTTTCTTCTTCAAAACCCACCAGAGATTTTCTATGGGGTGACTGTTATGGCCACTGTAGAATCTTCCAGGACTTCTGCAACCAAGCTTTGGTGGAATTCAAGGTATGCTTGGGATCATTATCCTGTTGGAAGGTCCAATGACACCCAAGCTTTAGCTTCCTCACTGACGGCATGACGTTTTCTCCTAGGATTTCCAGATACTTCAATGAATCCATCTTGCCTTTTCAGCATATGCTTCTTTCTTCTTCCTCCAGACATACCGCTGATCCATAGGGCCGAAAAGTTCAAGTTTTGTTTCATTGCTCCACAGAACAGAATACCAATATTTCTGTGGCTTATTTGCAAATTGGAGCCGACTTTTCTTGTGCTTTTGGGCCCCGTCCAGGTAATGTAACCACTGTTCCTTTAACTTTGAACGTGCAAACTATGCTTCCAATGGTGTCTCTAGGAAGATTTAGTGTCTTCGCTATCTTTTTGTATCCTGTTCCTTGTTTGTGAAGGGCGATGATATCTTCTCAACTTTTTGGACCATTCTTTTGACTTAGCAATATTTCTAACATGCAGTCAAACGTGACACTCAAGAAAACTAGCCAGTTCAGATATTTCATGTGTTCTAGCTCAAGCACACCTGGTGCAACTAATGAAGCCCTTGATTAGTTGCAACACCTGTTTTGCACTGTTGTGAGGGATTCTATTAATTAAAGACTGCTGAAGTCATTAAAAGTTGCATTTTCAGTTGAATTTGGGGAAACAACTTGAAACATTTGTTGTGTTGAGCTATTTCAATTTCTTTTGTTTGATTTATATTGCAAACAGCTAAAAGTCTGTACATTTTGCCAATGAACCTGGTTTGCAATGGGGGTTGAATATTTAATAATTGTAATAATAATAATAATAATATGTAATAATTTTTATTACAACCGTATATAAATTACACTAAAATAACATCAGATAACATCAGAATTATATCATCAGTTTTTTTTTTAACATTCCTTAATACTTTTTACTTTATAATTTTTACATAAAATTGGAAAAGACAAAATAACTGCCATAAAGTCATAGTGACAACAGTGTGATATATTATTACTGTTTGAAATTATTATCATTGCATAATATGTACTGTCACATATACTGTTTTAAAAAGTTGCCAGTATACAGTACAGTGGTGTATGCAGTACGCTAGTATTTGGGATACAACAACAATTGTATCAGATGATATCAGATGCAGAAGGAGGTTGAAGAGGAGGATTTATCCAATCCATTTGTGATCGAATAAATTCAACAAGGTGGTTTAAGAAAAAAGAAGAAGAAGAAGGAATCTAATGACCATTTTGAACTCCCAACAGCTCATCTTCCTCTTCTCTGTCTGTTCTTTTCTGGCTCTTTATAGAAGAACCCCTCGTTTCTCTCTCTAAGCCCTTACTGCCCCCTTCCCCCACTTTTTTGGTCATAAGCTCGGTTCAATTTTGAAGCATCGGTCTCCCTGTAGAGCGTCTCTCTCGCCCTGAGCCATACGGAGCGCTGAGACTCAATCCACAGGCCCCTGGAGAACTGCGCGAGGAGAACAAAAGGAACCTGCAAAGTGTGAAACTTAAAGAGATGTACTTTGATAGCCCGAGATACCTACTGGAAGCGCTGATCCAGAACCCAGAGAGATTTGACAGAATCAAGGCCTCGCTATGAGAGAGAGAGAGTCAGTGAAGTGGGTCAAGCCCAAACTCAACTTGCTAAAATTCAGGGAAAACTCCTCTAAAGATAATATCACATCCACATTACTTTCACTACTGCAACAAAGAAAGTACCAAACCATGGTGATACAATGCTATTCTTTGAAGTACCATGTAAACACCACAGAACATGAATGCAGTATATCATGGTATTAGGGTCAACAATCTCTGTAACAAAAAGGAAGAAGAATAATTATTTAAAATTCCAATTTATATTGAAACAGTTATTCTATGATGAACATGCAGTTTCTCTATTAAAACTTGTTTTGGCAGTGAGTAGGCAGTAAAGTAGGCCGTTTAATATTTGAAATAAAGTCATTGTGGTGTAATCAACATGCAGGAAGGTATTTTATTATCTTCACAAGACAAGGATAAAAGAGAAAATGGATCATCCAGTCTCCAGTATGTTTTTGTTCATACAGGTTGTAAAATATCAAATGGCAACACTAAATAATTCAAATAAATTTATATCCACAATTATTTTTAAAACATATATTCTTGTTATACATATATATATATATTATTTTTTTTAGCCAACATTTTACTCCAAAATAATATCAAAAGTATTTCAAAAGTGTATCACAAAGATGATCACATCTCAGAGAACTTCAAATGCAACTTTCAAATGTTGTAATTTGTAATTACATTTACATTCATCATCTCAGAAATCCTTATGATAACCTGAACAGTCACACAATGCATTTCACAGACAAACACACTCAGGGAATCCCTCTGCTCTTTCGGTGTTGTAAATATAGAGATGATGACGATTGCTCTAAATGAAGATGTAGTTTCCAGCTCTGTTACTGCCAACACTACAGCATGCTTTCATTCCAGCATCACCATTAAGACAATCATTCTCTAATTGAGCTGCAATAAAATCACTTGCCTTATCTTAAATGCTTCATTACGATTGCAAACATAAACGGATCGGCCACTGTTCTTAGCCCTGCTATTTGACTTTATTTTATGTTGTTATTGCCTGCCACCATTGTTTGAATTAACCCAACGTAACATTGGACCGTTTTAGCATATTTATTCTAGTACCTTAAGAGAAACCATCAACCACTAGAAGCGGTTAAAAAGATTGTATTCCACCTTGATGGGCTCAATAAAAAGGTAACAACTGTTTTATATCATAATCCCACCATAAGCAATACACATATTTTGTACTATTATTAGATTTACATTTCACTTCTTCTAACATTCTTAGAATCATTGAGGTGTGAGTGGTTGTTTGGCCTTTTCTCCATTGGACTAACCTGGGCCAGTGTTCATCACTTGAGTCAGTGGCATAGCACTCATTTTAACATTTTTGAAATGTCCCAACACATTTGTTCTGAATTCTTCAGGAACAGTGGAGCAGAATAGAAAACTGTATATATTGCCTTATTAGGTCAGGGATGTCAAACTCAGTTCCTGGAGGGCCACTGTCCTGCAGAGTTTAGCTCCAACACTATTTAAGCACACCTGACCCAGCTAATCAATATCTTTAGGATTACTATAAACGTTTAGGTATGTGTTTTTGGAGCTTGTTTGAGCTAAACTATGTAGGACAGTGTCCCTCCAGGAACTGAGTTTGACACCCCAAGCTGAGTTTTCCATCAAAATCTCAGTGCTATGCAAGCTTCCGGCTGTCACAATCAGGTTGCAGCAAAGGAGAGTTGAGGCAGGATCTACTTGCAGCAATCACATTTATTAACAATACAAACAAAACAACAAACACGCAGGAGCACAAAGGAACAGGAGAAATGCAAGAGAATAGCAACCAACATAACATATGAGAACGGACAAAGATCAATTGAAACTGAGAGCTACTTAGTTATGTTCTTTTATTTATAAAGCACATTTAAAACAGAGGACTGACCAAAGTGCTGTACAAGCTCAAATAACCAAGGATCGAAAACAGAACAACTAAGAAACTACAACTACAAGAAAAACAAATAAGTCAAATAGACAAAATCAAAAATTAACACATACAGAGGAGAGACATTAAGAAGTTTTAAAAGCTAAGGAAAACAGATAGGTTTTCAGAAGAGATTTAAAAACTGATATAGAAGGAGCTACTCTAAGTTGTACTGGCAAGCTGTTCCACATACTTATACACAGACTAAGTGAAGGGAACAGTACTTGATGACTACTTCACTATTTTTGTTCCCTGTCATTTTGCTTTATTTGATGTTTGATTAATCGTGGGTTCCCTCTTATGTCAAACTTTGGAGTTCCCTTGCACATTTATGTGCATATATATATGAAGACTTCATATGCAAAAGCCTCTAAGTCTGTCTAACGTTTTTCTTTAATATTAACATTTTGTACAGAATAGGTTTCTACCCAAGTACCGGCATTTTTGAATGGGCTGAGGCTGGGATTTACTGAGTTTGAAGTGAAAGTATAGGTCTTTGTATATATATATATATATATATATATATATATATATTAATATATTACAACATTGGTAACGACAGAACTTGCAACCATAGTTGGCTAACGGTGCTTTTGGGAAATGCACCCCATCTCAGCCCAATTTTAGTATATTGTAATAAAACATAATGTTTTAGTAATGAGTTTGAGAAGTTTTAAATACATTTAGCCTGAAGGTAGATTGTATCAGCTGTATTGCTTTGTCCTGTTGTGGGAATCTTTCACTAGATTTAATTTTGTGTTTAATTTTCTCATAATTTCCATACACTGCACTGAACCGGAAGATGGCTAAATGCAGAAGCGATCATGATGATTATTGCTAATTTGCATCAGGTTACTTCAGGTATAGGGCACAGAGGGCACAGGAATTTTCTGCCTGGTGTTGCCCTTTTGAACAAATGCATCTTACTTGCCAATCCTGGCTCAAAGCATGAAACAGTATTACAGCTAGATCTACAACTAGTATTACACTGACTTCAATGAGATAATGAAAGCAAGGTATTGCTGGAAGGAGTTCTGGAAGAAAACATAACTCTGTAGATATTCATCCAAACAGGATTTCCACTCCTACAACCACTTCTGCCCAACTTTCATCGGCCACTGGTCGATCAAACAGTTCTGTCTCAAACTCATGTAATTGGTTGAATCTTAAGGAATGCTCAAACAATGCTTTGCTAGCATCACAGAGTTGTCCAAAATCACTTGCTGTCTGAGTAGGTGTTACATTTGACTACAATTATTATTAATGCTTGACTATTAAAACATATGTTCTATACAGTATGCATGTGTGTAGTATGAATGAAATCTGGACATACTGTACTACATGCATCCATGACGTCACTGTCATGTGACTCACGTGCAGTTACGTTGCTTTACTGCTATTCCCAACTTCGCTCCCGTTGCCTCGTGGGATAGTAAAGTGTCCACAGGATAAAGACTTCAGAATCTTGGTGGAAGCCTTTTCATAGTGTTTTTCACAATAAAGTATTTTATATTCAAAAATGTACACCCTTCATTAAAAAATAAGTAAATAATTATATTTGTATTATAGGAACAGTCTATAAAAAATTGATTCAGTCTTTTAAAAATGTGTTTCAGTTGTAGTGTCAGTGATAAACATTTAATATGTCAATCATCATTAATAACTGTTGATGCACATTTAAATATGCATGAGAGCGAATGAGATAAGAGAGATATAACAGCGAAAGAGATCATCAGTAATAGCGTATGGACTACTTTTATTGTATTTTTACACTCCTTAACTTTTATTATATAAAAATGACCAACTTGGACATTTTCCTAAACATCTCCTTTTGTGTTTCAAAGAAGAAAGCAGGCCATTCATGTTTTGAATGAATAAGGGTAAATGATGACAGATTTTTTTATTTTTGAGTGAACTATTCCTTTAATTGCCAGAGACTTTCCATCTAGGTGACTGATTTGAGTAATAAAACAGGTATAGTATTGAGAAATAGATTGCATACTATCCACAAATAAGATTCATTATTGAAGAATGAATTTTACTGCACATCTCTCACACTTGACATCGGTTATGTTCTCAGAGCTCACATGTTCCTAACAGTTAGCAAGAGGTTGACGTGTGTGAATATACAATGCCCTTAGATTCTCTCTCTTCACCTGTGACACCATCACCCTTAAGATGTATGAATCCAAACAGGATTATACACAGTATGTCTGCCCTCTCCTGGACACAGACACCACCCACTCACTCACACACACCCACATACGCATCTCTAAATGCTGTATCCATATACTCACTGGTTTTCTAAAGCTTAATTAAGAATTGTTAAAAAAAGTGTAAAACTAAACTTTTTGTTTGAGCAACCAAACCAGCCAGATTGGCTCAGCATGTGGTGCTTGGGCCAAGACTGTTTGGCTGACAAAAGGGATGAGGGAATGTTTGGGAATGTGATGTTTGGGTTTGAAAATATTATTTTTGCAATTCTGTTTGGTAACACTATAGTGGCATTACAATCTTCACACAATTTATGATTACAAAGGCAGATTATCATTCATAAAAACGTATTTTTGTGCTGTTCCTAGCACAATACTTTGCTATGACCTCAAAACACTTCCATAGTGCATGATTTGTAATACATTTTGTCACATAACTAGCTCCATATGAATAGCTTTTCTGATGTAGTAAACTTGCTTGGTAGCTCACCTGGTACAGCGTTGCATGTACTATGTGAGCACTTGGGTACAAATTCCATTAAAAACGCCATTCCTGATAAAAGAGCTCAACTATTTGTATAAGTAATCTAAAATAGCATGATTGTTTCTGCACATATGCTTTTACAGTTGCTCACATTTGCATTTATTAAAACTATCGATTAGTTTTAGGCAGGGGTGAATTAACTCACAGGCTTCCAGGGGCTAAGGCCTACTTGCTACATGAAAATAACATTATTTTTATAAATGGGAATTTACAGCAGTGACAACTGCATTCTACCCAGACAGCAACATAGTGTTGGCCAAGATCCGGCCCACATCTGGTACGCGTGGAATCCACATGTACCAGATGTGGGCCGGATCTGGGCCAACACTATGTTGCCGTCTGGGTAGAATGCACTTGCTGCTGTAAATTCCCATTTATAAAAATAATTATTTGAAAAATATTATTATATAATTATTATAAATACAGGTCATATGCATTTGGCTTGCTGTCCGCAGTGAACGGGCTCAAGGAAGCAGCTTCAACTCGAGCTTAGATATACTATTAATGCTTGGAAGATGAGTATGGTAGCAAGATGCCTAAATTATGTTGGTGGAATAGGGGAGGTGGAACGATACCAAAATAGCTGATGCTGGAGCAAGGTGAGTGGCAGTTTATATGCTCTGGAAGTTAGTTGAAAGATTAGATGGGTTCACTCCCTAAATTACGTTTCGGAACTTCACTCAGTGTTCCTTACCAGAATACTTTGTGTTCCTAACCAGAATAGCAATGACACAATAGCTATTTAACAATTGGTTAGCATTATGCAGGCCAGGTGATGTCAGCTGAAAATTATACAGGAACATGTTTTCAGTGTATGATATAATAGCTACCATTCAGTGTGTGTAAAACTAATGAAAATACAGTTCACAACAGGGCAACAAACATTCTTTCCTTTAATTTGGCAGAAAATTTGGCTGGATGTTTCACTCTATTATCAATCATGCATTCCCTTTACTGTACTGAAAATGGAAAATTGTGAAATATAATTTAAGTTAAGCATTCCACTTAGCAAATATCTAATTAAACAAGTCTGATATTAATAGCATCTCAGTTTTGTCTTATTAATACAGTGAGGTGTGAAACATAATGACAGTTATTTACTACAGCTCAGTGAGTGACAGCAGTGTGTTGTCCTCATTAGAGGAGGTAAATGGACTGCAGTGATAAGCCAGCACTCATAATATTGTCCATTTATTCAAACATGGGGAGGGGGGAGGCTTTTAAGAATTGTTTTGTTTGTTAACCGCATTGGTATTCTTTTGTGAAAAGGCTATTGGATGATATTCATGAACTGAAGAGTGTCCCAGAGGGCTTTGGGGCTCCCATAATGCCTGTGGGTGAACTGAGCAGGTGCACAACTGAGCGAAAAAAAAATAAATAAAAAAATGGACACCAACATGACAGTTACCCAGAGGAGATTCTTTTTTCTTGTATTGCGCTGAGGTTGCTCTTTCAGAGCTCAGAGAATCCACAAAGTATCAGCTTCATCTGAGACATCTTAACATTCCTTAGAGACATATAAAAATAGACAAAAATGAGTCAATTGTTGACAGAGTAAAAACAGAGCTCTAAAAAAAGTAGCATTTATCACTTCATTTAGTCTTGATTGGAATTGTTTAAGTTCTCATTGAGATTTGCAGACTGTTTGAGACACAGAGAGAAAACACTAAGGGAGAAACATGTTTATATACTATAGATTACTGGAGGCTTTATTCAATTCAATTCAATTCACATTTATTTATATAGAGCTTTTCACAATACACATCGTTTCAAAGCAGCTTTACAGAAAATGTTTACCACATTACAATTTAGAGTGATCTGTCATCAGAGTTGTGTATTTCAGAAATGCACATATACAAAATCACAATTAGCTAACCATTTATTAATTTAAACAATGTAATAATTTAAGGCAGAAACAATGAGCTCATCGAACTAAGTAATGAAGACATGTTTAACAAATGATTATGACATTTAGAAAAATGTAGCATGCTATTCTTAATAGAATTATCTGAGGTGCAGTAAAATAACGTTTGCTCTCCATTTCATTTCTGTCTAGGAGAAACGATCGAGATATTGCTGAGATCTCAATTGTAAAATTTCCTACAGGATAGCAGTGTGTGTTTATAAACGACCTCTTAAAATCAAATCACACTTACTGAGACTCATAGGTATATCACCTCAGCATGAGTGAAGGTGTGTGTGTGTGTTGGTCTAGTCCCCTGGGCCCTAAAGGTAATCCCTCTACACTACACTCATCAGCAGGTGTGTAGTGTGTGTCTGCAGGCATGGCTGTTGGCTGCTCTTTCTCCATGGACTCCAGAGGGACACTGGGGAATGGCCTCTGATGGGCAAAATGGCTCCAGGAAACACAGATTCTCCTTCTCTCAGACAAAAACAGCATATATTTCCATTCCATATATTCTCTCACCTGTTAATGACTGAAAAAGGGGGGAAATGTCATCTGTGGTGATTTTTGCAGGGTATCGGTTTTCACGGGGTCCTGAGAATGTGGGTGAGACCTGTCAACACCCTCTCATCTGTCAGACACAGGTCACATGACCCTGCCTGTCACATGACCTGAGAATCTTCCTGCCGGAAGAAACAAGATTACCGCTTTCATCTATTGTTCTCACCTTGATCCTTTGTTTCCCTAATCAGCTCCACATGCAGAACCTGCTGGAATATGCCAGTGACGTCACATGCCACATTTGACATGTTGGCGTATACATGCGTTCACGCTCTTATAAAGGCAATCAACATTTATGTAATACATTTGTAACACAATGCATACTGCAGAAATCATTACTGTTTTCTGCAACAGTAATACATATATTTCACTTTTACTTTTTCTTTGCAGAAAGAGTGACACATGCAAATGGATGGTTGTGTTGAAAATGAATACACTGTGGCATTTGTATATGCTTGTGCTTCAAAAAAAAGCCCTCTTTACAAAGCTTTATTACACAATGGTCAATTCCAGTATGTAATACTGGTTCCACCTCTAATATGATTGGCCAAGAGGCATTCCAAGAGAAATAATATTATCAACCCGATCTCACGGCAATTCATACACATTTTACGAGGTGGCTAATTCGTACGAATTCATACGACCTCACTCGTACAAATTCGTAAGATTTTTGCTAATTTGTACATATTTTATGAGTTGCCAAATTCATATGAATTCGTACGATTGACCTACCCCTGACCCCGCCCCAAAACCTACCCATCACGTGGGTTTAGACAAATAGCTACCTTTTAATCATTCGAACGAATTTGTACGAATTGGTCGTGAGATAGCGTTGAAATATTTCATAAAACAGCACTGGAATATTTCAGTGCATCACTCCACTTTTCTGTTTTCACCACATGGAATTTTAATAGTTTTCAACATTATAATTTTCATTAGAGCAGTAATCAAATATATATTATTTTGCCATATTGTGTCTGAAATTCCAGTTACTCTATAGGCCTGCTCAGACATGGGTTACAACACACAGAGTGAGTGAAAAGATTCTAAACTAGTTTTAAATACCTTTAAATATGTATCTCTCGTAGTTTTGTAAACCTAGCTCCATTCATTTAAATAATAATAAAATCATTCAACACACATTACAGAGACTATAAAGACTGGACTATAAAAGTGGGGCATAAACAAATGTATTTGCGATGTTGACCCTGATGGCTGTCTTCAAATTTATGCATGAGTGAAGTTTTTTTGATTGTAAAGGAAAGTAAAGAAAAAGAGGGAAAACCTTGAGACTTGAATCCATTGCACTCCTTCTAGCTGCTTTTTTTTAGCATTTTACTAAAAATGTTAGATCTTTAATGTTTTTGTAAATAAAGTGATCTTAAAGTCAAAGTCTCTCTCTCTCCCTCTCTCTCTCTCTCTCTCGCTCTCTCTCTCTCTCTCTCTCTCTCTCTCTCTCTCTCTCTCTCCCCGTTAATGGACGCCATTCAACAAGCCCTCAGATCCAATCTGATATACATAACTATCGGTCAGATGGTTATCACCGAGCAAATGTTTTTCAGTTGTAGCAAAATAACGGAGCTGAACAAACGAAAGATAACCCTCGGAAGGAACGCAAACACTTGGGGGTGATTTTTGGTAATTTGGTAAATTGGTGCTTGCGGAGGGCTTTGAATGAAGGCCTTTGTCCGGCCTCAACCAGGATCACAAGTGTTATTGATGCTAATAATATACTTGAGCAAACAGAGCTCTACGGCAGGTTAATCGGGTGATATGAGCCCCTGCTCACGGTGTTTACTGAAGGATCATGGGAGTCTAGCAGGGGTTCATCATAATAACCCCGGATCAGAGAAAAATCCCAGGCATTTTCTCTGCTAGCCTATAAGAGAGTTTGCTGTCAGTCATGTGATTCCATGATGAAGTGTCTTACAGAGTCTTATGATCAGCAATGATGGAGTGCCAAACCTTCATTGTGTCAGAATATCTCCATATCATATTTATCTGTGAGCGTGATGCTTTTGAGATGATGCTCTCACGGTATAATGTGCTACATGAGATTAGGTTGAATCACTGCACTCATGATCGGCCAACCACACAAAAGAGCACATCTTTTTAGCCCCACGTCTAATTGTTTCACTTGTGACCGCAGAGACTTGCTGTCTGCTTCTGTCCATCACCTTTTTGTCTTCTCAGTTTTCTTCTTCTCTTGTTCTTTTCAGACTTTGAATTTACAGAGGAAAGTTATGGAACTATGTGTTCTTCTAAGACGTGAATAACAGACACATAAATCCCCGCGGACAGTATACTGTGTTGACAATGGCTGCCAAACCTTTCTGATGTCACCTGGGTAATGTTGCACGCTAATGGAGGGTTTTTGAAAGCCCTGTGTGAACACTTTGTGAGAAATGAAAACATTTGTTTGCCACATGAAATGCATAGGTTATTTCATGCGTGAATTCTAAGTTCGGTTCATTGTAGATGATTTCATGAACACAGATGTTGTTCTCGCTCTGATCTGCTCAGCGGACTGAAGTCATTATCCAAACGTATGCTCGCCATCGCTTCACGCGTCCTGTCATTGAGGGAGCGACTGATAAGATGCGCTGGGTCGGTCAGATGGAAGAATCCGGGACAAAAGAAGTGTCAACATTTCTATTTCAAAACATCTTTTGTGCGACAACCATTCACTCCTGTTTGTATTCAAATGTTTCAGGGTTGAATGTTCAGTCAGTCTATGAATGTCTAATAATAGTCCAACAAATGTAATGCTGCTTTACTTTGTTGAATATATCACTATATCTTAAAGTGTCCTACATATGGCCTATTCTTAAAGAAATGGTGCCATCTGTTCATGAAGGTTTTATTATTATTAACATCGTAACTGCCATTGGTAGATCACAATAGGAGGATGCATCCCACAAATATTAAGATTAGTGGTCTACAAATATGGGAAATTCTTAAACTGTTACTCCCAGTCCTTACTATGTGATTATCCTAACTGAGACTTTCAGAGAGAGTGCGCTGGGTCATTCAGTCCAGGACAGCACATCTTACCACAGCAGATACTTCTTAATACAGACTCTGGCTTGGACCTGCCTTAATTCTTCATGGCATAGATTCAACAAGGTGCTGGAAACATTCCTCATAAATTTTGTTCCATATTAATAGCATTGCTGCAGATTTGTCGGCTCCACATACATGATGTGAATCTCCTGTTCCACCACATCCAAAAAAAATGCTCTATTGGATTGAGAACTGGTGACTGTGGAGGCCATTTAAGTATAGTGAACTCATGGTCTTGTTCAAGAAAGTAGTTTGAGATGATTTGACCTTTGTGGCATGGCGTGTTATCCTGCTAGAAGTAGCCATCAGAAGATGGGTACAATGTGGTCATAAAGGGATGGACATCGTCAGAAACAATACTCAGGGGGCCAAAGTGAGTCAAGAAAATATCCTCCACACCATTACACCACCACCACCAGCCTGAACCGTTGATAAAGAGCAGGATGGATCCAGGCTTTCATGTTGTTTACACCAAATTCTGACCCTACTGTCTGAATGTTGCAGCAGAAATCGAGACTCATCAGACCAGGTAAACATTTTCCAATCTTAATGTGCAATTTTGGTGAGCCCGTGCGAATTGCAATTTCAGTTTCCGGTTTCACTTTATTTTGATGGTCCCTTTAACACATTCTGTTGACTATAAGTAGCGTCACACCTACATGTCTACTAACTCTCATTAGAGTGTTAGTAGAGTATTAGTAGACTGGTAGGGTTAGGGTTAGAATAAGTTGACATGTAGTTGCAAAGTTACTTATAGTCAGTACAATGTCTGTTGGAGGAGCGTCACAATAAAGAGTTAGTAGATATTAAGCAGACACTCTACTAATACTCTAATGAAAGTTAGTTGACATGTAGTTGCAAAGCTACTTACATACAGTCAACAGAATGTTCAAAAGGGACCATCAAAATAAAGTGTTACCCAGTTTCCTGTTCTTAGCTGACAGGAGTGGCACCCGGTGTGGCTGTGGTCTGCTGTTGGGCATCTGCTTCAAGGTTTGACGTGCTGTGCATTCAGAGATGCTCTCCTGCAGACCTCGGTTGTAACAAGTGGTTATTTGAGTTACGTTTGCCTTTCTATCAGCTTGAACCAGTTTGGCCATTCTCCTTTAACCTCTGGAATCAACAAGGCATTTTTGCCCACAGAACTGCCGCTCACTGATTATTTTCTCTTTTTCTGACCAATCTTTATAAACCCTGAACAGAGATGACTGTTCCCAGTAGACCAGCAGTTTCTGAATTACTGTCTAAAATACCATCTGGCACCAACAACCAATATCACATTCAAAGTCATTTAAATCACCCTTCTTCCCCATTCTGATGCTCAGTTTGCACTTTCGTAGATCGTCTTGATCATGTCTACATACCTAAATGAGTTCCTGCCATGTGATTGGATGATTAGATATTTGCGTTTCCAAAGGTGTACCTAATAAAGTGGCTGGTGAGCATAATAAATCTCTTTCTATAAATATTAAAACCACATTTACGGACTGGCCTGCAACTCTGGATTTCTTCCATATTTTTGGAGTGACATTCCTACTTTTTGAAGAGAAGTGATGAGTATTTGGCGTCAGACACTGAGACTCTGAGACAAATCCACGGTGTGTGTGTGTGGTTGAGAGTGAGAGAGACAGAGAAAGAGATTAGAGGTAATACATATTGTTGGATGTCTCACCTCGCCATCATTGAGGGATATTTGGGGATTACGATTACAGAGTGTCACAACCTGACTGGATCTTCTGCCCTGGGCTTCTGAACACAAAGAAACATCTACCATATTCCTCTCTGCTCCTACCAGCCCACAGTAATGCTGTCAGCACAACACCACTTCAAAACTAGCTGTGCTGGTGGAAAAAGAATATGAGTTTGAGTTTGAGTTTCGGATTTAAACATCTCTGCAGAATGTGAGCATGCTTTGGAAATATGCAGGAAAAAATAATCATTTTGACAGAAACAATCACAACAATAACTTAGTTATTTACATTTTAACTTTCATTTTCACTCTTTTGCCATTTTGTCCTGCAATGTGTCTACAGTCACCAGGAGCTGAAGGAGACTCACACTCAGTTGAACTATGAACTTCAGACTTCAGACAGACTGCTTTGATTTAATAAGAAAACTCTTGAAACACAAGCACATTGTGGCCTGATGTTTATGTGAAGTACAGCAGTCCCTGCTTCTGTGTGTGTGCTGAGGGACTGGGCCTTTGTAGGGGCCCGAGTGGATACTGTAAGAGTGTGTGTTCAGCTCTCTGTGTGTGTTTGTTGAGGGGAGGGTGATGAATATTAAGGGTCTATTGTAATGAAAATCCTGCTGGCCTTTGGAGAGAGAGGCTTTAAAGCTGTAGCCGTAGGGACTTCCATCTGCCATACCATCAGCCCTCAAACACACACACACACACACACACACACACACACACACACCGTCAGCTCTCTCCCCTTCAAACACACACAAATACTCCAAAAACAGCCCAGCTCTGACACGTCTTTTGAACGCATGTAAACTCCTGTACACAAATCTTACTGTCAACACACACATTTAGAAACAGAAATAGATCCCTTTTTGTTTTTAGACCTATTCGGACATTCTAGTTTTCCAGGGAGACGTTACAGAAATTTGTGCTTCACAGACGTACTTTGAGATTTTAGTCCTGTCCGAATCTGCCAAGTCTGTGTTTTTCTCACACAACCACTGTAAAAAATTCCAGAACAAATTACCAACAGTTTTTCGGCAAATCTAATCCCATCCAAATGCCTTTTGACCTACCCAAGCTACCATTTGCGTATCAATCTTCGGCATGATTTCATTTAATTTCAAAAAAGAAAAAATAATAAAATGAATAAATAGAAATAATTAAAAACTATTCCCATCCGAATAGGGCTTTTGCATTTGTATATTTGATGGTGAGAGTTTGATTATATGCATCATTCAATATGCATCAGTATTCCGTTCAATAACTGTGTTTGTTTGTGTGTTTTTATGCTTTACAAATTCCAAGTTTTGAGCTTCTCCGACCTTCATCTGTATCTCTCTACTAAAGAGAAAAAAGAAGAGACTTATGGTGACATAAACACAAAGTCCTTCATCCCACAACCTCTATCATCATCATCATAATAATCACAGCGGTCTAACAGTCACATCTGCACTTTAACACTTACAGTACAACCTTATCGAATACAGTGTTTCCCAGCCCTGTTCCTGGAGGCACACCAACAGTGCACATTTTGGATCCGACCCGTATATTTCTTGTCTTGGAGTCTCTACTAACGAGCTGATGAGTTGAATGAGGTGTGCTTGATTAGGAAGAGTTTTGAAAATGTGTAATGTTGGTGTACCTCCAGGAACATGGTTGGGAAACACTGCTCTAATACACAGTTATTCACCTCTAAACCCATTACAGTCTATACCAGTGGTACTTTTAAGTGCACCCACCACATATATGTCCACTTTTATCCTCGCTCAAGGTTTATCAGGTGTATTTTTGTGTAAATGAAGTGATTGAGAGGTGCAGCTCATCCATCACGCACGTCTTTCCATTAGATGACCGCGGCTCACTACATTACCTGTTCTGATGTGGTCAGGATGGTCCTGCACGGCTGATGCTGATGCTGTAGAATCACTCATCCCTGCAGAATCCTCGCTCGCTCTAGACAGATCTCCGCTGTTCTCCCCTTAATGCTCCTTCACCAGACGTCTTTCGAGCTGGACCTGTGGCCCGTGTTCAGTGCATGCTGGGACCGGGGAGATGGAGTGTGTCCGTTGTGTAATGTGGCATTATGGGAAGTGTGTCTGTAATGTGCCGTTAGAAGGACCCTCAGCAGAGTACAACTATAACGCAATCTCGCAGACACACTGGGGTGCTGATGGTTGCGCCTTCTACTGTGACGCATCTTCCCTGTGCTCATGGTATGTGTTCATAAGAAGAGTTTCAAAGTGAGCTAAAACTTTAGTCCATTTTGTTCTGGACTGCTAAGAGAAAGGTGTCAGAACACTGACACTTATGTGTAGAGTATATATTTTAATGAATTGCTGTAAAATATATTTCATTTTTTGTATTCATTGGGCATGTAACTGTGCGTTACAGTAATCATACCGCTTAACTGAGGTAAAATCATTTATTCAGCTATCTTCACTGTAAAAAATTGTGCTGTAAAATAACGGTAATCTACTGGCAGCTGTGGTTGCCAACAATGTACTGTAAATTTACAGTATCACCTCACTGAGTACTGAGGTTTGTGACCACCTCAGTAATGAGGTGTTTTTTTTCAGGTAAAGTTCTCATATTTTATATACTGTAAATACTGATTACGATTTTCGGCAGTGTATCTCTTTCTGTCCTTCACTCCCCTCTCGTTTCCATCTTCTGTCTGTCCTCAGATCAGAAGTGTTGAGCTTTGACACAGGCCTGCAGGAGTACTGACCCACACAGTCATTAGAGAAGGAATCGCCCTTCTCGCTCTGTTTCTGATCCTGCATCACCGGATAGGATCAAATAAGAGGCAGTTGTGTTTACTTCCTCATCCATCTAATTTCTGTAGCGATGGCCGTGGCCTCCTCATCTCCTTACCACTGCTTAAGCTGCATGGATTCAGTCCAGCCTGCGGGCAAACACTCTCAGCACAGCTACACCTAAACGGATTAACCCTCCATACACACACACACATGCACGCACACACACACACACACACACACACAGACACACACACATACATCAGCACAGGTGGAGGCTTCATTACCCAGACTGTGTTAGATGCAACTTCAGACTTAATGCATCATCAAAAAAGTGCAGAAAAATAACATTCCAGCAATACATGAAGGGATGTGTTTATGGGTATTAGCTCAAAGCTTACCACAGCACTAGCTCAAATAGGATTCCTATATTGGGATACAAACCGACGGATCTCATTTAAAGAGGTATTGCCCTCTGGTATCGGTTCAGTATGTAACATTTAGGCCAGTGGTTGATGCATTATGCAACAAAGAAAACTCCTTGGGCATTTAAAGTAAGGTGTTTAGGAAACGAGGTGCTCGTGTGAAATATGTGGTGAAAGATCAAATGCCCACGTTTATAAAATGAAGAAATTCTGTTTTATTTTTTTATTTTTTTTATATACTGCCTAATAAAGCACAACAACCTTTCATGACCTGAACAAATATTAATCAAAACATAGCTAAAGTATCAGATAAAATGTTTGATATGAAAAAATTCAAGAGTTTTGTGAAAAAGTAGTCATTTAAATAAATAATACATACATCTACAGGAAAAATCATGAAATTAACCACAATTAACTATTTTTTTTCTCTTAAAAACTAATAATATCAACAACTAAAAAGCTATTAATTGGATGGATGGATGGATGGATGGATGGATGGATTAAGAGTATTGTCATAACACCATTAAGGTTTATCTACAGAACAAAGAAGTAATACCAAGATTAAGCACATTATACTAGCTGGGACGCTAATAACATATAAACATATAAAGTGTTGCATGGGGAAATGCTAAATTGTTTGTGTAATAACCTGAAATAACTTGCAAATGTGGAAAAAAACTACAACATTTGTTGTATTAAGGAAATGTTTGTACAGTGTAGTTGCACTAGCTGTGTACTACTTATGTCTAATAACCAACAATAAAAAAAAGAACAACTTAGCAGAGTTATTAGCAGAAGGTTCACAACAGATGATCATTAGCTCATTCACCCCCTGTAGCTTGCATTGAAGATCGCTTCCAGAAAATAACTACCCTGACATGGCTTGATTCGGTCCCCCAGAACCTCCCAGACCCCCTTTAGTGTGATTTTGGCAAGTCCAAACTTTGAACTGAATGCTGGTACTAAAGAGGAGCATGTTTAGGCTAGACCTGACCTGCTTTAACTAGATTGATCACCAATTACGCAAATTAACCTTAAAGTGCCGTCTGCCACAGGAAGTGTTTAACCAATCTATTTACGACCCCAGCATACGCCAACATAATTAACTGTCACACATCAGCTGGGTTTAATGGCAATATTGGATTTCTGACATATTAAAAAGCTCATCATCCTGCCAATAATGCAAATAACTATTTAAAAGCTTCCTGCAGCTAGTCTGGACAGCATCGCCCATGAACATATTTAGCTGTGCCTGTGTTAACTGTTGTTAAGTACATCCATTCTGGAATTTGATTCACCATGAGTGGCAAACAGCCATGAGGGGCTCAACAATAAGGACCAATATGTGACAGAGATTCAGGCCACTTGATTGAGTGTGAGTGTTTTTTGCTAGTTTCAGCCCTACGCAGTTATCATTTTCACGTCCTGCGCCATGTTGTTTAAATAGCAAATACATTTGCGCCCATTTGTGTGCCCATGGGCATGCTGGTCTGAAAACGAGGTGTGTTCAGGTACATAGTTGGCGCGTTGCTATTTTGAGGCAACTGAAATAGACTGCGCCATTGACCAACTGAAACCTGGTCTAAAGACAATGGCGCAATATTTTTTTTTGTTATTTAAAGAGCGTGTTAGTAATGTGCGCCTATAGGCGTGTGCACAACAAGCGTAAACTTTGTCCCGTATGGTCTGCTCACGCACTTTAACCTCGCGCACAAGCAGATCCGTTTCCTCGCTAAAGAAGCGTTCAGTTTTTCCAGGTTATATATGTTGTTGACTTTCGATCTGAGGTCAGAGGGCTTGTTAGTTGATTCCTGAAAACATTTTGTAAGATTTACTAGCCGTAAAGTTTTCTCACCAGCCATGAAATTATTTTACATTATTGTAGTTTAAAAACATTTATATTTATAACATTGTCTCCAGATCTCTGTGAATAAAAGAGCGAGGACACAACAAGGTTTGTTTGTCCTCATATTTTAAATTTAGATGCTTAACATGAGTTCAGGAAGGCTTAAAAAAAAATTATAATAATAATTATTAAAAAAAAATTGTTTGTGTTTCCCCGGGTGTCCACTAGAGGTCCTTGTCCCCCACGGTGTCATTCTCTCATGCACTACATTTCCCATCATCCTGTTCTGTCTAATCATTGATCATTGCACACAGCTGTTTCCTGTCACCTTGTTAGTATCTGTGTATAAATACCCTGTTTCAGTCCATGTCACGGAGTCGTTGTTATTTGTCACTACACTTCTGGTCTGTGTTCTAGCCTGTTTCTTGTTTTGTTTATTGTGTTTGGATTGCTAAAATGGACTTTGAACCCTGCCTGGATGACTATGAATTGGATTGCCCTAATAATAAATATGCTGCATTTGGATCTACCTGTTTTCCCTTGTGTTCCCGTGACAGAACGACTCCGTCAAAGCATAGTTCCAGCAGTATGGATTTTCGTGGCTCTTTCCCAACCACGAAGACAGAGAGGAGGCAGCAGAGGGGGAATTCTCCAGTGGAAGAGGTCCCTCCCCGTATGAACATTTTTCAATCCTTTGCATTATGGGCCCGCCAGACTGAGGAGGCCATGGCGGTCAATTCCCCTGAGCACCCTTCCACCAATGACAGAGAGTCTTTTAGGGGAACCCGTCTGGCCAGGTTTTCGGGGACTCGTGGAGGCCGCAGGGGAGGAGGTGCTAGAGGTGAGCCCCGGACCCACTCTCCACTTCGGTCTTTCTTCGACCATGGGCCGGTGATGCTCAGCCCAGAGCTCCCTTCGCCGCTGGTCCTGTCCAGCCCGGAGCCTGCACCTCACCATAAGAAACGGTGGAGGAGGAAGAAGACTTCCCGTCTCCCTAAAGTCCCAGAGATCATCCCCTTGCAACCTGCTGTCGTCCCGGAGGTCGTCCCCATGCAGCCCGCTGTCGTCCCAGAGGTCGTCCTTGTGCAGCTCGCTGTGATCCCGGAGGTCGTTCCTGTGCAGCCCGCTGTCATCTCGGAGATCGTCTCGGAGCTGCCCATCATCAGTCCTGCCACGGCAAGGAGGGCTGTCTTCCTCTTTTATGCAGTGGCAGTACTGCATGCATGGAGGAGACACAGCACGTCTGCCGATCCAGAGACTGTTCAGGTCACGTCTGCCGATCCAGAGACTGTGCAGGTCCCGTCTGTCGATCCAGAGACTGTTCAGGTCCCGTCTGATGATCCAGAGACTGTTCAGGTCCCGTCTGCCGATCCAGAGACTGTGCAGGTCCCGTCTGCCGATCCAGAGACCGTTCAGGTCACGTCTGCCGATCCAGAGACCGTTCAGGTCACGTCTGCCGATCCAGAGACCGTTCAGGTCCCGTCTGCCGATCCAGAGACCGTTCAGGACACGTCTGCCGATCCAGAGACCGTTCAGGTCACGTCTGCCGATCCAGAGACCGTTCAGGTCACGTCTGCCGAGCCAGTGTCTCCGGACAAGATGGCCGCCGCTGAGCCTGTGTCTCCGGACAAGATGGCCACCGCCGAGCCGGTGTTTCCGGACAAGATGGCTGCCGCCGAGCCTGAGCCGGTGTCTGTTCCTGAGCCGGTGTCTGTTCCTGAGCCGGTGTCTGTTCCTGAGCCTGTGTCTATGTCTGTTCCTGTTCCTGAGATTGTGTCTATGTCTGTTCCGGTGCCTGTTCCTTAGCGGGTTCCTGTTCCGTGGCCACCCGATGGACTGTCTGCTCCGCCATGGCCGCCCGAAGGGTCGTCTCCGCCCTGGCCGCCCGATGGACTGTCTGCTCCGCCCTGGCCGCCCGATGGACTGTCTGCTCCGCCCTGGCCGCCTGAGGGAGAGTCTCCGCCCTGGCCACCCGATGGATCGTCTGCTTCGCCCTGGCCACCCGATGGGTCATCTGCTTCGCCCTGGCCGCCGGCTAAGCCATCACCTCCTGTTCCTGTTCCCTTTCATGGACCTGATCCTCCACCGTTCCACCTCCCTCCTGGACTCTTGTTTTGGTTGTTTTTTGTGGGTCTTGGAGCGTCTGGTAGCCGCTCCGTAGAGGGGGGGTTATGTCACAGTGTCTGGTTTGTGTTTCCCCGGGTGTCCACTAGAGGTCCTTGTCCCCCACGGTGTCATTCTCTCATGCACTACATTTCCCATCATCCTGTTCTGTCTAATCATTGATCATTGCACACAGCTGTTTCCCGTCACCTTGTTAGTATCTGTGTATAAATACCCTGTCTGTTTCAGTCCATGTCACGGAGTCGTTGTTATTTGTCAATACACTTCTGGTCTGTGTTCTAGCCTGTTTCTTGTTTTGTTTATTGTGTTTGGATTGCTAAAATGGACTTTGAACCCTGCCTGGATGACTATGAATTGGATTGTCCTAATAATAAATATGCTGCATTTGGATCTACCTGTTTTCCCGTGTGTTCCCGTGACAAGTATCTAGCTGCAGCCCCACAGCACCCACACACAAACCAGGACACACATCTCAGGACACAAGTCTCAGGCCGGAAGAGAAGGGGTGGAGTTATTAAAGCATAACAACATGGTGGAGAGAGCATGGTGAGTAGTTTGTAATGTTTATGTCATTATGTGGTTAACAATTTATTTATATATTAAGTTAATTGTTTATCTTCTAAATACTGATTATATGCATGCATTTCACTTTTATTACTCGCACGCTTTATCGGCGTTTTTCAGACAGTTCGATTACTTTTTAGATTGGGTGTTGTAAATGGGCTTTGTGATGAAGCAACGTTATATATATATATATATATATATATATATATATATTTACTTTATTATTTTATTTTAATATGTATATAAATGCTGTGGCTGGATGATAGATAGATAGTTTCTATTCCCCTCCTTAACGGCCATAGAGTGAAACACTGTGATTTATTAGGTTATAAGAGAAGACATGACTGTGTGTATGGTGAGGGTGTACTGTGAGCGTAATAGAGGAAATGTTCAGACTTTCTTTCGTTAGTGTCACCCACACTTCCCTCTCCCCCCCTCATCCCACTATAATTTTCACTGTAAAGAAATGTTCCTTGTAGAGTCTACTTAACACGTAAAGTGATATAAGGTAGAAACTGTGTGGTTTACAGGTTTAATTATTGTATTAGCTTTCCTTACACCCAGTGCTCTCGACTAAACGGCTCTGGTAATTGTGGACGGAGGGCAGGTGGGCTAGACAGCGTCTGCACAGGTATGAGAGAAATGTCTTCCCAGCCTCACACCTGTTTAGCCTGAAGGCCCTAAACCACAGAGACCAATCAAAAAAGACAAGGATGATGGGAAAACGGGGAAAAACGAGATTGGCCTCTCTTCCAAAGGTGACCACAAAACATCAGTGCTGGTAAGTGATTGATCGCTGGAAAAAGAAATAAAAGAAAGGTATTTGGTTGCTTTGATAGCTACGGTTTACTCGTTTATCCTCAAACACGTTTATTTGAGGAAAAGACTAAATGCAATTATGAATTTTTACAAAAGCTGATAACCACTTCATAAACATTTGAAAAACACATGCAGATCAACATGATATGTGTTTTTATATGGAGGATGATTGGAACAACATTCAGAGTTTTTTTTTTTTTTTTTAATTTAAGAATATGCCCTTTTAAGAGGTTCATTAGCTCAATATGGGTGAATCAAAAAATGTAGGTCATAATTCACCCTTAAACAAATCAATATTTCCTTTTGCAAAATATAATAATAATGTTATTTCTTCCTGTTGTGAATTATTTATTTATGTATATTTTTTACTATGCTAATGCTTCCCAGCAAGCAATTTTGCATTTAAAAGATGTATAATAGCCATCAAAACACAGCCCAGATGTCTAGACTAAAACAAGGCAAAATTTGGGCTGTCAGTAAAAATGTAATTGACGTCTAACCATAGCCCAAGAATAGACGCAAAGGCTATGCATAGAACATGTCAAAGAAATTAAACCAAACACCTTGTAATCACTGTTGACTTTGCTTACATGATGGAATATCATACATATCACAAGTTATTTTGGCAAAAACGACATGTAACCAAATATTCAAGTTTGTTTTGGCTACAAGTGGGCTACTCATAGCCAGACTATATCAGGTCTATAGTTAACCTAGATGGTGAAATGATGGCTATTGCTTGCTGGGTTATGATATGCTCTTTAGCCGTGTAAAAGTGGGAATTTACCAATAATCAAAACATCTGATACAATTGTATATATATATATATACAGTGCAATGCATAAGTGAATACACCCATGCTAAAGTTGACTAAAAAGAGGAATAAAAAATCATATTTTGGAAATTGAACTTAATGCCTTAATTTAAAAAATTAGGAAAAATCCAACCTTTAAGGACACCAATTTTCTTTGTGAATGAATAATGTATCGTAAATAAATAAATGTTCTTCCTTAAAATACATGGTGCATAAGTGAGTACACCCCTATGTTAAATTCCCATAGAGGCAGGCAGATTTTTATTTTTAAGTATTTTTTTTTTTTTTTTTTTAGGATACTATGCATCCTGACCCACCTGATAAAGTTCCCTTGGCCTTTGGAATTAAAATAGCCCCACATCATCACATAGCATTCACCATACCTAGAGATTGGCATGATTTTATTTCAGTTAGCCTAAAAGCTAGTTTGATTTGCATTGAGAGATGATCTTATGGAAAGTACCCCATGCCAATCTCTAGGTATGGTGAAGGCTATGTGATGATGTGGGGCTATTTTAATTCCAAAGGCCAAGGGAACTTTATCAGGATGCATAGTATCCTAAAAAAAAAATATATATATACAATTTTACACAGTTTTGTGTAAGCACAGGAAATGGATGGCTATTCACAGGCCGCGCGCCTTTCCTGCTGGTGACACACCACGTGAGGTAGTCGATCTATTGTAGTTCTCGCTATATTTTTACAGTATGTAATTCACTGGGAAATTCCAGTTTGGAAACGGATCCTGTGAGTGTCAGTCAGGCCTTAGGAGTCATAGTTCTCTGGTATGTTTAAAGAATGTCACCATCGTACATGGCTTTTGTCACCGAGTGTAACTATACTCTGGTATAAACGTGAGGTAAACAGTAAAGTAGCGTAATGAATCCTGCTATTGCTCTGTTTGGAATGCTGTGCTGCGGTAAACCCCTGACATCAATATCGGCCTTTTAAATCTGCCAGCTAACTCTCAGCGGTGGTGTTCAGAGGTGTCACGTATCCCACCTGTTCCCTGCATCCTCCCAGCATCTATTGTCACTCGTTTAAGGTGTTATCTAACCCGCTATTCACTCCTGTAATACATACACTGCTCACTTCTTTCCATTTGCCAGGATCACTCGTGTTTCAGGAGACAAGAGGATAAATTTGGGGAGAGAGAAGGGAGATTTTGTTGGAACTAGCGTGATATGGAGGTGTTTCATATCTAGCGTGAGAAAATGCTTTGCCTTCACTCTTAGTCACCAGTCCTGTATATGTAGGTGCTCATGTGTGAAAGAGTTAAATACAAACTGTTGACTCATCAGCTTTTTTTTTTTAGCTTTTTGTTTTTAAATAAAATAATATTTTAACAATTAGCTCAATTGCTATGTTTTGAATCAAAAGTCTAGTTGCTTGTTTTTGGTTTAGAGTGTATGCTAGTTACAAACACCTAGTGAAATTAATAAAAGCATTATTTTATTATGCTTCATGAATACTTATTAAACGTACAGTATGGCATTTTTCGCCACTAGGGGTCGCTAACCTATTTACAATAACAAAGGCGTAGATTGATGACGCAACATTTGCTAAGAATTATGGATCTTTTCGTCAACGTCAAGCCGACCGATCTAATAATGTTTATGGATGACTGAATACATCAATGTTTTTATCATGACTGTGATATGAAGCAGTTCGGGATTGCTAAGAGACAGCTATCAGCTCCAAACGCGACGCGAGTCCCGCGGATATAAAAGGAATATGGACATTTCATTCTACCGAACTACACGCAGAATTACTACTCACAGGTCAGTTTATTAGACAAATTAAACTTGTGAGGTAATGCAGCGCTGTTTCACTTGGTCTAACATTACACTAGCACACTAAACTGCATTTGAATGTGTTGAAATTTCTGTGCTAGTTTGTCTGTATGAGACTAGCAGTGAGCTAGATCAACATTAGAATAACATACAGATCATATTCTGACATTTTATCATTGTTGAACTATAAAACATTTTTTTAGTTTTATGTAAATGTACTCACCTGTTTAATAAAGTACATGTAGGAGCGGTCGAAGTCTCGGATGTGGAGCTCTCGTTTACTGTCTATGGGAGCTCTCGGCATCTCGAAAACACCGCGCTGATATTGATTCTCGTTTTAGTTCTCCTTTTTTTTTATCCAAAGTCTGTTTGCCATGGTCCATAATGTTTGAACGAAACAACAACAGCGTGCAAATAGACATTGAGAACTACAAAGTTGTCCGCGTCAGTCGCTTTGGTTACTATCAGACGGCTCTGGTTCATAGCTCTGGTTGCTATGGCAGTACGAGCGGAAACCAGCGACAACGCGGATATGACGGCATTGGCGGCGACAAAACGGAAATAAAGAAACGGGATGTTTCTCGAATTAAATTACAAATTTCTCCTGGTTTGAAAGTTGTTGGAAACAGTCGGGATAATGTAAGTACACAACTAAAAAAAATATATATATAACACAGATATAGTGATTTTTACTATTTTTAAAACAAAAAAGTTACATATTGTGCCTTTAAAACAAAGTATTTGTTTCATTTTAATTTATTTTTTTTTTTAGCTCTTTATGCAAAAGAATTCACGAAATTGTGTAAAAGGAATAGGGCCATTAAAAATGATTGTTCAAAGTTGTAAATAAAACAAATATTATTGGATGTTTTACACAACAAATCTTTCTACAGTACTTTCTATTTTAATTTACTGTGTTACTTGCCCTTAGGCTATTTGTCAAATTTACTGGCAAATTTACTAGGCACAAGCTGGAATGATGAACCACAAATGATTTCTTCTAGAAAGCAAAATATTTAATGGACAGCTAATTTTTGAGAGTTTTGATCAAGTTTGTAAAAATGTGTGACCAATTGTCCCAGTCTCCACTATACTGTTTCACAGTCTAGAATGGTGTGGTTCTCTTTTGTTACTTGTGTTTATTTTTCTTATAAAGCCATCATTCAGACTTAACAAAGTGGTCGGTGTGCAGTCACCACAAATGTCCTCGCAATACTTTATCACCCATGTTTCCTCTTTTCCTTGCAAACTTCCTTCTTTTTCTCAGAGCCTGAGAACAAATGTAACGATTAGGGAATCCTTCCCAGCTAATCACACTGTGCCGTGGCCACTTCCGCCATGTTGATTACCACGGAAACCATTAGAGAGAAGAAAGTGGCGGGATGTTTGATGGTGTCCGGCGGCTCAGGGGAGGTCAGAGAGGGGTGTGTGTGATAGGCCATTTAGTCTTCCTGCTCCCATTACTCGAGCATTTCCTCTATCTCACAAACACACACACACACACACACCTCAGTCTGGACACTAATCATTACCATACCACAAACTATTACTATAGCAATACAGCGCTTGTACTGCGCTCGGATCTGTGCACAGTGATCTTCACGAACTAGGTTAGGGATTCAAAAGTTTTCTTGTCTGCTGAAACTGTATGATCTAAACTATTTACCTGAAATCTCAGGTAACGGTTTAACTTGTCAAGTAATATAATAAATATATACATATATTTTTTAATTTTTCATTGAATGTTTTATTTTCAATTAAATTTAATAAAAATAAATAAATCAATAAATATTTTGTCATTTGTGGTGTTTGCTAAGGAATCCTCAAGTCAGTGGTATTTCCATAAAAGTAAAGGCATAATTCACACAAAAATTAAAATTATAAATTCATAAATTACTCCCCATCATGTTATTCCAAACCCATAAGACTTTCATTCATTTTTTTTATTAAACCTGAGATATTTATGTTCCTCCATTAAAAGTCCACTCCACCAAAACTTTGATGCTTCAACAAGTTCATAAAAGTAATCCATAGGAATTGTGCGGTTAATTTAAAATCGAAAGATACACAATAGCTGATGAACATAATTAATGTAGGGTGAAATAGTTTAATGCACATAGAGCACATTACATATGTTGAGCTGACACTCATCTGTACTTTTGTGACATGTGAGAACAAACCTGGGGTGCGTTTCCCGAAAGCATCGTTAGCCAACTATGGTCGCAAGTTCATCGCAATGTCCATTGAACTCTATTGGTAACGAGGGAACTTGCGACCATAGTTGGCTAACGATGCTTTCGGGAAACGCACCACTGGTTGGTTCTTGCACGTCAAGCAATCATGTTTGATCTTTTATTTACCATATTTGATTTGCTCTATATTTGTGCGTTGTAAGCAACCACACAGATTACATTAGCAACAGCATATAAATGCCCTTGCAACTACTCTTGTATAAGCGGCAGGTTTTTCAGGGTCAAGATCCGCTCTTGTTCTTCAGAAAACATAAAAATATTTTATTATATGCAGTTCCATCATGGACCTCTAGGGGCTGGTGAACACATTATTCGCTAGCAATGCATCTCTTTTCACTCAATTATTGTAGTCTGATGTCTCCATTTTCCCACCGATATGCCCATAGTGTTAATCAAAGCCCATGGGTAGATATAGTCCCAGATGGCCACACTAGCGTTTGCTCTTTTTTGGGGGATGATAGGGTGTGATCTCAGTATAACATGGGTGACATATGCCTCCTCACTCTCTTTAGGCAACTAGCAGAGAACCGTAGCCAAGACCATGAACAAATGTGCTCCAAGACCCCCAACTCATGTCAGTCAGTTGATGATAACAGTTCTGTCATGACAACTCTCTGAGTATTTGGCATGGTAATGGATATGATGGTAATGTTGATATGTTTGGTCTTGGCGGAATAGATCTGCTATGCTGCTGTTTCTGCTGCTGCTGCTGATGCACAGCAATCACGGGACTTGCTACTGTAATACATTCACAACACGCTGCTGTGAGCACGTAAGACATGCTGCTGCTGTAACGATATGGCATATGTGAATTTCCCATTGCAGATCTATACAGGTGGAGCTGGGGAGGGTGGAGGGTTTCTGAAAGCACGCTGCACTGCTACAGCAAACGCTGGCCAAGTATTTGAAGGCTGAGCAGCGAGGTTAGTGGCTACTAATACAAAAAGGAACCAATCAGCTGTGCCCTACAGAGAATGATGTGATTGCAAGCAGATTGAGTTAAGGACCTATCAGCCTGCGCCACCTAGAGTTCCATGACAGAACTTTGTATTTGCAATAAGTACAATCACACCCTCCCACAACATGCCGTGTAATTTAAGGAATAATTTATGTCTGTAGCACAAATGGTGCTGGATGAGTTAAGTGCAAAGTTTAATACTTTTGAACACATTTTGAACCAAAACCGAACCTTGGGAACTATATTGCAATAGCTGTGATGCAAAGGTCACAAGTTAATTTCTCAGGAAAAATGCAACATGTCATTACATGTATACCTTGAATATTTGTTTATAAATGAAATAAATGCATATGTATTAAAGTTTGATTATTTATCAGTGTGATATAAAGGATATACAATAAATGACATAGCTGAGATAACCTCAGATTTATAGACACTGGAACCAGGGAAATTCCTCAAACAGGAGTCATTACCCAGAAACCTGAGCAGCTCCTCATTGTAATGTGAGAGATGATTATAGCTCTCGAAAGCTCTTTAGCGGATCAAGCTACAGCTCCCTTTTGTAGGACAACATTCTTTCAAAAATATGTAAAAATACCAACAGCAAAGCAAGGACAAATTACTGTTACACTCCAATGTTGGAGAACCTGATCTGGATTAAGTGAAAACAGCCTCTCCGGTTTCAGAAACTGAATCCAGCTTTGTTCTCTTGCGCTGTGGTTTAACGTTTGTTTATGCTGAAACAGTCTACTGTTCAACTGAGAGCTGCAATGCACAACCACGGAGAGGAAGTGGAGCTCATCTACAGGTGTAGGGAAAATGACAGAAAACAACCCTTGGACTTAAAGTCATTAAACTTTAGTCAGTTTCCTGTTTTCATTAATGCTAAAATGCTTCAAAATGTTTTTGGTTTAAAGTTGCAGAGGAAAGTTACTGCTCAGACGTTGTGCATTCATAGTGTGGTTCATAGTAAGGGTATTTCATGGAGTTATCAGTGAAGTATCAACTTTGTCTCGGATGTTTCTTCCTATGTCTTAGACAGCAATAAAAATAGATGTAAATGCATTTTTTATTTTTTTTATTTTTTTGTTTAACCAAAATATGAGACATTGTTGAGATCTAAAGGAGACACTTGGACTATTATGGAGTCTTTTTTTTCTTGGTAGAGTGGGGATCAGTAATCTCTATTTAATCTCTTGGAGAACAATTCATAATAAAAAGGTCTCATTTAGCTTCTTATTTAGCTTCTCTTATATTCATCCCTTTTCTGTTCCTTTTCTCACTTTTTAAATCTAAAAGTGGGTCTTTCTTTTGTTTCGTTTAAGCCCTACATTTGTGTTTAATTTGTGGCCGTCTCTTATTGAGGAAGTGCCTCAAGATTCAAACAGGATCAAATCAGCATTTCAGGGGGAAAAAAACAAATAAAGCACATTGTGGTCTCAGGGCAATATCACCTTCTGGACACTGACAATTTTGCCTTGAATGACCACACTCTTTAGTTTTATGTGAATTGCAAATAAATTGTAATTTGCAATCGTCATGGGATTCATAACTTTTGCAAGGGTCACAGCTGAGGTCAAATAAAGGAAACCCAGCCAACACAATGTTCTAATCCACGACTCTAAATGAACCAGACAGGATGAAGAAACGACAGAGAAACAGACAGTGAATGTAAGAGAGAGAGAGTCTGTCATGTAGACTAATTGCGCTTAAGATAAGTAATTGTACAATAGTTTGATGGTGGTCTTTAATCACAGCCATTTTCTTCTTAAGTGTAATGTGCACCATGTGAGAGCTGGACGCTCATCGCTCCCGAATCAGGATATTTATGTTTGTCAGACTCATGTCCGGGGATTACACATTATACTGGATTGGCAACAATATTTCCTTATGGTAATACTACATCCAGCTCATGAGAGAAAGGAGAGAGATGGCGTTGACCTCTCGGGGTGTTGCGATGGTCCAGCTCATTTAGCATGAAGGATGAGCACACTGATTCTAGATGTACTTCACTACATCTCATCCTCTATATTTAGACTGATACTGTATGGAAACAAGGGAAGGGAAATAAACTCATATAGGTCTCTCCCAGGTGAGTCTGTTTCTAATTGCTGGGATGATGCAATGCAACTGCAAAACTCCTTTCTTTTTCTCATTAAGGTCTTAGTTAGTTATTTATTTATTTGTAGTGTTTCTCATTCTTATGTCATTATCTATCTATCTATCTATCTATCTATCTATCTATCTATCTATCTATCTATCTATCTATCTATCTATCTATCTATCTATCTATCTATCTATCTATCTTTCTTATGAAGATAACAGACCTGTTAAAAACACTGTTTTTATCTGTTTTTATAGAGCTGATAGACTAGATTTGGTCTTTTGTTGTTTGTTTGTTTCTTATAAATCGTATTAATAAGTTTTATTGTTGTACTGCACAAAAAAAGAAAAGAAAATATATTGATGGAAAGAAATTGTTTTAATTTACTTTCTTTCTTTTTTTTCTTTTTTTTTTTTGTTAGGGGGGGATACATACACATGTTGAGTTTTCATGTTTTATGGGGACATTCCATATAAATAATGTTTTTTATACTGTACAAACTGTATATTTTCTCCCCTAACCCTACCTCTAAACCTACCCATCACAGAAAACGTTCTGCATTTGAACATTAAAAACCCTTAGTGTGATTTATATGTTGTTTTCCTACAAGGACAAGGATTTTGTATTGCCATCTCTGTCCCCATAATGTAGAGTTTACCTGTACCACACACAACACACACACACACACACACACACACACACACACACACACACACACACACACACACACACACACACACACACACACACACACACACACACAAAATCAATAAAACAATGGCTTTAAAAAATAATTTTGTGCCTAGTGTATTAAACATTTAAGGCATGTGTACTGGGATGACCCTACGTCTATGTTTTAATTTTCTTATCGATATCATAATATTATTCCAAACCAAATTCTGGCGTAATGTGTCCCAAACTCCACGCAGAAGGAACAAAATGGAATTTTATAATTGATATCAATCCACAATGTGAATTGTGATGAAGGTATTAAACCACACCGTGTTCATTCGTTGGAGAAGTAAGGCCAAAACAGTCAAATTCAGCAAAACAAAATTCTGAATCCAAATTAAAGCAAAAATGCTTATTGTATGGGTTATTCTGATCGATTCAGGGCTCAGGTCCCCTTCAAATGTTCAAAATCAGTCTGAGAATATTGTGCAACTTTTGTATAACATTTTTTCCCCTCCCTGGAGCTGTGTATATAGTGGCAATAGATCTGTTGATATTTGATCTGTGTTTATGTCCTGTGGGAGTCGAGGAGGTGGCAGGGACTTACCCCGTCTATTCTGTACACCGCAGGGTCATCTCTCTCTTTCTCTCGCTATCGCTTTCCATTTGCATTTCCCATTCTACAGGCATGTCACATAAACAAAAACTGGCTTGCAGCTACGAAACAACGGCCACACGTCAGACATCAACCATGCGTATTTTCCTCCAAGAGACAAAAAGAGGAGCTTGTCCAGTAACAGTATCAAGGAGTAAAATAAGAAATCAAGCAGAACGCTGAGGTTTGCGTGGCCTAAAGGGGTTTCTGTGTAGATGAGGACACACATGCCTGATTTATGACAGCATGCAGTCATCATATCAGCTCACGTCACCTTAACCTGTGTCTGCTGTCTCTGGGTCCTGCAAGTCACAAAACTAAAATGTTTACTTTCATTAAAGAGGATAATGTTAGTGTTGAATTAAGAGTAAGATTTTCCTTTGCATTGTCCACATGAGCACCAAAGCTTATTGGACAAATAATGAGCCTATACTAAGCCATGGCTCTGGCCCATTTGGTTTTGTTAAAGGTTTTCGACTTGTCTCTTGAATAAAAATGAATGAGCAGGTCTACACACAATGTGCACTCACAGAACTTAACAGAAACTCTGTAGATTCACATGGAACTGAAATGCTTATCATGCACAATTGTATACACATTGCCCACCTCATGCTTGTTTGTTTATTTTATATTTGTGCTAGTTTTATAATGCTTTCAGTTATCATTAGCAATGTAGTACTAACAAATTTCATTATGGTCCACAGAATTTGGCAGATTTTCTGTCAAAATAACCATAGAAAATGCTAAAAAATGAAGGTAATAGAGTGCAGTAGTGACGCTCCTTTTTTGAGGTACTTCGTTACAATTGTTTTTTTTGTTTGTTTTTTTTAAAGTAGGCCTTGAATCAAACCATCAAGTTCTAAACATTAAAAAATTTTATTTGAAGCAACAAAAAAACAAAAAAACAAAAGAGACATTCAAATCTTATAAGTTAGAAGTTTAGACAATACATTTTAAATTTGCTACTGATTTTTTTAAGAAGTTTGATAGGAAGGAACTGATTGATTACATCCCTTACAAAGCTTGATGGGAGGGGCATCTAAACATCTTTTGGAGTTTTTTTTTTTTTTACTTGTGTCTTCTACAGAGGCATATTCGTGCATTTTATAATATCCTAACCTTAGAGCTCATGGAAGCTTTCTTTATGTTATTTAAAAAAAAAAAAAAAAAAAAAAAATGATTTGCACTCTATTGTTAATTATTCATACATCCAGTGAGATTCAGAATATAATCATTCAGAATATCAAATAACCAACAGAAGCAGGAAGAAGCCAATCAGAGTTCAAAGGTTAGGTAAAGTCTTTCTGGATTAGTTTCATGTCAGGCCTCTACCTGTCTTTAGTATCCAATCATTCTGTCCCATCATACACGTTACTACGTGCCCGTGATGGACTTGTCGCATTCCATGGAAATCAAGTGGCAGGAATTGCTTCTGCGCCATTCTCAAATCATCTCACACGCGTCTTCTATGCCCCGCTTAGCACAGAACACCCACAATCCAGTGCTTTACGGTGAGGGTGGGGGGGCGTTCTCCAAAGAACATTATACCTCCTTACAACCACATCATCGGGTTACAATGCTCACATGTTCCTCTAATAATTTGAGCACGCTTTCCAATGTATTCAGACGGCTTAGGTGTGTGCAACGAAGCGATTGGGGACTTGCATTCAGGTCTCTACATGAATCTAAATTGATTAACGTAAGTTTTTTTTTTTTTTGTCGTTTTGTTTTGTTTGTTTTTTGGGGCATGGCAATTCTGCCCGAGATTTGCCACCATAAAGGGGCTTGAGCTTAGGCCCGTGCTTCTTTCCAAACCTTCCAAGAACGTTGATAAGCAGATCCCCGAATGAAATCTCCTCGTCCCCGGCTGCGTCTGCCTCTAATCGTTTTATTTACAGTTACAATAAAAGACGAGTCTGTAATGGCTGGGTGACATAATAAGCGGTGCAGGAACAATCGGAAAACAGTCCTAAGCGCATTCCAATTTTCGCATTAGGCTAATCGTGGAGAGGAAGGAAATAAAGACATCAGTTGGATGAAACGAGCGTAATTGGAGAATAATGTAGTTAGTTTGCTCTAATCTTCTGCATAATATTAAAATGTTCTCAGTGCTCCCCAGCTGCAAGCAATCAGTCGCTCTGGAGGGGGAAGACAAGAAAAGAACGCGCAAGAGAGAGACACAGTGAGAGAGAGAGAGAGAGAGGGAGTGAGAGAGAGAGAGAGAGAGAGAGAGAGAGAGAGAGAGAAGCTGCATGTAGGTGTCTGTTAGCAAAATTTCTTTAGCATTTTGAGAAATCGGAGCACTTGTCTGTACGTACAGTAGTTGACAGAATAGCTAACTAAAAGAAGAAGCAGCTCTACTAACTTCACTACATTTTTCTCTAGAGTGACAGTAGTTCAGCTGTGTTCATAACAATGTTGCTTTTCCAGTAACAGCTTATTTCTTTCAACAAGTAGCAGTGTGATGTGACAGAACACTATATCACTGTTGTTGTTTTTTATGTCACACAATATTGCGCGCAGCTTTCAACTGAATGAGCTGAGGCAATAATCAAACACTCTAGAAAGTCTTTTTATTTGTAAATAGTATTGAGGAGATTCACTTAGTGAGTCAATTTGTGTGGACGATTCACTGAATTGATTCCAAGAAATGATTCACTCATTCTTTTGAATTAATTCTCAGTTGTGTTCCTAGAACTGATACTTTATATGGGATTTACTATATTTATAGCTCATCTGTTCAAATTAAAATGTTTTAACTGTTGTAATTAGTGTACATTAATATATTAGGTATTTTGTGCCAGGGGTATTTTACCCCATTATAACCCTGTTGTAGTAAATTTTCTTGTTAGTAGGCTAAAAGGCTAGTTGTTTTTAAAGGCTAGTTTCACTGTATCTACTTTACTATGTGAGAACCTTGTAGCTCTGCAAGCCATCGTTTCAAAAAGGCTTCTCCAACACTTGCAGTTGATCATTTTTAAACCAATAAAGGCAAACAAATGGTTTTACTTAGAAAAAAAAAAAATACTTTAAAAAAATCAATTGTGTTAGCATTAGCTCATAACATTTAGCTTACACACTTTAAAACACACTTACATTCAAGCAGGTCTCTTGCATTCCTGTTTGCAGTTCATGTTTCTTGGATAAGGCCTTATTTCATCAACTGACATTACTGATTAGCCATAAACTAGCGAACTCTTCCTTCTTTGGCATGTTGGCTTTATCATCACTTGCAGTACTCTTGACAAGCGTCCAGCACAAAGAATGAAAGAAAACTGAATGAATGTTGTAATATTCCCTCTTTTTTCTCTCATATTATTTTTCAAAGTTATGGCAAACTGCACAATCTTGAGAGCAAGCGTCGACCAGTAGCAGAATTAAAGGCAGGTTATTTGTTCTCCCTGTGGCTTCTCTCATCTGTGATTTCAAGCCTTCTTTCGCTCTGAGGGTGTTTTTTACTCCCGTTATTGTGCAGGAAATTGTCATTAGTCAGTGGAACAAATAACGTGAAAACCGCCATGGTTGCCTTTGCTCCGCATCAAAACACAACAATGAATTAATCAAATTAAAATTCCTTGTTATGCGATTTTGCTTTAATTTCCAAAACCAAGCCCCTATTTAGTATTTGAGAAAACCAAAATGGGGAAGTCACAGTTAAAGGCCTCAGTAACAGTGTTATATTAGGAAAGAATTATCAATCCTTTAAGCTAATTTGGATAACTTGGAAACCATAAAAGTAAGCTTGTGAAATGCAGTATTTGCTAAGCTTCTGCTGTCTTCACAGGTCTTTAACTGCAGCAGCTACTTAATGGACTTTGTTTTTGCTTATTGATTGACTGCCATTGCGACATTAAATCCAATTCAAGTTATTATGACCCTACAAAAGCTATTACAAATGGCTAAAGAGCTGTAAAGTGTGGTACAGATGCATGGAAGTGTCTCTTAAAGGCAATTTTTTTACTTTTACAATCTGAGATTCCTATACTATCAAAATTATCAAGAGCCTGGCTGTAAGAATGATATATCAGGGATATATATGCTTACCAAATATCAAATATCATAATCATAAATATTTTAAGACTGTGTAAAGGTGATTCACACTTTCAGCGATTTCATCGTTGAAGTCGACTTAACTGTTGGTCGCTAGTAGGCGTTTCTATGCAGTAACCAAGTGAAAATGAACGAGCTCCACTGTCTAACTCTGATTGGTAACTGCCGAGTGATGTCATTGCTTATTTGCATAAATGTCTCTATCACTCATGTTGTCTCAAATCCTCAACACTCATTAAGCATGAATACATTCTAATAGCTATTTTGCTGAAAATTGCTGTCAGTGTGAGCTCCCTTTTATATAATGCAGTTTGTAACTAGTTAAAATGCTCCAGTCAGAAACTGTCCTGAAAACAGTCAATATTCAATAAATAGTTTACACAGAAAAAATCTTTTACATTTTACATTTACACACACTCTTGTCTTTTAAAGCCTTCTGTAGAAGACGATAAGCTTTATTTATAGCAGGATGCCCAAGCTGCTCTAATGGCTGTCAACATTTTTACTGAATTACAAATATATTTCAGTCTGTTCCTTGCATAAATCTTTTGCTGTGATTCCCAACCCTGGTCCTGGTCCTGAAGCTGGAGTACCCCTAACATTGCCAATTTTTGATGTCTTTCTTTTCTGATACACCCGTCTGAGGTCTTGGAGTCTTTACTAATGAGATGATGAGTTGAATCAGGTGTGTTTGATTAGGAAGACGGTGCTGGGAGTGCTCCAGGAACATGGTTGGGAACCATTGATATGGAGGACTGTTTTGACGCTTTTATGATGGTTATTTTTTGTCCTGATATTTTGGATCTTGACAGACCCTGGTCCCCAACCACTTTTATTATAAGTAAGCAATTAATACATACTGCTAAACTTCTCGGTTGTGTTCCATGAGGGTACAAAAATAACAACACAATCTTCGTTTTTGAGTGAATTATTTCTGTAGTTGTTTTCTAAACCCTGCCCTACAGGCCAAAGTCAAAAGTTTCCATGTTCTCGTCTAGTCCCACTCTGTTTTAGAGTTCCTCTCTCTGTACGTAGTCTAGCGACGGATGTGGCTGCCATATGCCCTCCCAAAGCCAAGCGCGGGCCCGAAGCGCTGGTGTATTGCAGTCATTAGCCCCTCACGCCGTCAAGCTCCAAACTCATTTAGCCTCATGCTGGACCTTCATTATGATAGACTTGTATCAGATGGCATCTCTAGCTGGGCACAGGCTCAGGGCGAGAGGGGGAGAGTAGGGCCACAGCCATGGCCCGCTCCTGCCCCAGCGGGTGGGTGGAGGGGGTGGTGAGAGAGAAGCAGATGTAGTGGTGGGGGTTTATGCTAGACCACCACAGAGGAAGAAAACATTGGAGACCTCAGAGACTCCTTGCACTTGCTTTGTTGCATTTGTTGTCTTTTTGGCTTTCTGAGCTTTTTTGCATAAAAACATATCTGCTACTGACACTTTGCAACATGGCACACACAGTGACGGGCCAGGGCAACCCTGCACATCTCAACAGAAAACTAAGGAAATATACTGAAACATCTACAAATGTGAATGTGTATAACCCGGTGGTTCTCAACTTAGCTTGCAGACAGCAGGGGAAAAAACAACAACAAAAAAATGGTAACATGGGTAATACTAATACTAATACTAATACTAATGTTATTGTTCCTGTTCCTGGAGATCTACCTATCTGCAGAGTTCAGATCCAACCCTGATCCAACACACCTGTCTGTAATTATCAAGTGTTCCTGAAGATCTTAATTATCTGGTTAAGTTGTGTTTGATCTGGACTGGAGCTGAACTTAGCAAGAAGGTATCTTCAGGAACAGGATTGGGCACCCCTGTTCTAGATAGTCAACAATGCTGACAATTCTGAAAATGCTGTCAATTAAATGCTTTTTTCACTGTGTAAAATACATCAAATATGCATAAAATGGGTATTTATATATGAAAATATACTGTAACAGAAATAGAGTGTAACGTCAAGAGAAAGCAATGCAGATTTTGTGGGAAAAAAATGTAAAAATGCCACTACAGCAATAGTTCTCTCCTTCACAATGTTTACTGTATATGACCCACACAACTTGGAAACTTGTGCATTACAATTTTCTCTGAGATTCCCAGTCATAAATACAACTTGAGAGGCCATTCATGTCCAGTTCCCGACTGGGAAACTCATATTTTACAATAATTGCAATAGCACATTAATGCAGCATTATATAAAATTTGGCTCTATATTTGTTGGCTCTATATTTGTCAGCAAATCTGATACCGTGTTGGGTCCCCACTTGATCCACATCATAAGCAAAACCAGCTGAGAAGCACTGCTCTCAGTCCTCCATTTATCTCTCAATACTAGCACATTAATACACAGGAAATACAAACGATTCAAACATTACAAAACAAATGGCTGCAACAAATTTGCCCCTGTTTGCTAACAGTCATTTTACTCAGTCTGTAATAAAAAGTCAATGAACCAAGGGGAGTCCATATATTCCCATAACAAAGGCAGGGGGAGCTGTCATTTCCCCATTCTCTGTCTTTTATGAAAACATCCTCTCTCGCTCAAGACGGCAGGGGGGCGGAAGGCCTCGCTCAACAGATCGAGCCGATAAAATGCACATGCTCCTAAAGACAATGAGCGCTGAGCCACAGACTGTGACAAACGGCTGAACCTGCGCTCCGACGGTCTATCCGATAAGGAAAAACAACACGAGGAAAAAGGGAAGCCACATGTTAGAGCAAATGAAAAGTGCATCGCATTTTCCTTCCCCGCACGCCTGATCCTACATGCCGTTATCTCTTAGCACGCTGATATATTGCAATGCTTTTAAGACACCCAGCAAATGAGAGCGGGTCTCCGCAGCCCCGGGAGAGATGCCTCTCGCTCTCGCCGATCGGCTGTCGCTATTGGATTTCTGACTTTTAACTGGGTTAACCTACTTTACTGTGAATACAAATTCAATTGCCACCACAGCTGTTTTATTTGGCGTGCGTGTTTTTTCTCTCTCTCGCTCTCTCTCGACAGGCTGTGTAACCACATAGAAAACAATTTCCCTCTGCGGAGCACTGGCAAACCATAAAATTAAAATGAAGTGCCATTACACGTTCACAAAGCAAAGGGGGTCCTTCCTTTTCTACCCTCCCGCTCCTTTTCAGTATTGACACAATGCTTATCCCTTTCCCGTTGCCATTTATACGCTGCTTGTTTGCCACTGAGGCTAGCATGTTAGCATGCTAGCCTCACCTTTAGCTCTCTCTCCCCATGTGTGTGTGTGTTTAGTAACGGTTCTTCTCACTGAGACACTAAATAAAGCCATATGAGGCAGCCAGGAAACCTTTCAGGACTTCATTAGGGCAGTGGGAGAGAAGAAGTTAAGCGCTCCAGCAAGCTGGTACTGTTTAGCTGCATAACGTCAACAAGAGCACTCACGCAGCTGCCTGCTCGTACCCCAAACAACCCCCTCCGCCCACGTCAGCCCTTTATCCACCCTGCTACGCTCCGCTCGGGTGGTGCAGGCCACGCAGGAACCCCTTGTTTGCCTGAGCGCCACTACCCAGCCGGGGGCAGCCCAGACTGACATACCTAAAGAGCTCTTCTGAAGCTAACGGGGTTATAATTGCACTTTGCACAAATTGCGTGTACTCCACGAAGAGAATGACTGAGAGGACCAGTGCAACCAAGCACACTAACTTCCCGGAGAGCGCTGATGTCGACCACAGCACGGGCCACTTTGTTAAAGATATCTGACAGAGCCCGAACCCTGCGCACACTACAGCTAACACGTCACGATTGGTTTACATCTCCGTATCATTTGATTTTCGCTCTTTTGTTTCTAGTCTCGGTCTCTGTGCGTCTCTATTGTCCTGAGGGCAGGTGAGGGTTTGTGTACTGGCTTTCTCTCGCTCTCTCTACGGCCTTCAGGTAAGTGTCATCTGTACAGAACTGATCCGTTTACATCACATACTAGCAGAGCTGCACTGCTCATCCTTGAGTTGTGTTGCGTTGGTGCATGTGTATGCGCGGCTGGACCTTGCACTGAATAATGATCAATAAAATAGACTGTTGTTTTCATGTATGTGTGCAATATTGATTGCTCTCTTTCATAAGCTGAACATCACTTACATCCATGTGTTAGTTGAAAACCATGAGTATGTCTGTAGCATGCAGAGGCTGTGATGCTGAGGAACATGTGTGTGTGTGTTTGTGGTATTGTTGAATATTGCTCAGGCTTTGTTTGAGTGAGTGTCTGGTGTGCCGTGGGGTAGACGACTGTACTAAAGCGCCACCTAGTGACACACATCTTCCATTCTAGAGTAAAACTACACAACAGAGCACTACCCAACCCCCCAAACACTCTCCAGCCATCTCTAGCTGTCTGTCTTTTCTTTCTCTTGCGGAGAGTGGCCACATTTAACCATTGCGGCAGTCCTATCAGTCCTTAACGCTAATGTCTCACACAATCTATCAGACCAAAGCAGATCCCAGGCAAACATGGAAAAGAAAAGAAAAGAAAAGAAAAGAAAAGAAAAGAAAAGAAAAGAAAAGAAAAGAAAAGAAAAGAAAAGAAAAGAAAAGAAAAGAAAAGAAAAGAAAAGAAAATAAAAGAAGCTCTTTAACAGGTCTAAATCATCCTTTTGCAGTTTGCCATTTGTAAATAGTTTCACATAATGAAAGTTAGTGGGTTTAGAGCTGTGGTGTTAAAAAATAAATAATTAAAAATAAACATTTAATGATAATAATAAATAATAATAATAATAATTTAAATGAAGCAATTGTTGACATACAGTTGGAGTAAAGAGTGATAACATTAATGTGGTTGCTAAGTTAAGTAGCTAAGATCTTTTGGACATGAAATAATTTAGCGAGAAATGCTTGAGATTATACAATATGTTCTAATTTTTGGGTGCAGACTTTGGGATCTTGGCACCCAAAAATCTGAGCACAGTTTAAGACATTGCTGAAATCTCATCTGAAACTCTATAGGAGGCATTAAATACACCTTTAAGAAATCTAAAACCATAAGCAGTCAAATGTTTGGAAATAGATCCCATTCTTCAGCATCTACGGTATCTCTCCACCTACTGGGAAACAATTAAACTGGAGTAAAAGTTTCCCGATGAGCTTCAATGTGCCCTTGAATATGAGGCTTGTCAACATGGATCTATCGATGCGGTTTGCTCGCAGTTACAGTCACCCGCATCAAAGCTCAGCTCACAAACGGCCGACAGTGATGAGCGCCTGTCACTGCCCATAAAGGTGATGCACACATGCGCACACACACACACCCTACGGTCCTTGGCTAGTCTATTTATTTTTATCGCAACAATGAAAATTTGCATTTCACACACACCCACACACACACACCCACACACACAGACACATGTTACTGCAAGGACAAGAAGATGGATTAGATTGACAGTGTCACCTTCCTAATCTAGATGAACTCTCATAGACAGACAGGCAGATGTGACACACGAGGGATTGGCAGGATAACGTGCGATCTTATTCACTGTGATGTCAGAAAGTCGCTCCTTGCTCCTTACCTGAGCTTAATGATACAATTAAAAAAAAAAAAAAAGATATTTTAAGATATTTATTATGAGTACATTTCCCAATTAAACATTTAAGTTGCTTTTGGGCATATTTTCCCCAAAATGTCATTTACTCACTCTCATGTCATTCCAAACTCATATGATTTTCCTTCTGAAATTCATTCTTAAATTTCAGTCTGCCGCTTACACAAAGCATTGTGGTTTATTAGACTAGACTTGAAATAATGTTCACAATTATATGGACTACATATTTGGATGCCTGAATTGTGATTTAAGATTCTTTTTGAAGATTGTCAATGTGAATCACTATTCAATTTCATTGTAGGGAAAAAAGCAGCGTGGACTTTCTTCAAAATACCTCCTTTTCTGTTCTATGGAAGAAAGAATGTCATACAGGTTTAGAATGGCATGAGTAAATGAAATCTCTTTAATATCTTAGTTGTCTCTCCTAAATAGAAATGGGATAAAATGGCTAAGAAAAAAAAGTTCAGATATTTCTCATGCGAAGAAGACCCCTGTAATCTCAGGTTTCTCCTCTAGAATTTCTCAACGTCTTACACTGTGCTTAGAAAAGTCTGAAGCTCTCTATTCACATTATTTGACAACAGCGAAGAAAGCTATTTTCTGTGAATGTGTGTGAACTTCCAATTCATTAGACACTTTATGTAAATAACTGGAGGAATAACACAACACAGTAAATGGTAAAATCATTTGAGCTTCAGACCAGTGTGTTTATCATTACAATAATAAATGAAAATAATATTGATAACAAATAACAGTTTGCATTATCAAGCAGCGTAACGGACAGTTTTTGTACATTAATAAATATAGCCTATAAATAAAATAACTGGAAGTAGAGAACGGAAGCCTAGACACATTCAATTTACAAATGGTCATCGTTAACCCACCCACTCTTACGTTAAAAATAAGGTGAATATGAACGCCAACATTTCCCGTTCATTCGTGACCAAATTATCTAAGCTAAGCTTTCCATGTTCATTTTTTAGCTCTGTATAGGCCTGAGACTAGTGGTCTCAGTCTCAGCATTTTATTTGTTCCTCTTCTCTGATGCCATATGCAGGCTAGCATTAAAAGGATGGGAAATGACTATGAAACATTAACTATAGGTGACATTCATCTAAACACAAAGCCACATTACAATGTGTGTCTGTGTGTCTTCCAGAAGAGCAGCTTTATGGAGCAGTATCTGATGATGCGTTCCTCATACGTTCAGATCAGAGCAGAGACAGATGTTAATCACACACTATATGAGCACACACACACACACACACACACACACACACACACGCACGCACGCACGCACGCACGCACGCACGCACGCACACACACACACACACACACACACACACACACACACACACACACACACACACACACACACACACACAGGTATTCCTATCATTATGAGGACATTCCATAGACATAATGATTTTTATACCGTACAAACTATATATTTGCCCTAACCCTACCCCTAAACCACATATATATATATATATATATATATATATAAATAAACACAAATGAGGAATGTATTTGTAAACATGGCTGTTGATGCATCTGTGTCTTAGAATATTTTCTCCACAACTTGTCCCCCTTCTCTCTCTCTCTCTCTCTTCAGACTCTTTTATTTGATTTGCGTAAAACACATCCTGCTGAAATTACATCCACATGCGACTGCAGGCTCTGACGCCCTGGCACAAAGCTCAGCACCACACCACACCACACCACACCACCAACAACAACAAATAAAACACACTAACTACTACAACAGTCAGATTAAATTCTTGATCTCCTTCACCCACAGATCTGCTTTATGTTTTATTCATGATTATAAGATCACTATAGCCTCTGATAAAAATCATTCTCAATGATCTGGCAACGAAGGCTAATGATAGTAACGCTAGGTGAGGTAACAAGCAGGATCATATGTTGAAAGCATTTTTCCTCCTTTACTTCCCTCTGATGGCATATTTAGCCTACGGTAACAAGTGGCTACGTTTTCACTTCTTCTGAAAAGCAGGGATTAACAAGTTAAAAGGTTATGGCGTTAGTCAACATTTTGCCTTTCAGCTCACCTCAATCACTCAAGACTGTAATTATCTAACATTGTGTCTGACCTCTGGCACCCTGCTCATCTCCTTTCATCCAGCTTTGAGAAAATAAACCGGAATAACATCTTTCCCCCATTCTTCCTCTCTCCAATTCTGTGTGAAATATGCCTTAGTTAATTTCATTATACGGTAAATGTTGTCATAAAATATTTAACTGGTCACTATATCCTGCGCCCTGAGCAGTCTTTGTTTATTTGACTTGAATGATGAATCGTAAAATTTTAAACTCAACGAGACGCCCAGCACTGCCGTGTCGCAGAGCAGGGCTCTTACAGTATGTTTCAAAAACACTCGCGATAAAAGTATTTTGGAGGCAATTCTTGATAAAACACTCTAACTGCCAGAACAAAAATTACTTTTTTTTTTTTTTTTGCTAATTAAACTTCCAGTCAATTTTAGAATGCTAGTAAAGTAAGATACTAACACATAAATTAGATTTCAGCTATGCATATTCTGCACATTCTCTCAGCCAATTTCATGAGGTGTATCATGAAATGCTTTCTAAGAGTTCCCATATATGCTTGTTAATTACTTTTCCTCATTCTGATAAAACTCACTAATTTTAAATAAATAAATAAACACTATTTTCACTTGTCATTTTTTTTTGTAGTCACAAAGCGTTATAGTCACAAATTGTTAATCCATAACCTTTCAATGCTTATATGCTCGCAGGTCGCAAATTCATCTCTGCTGTTATTTTTTTTTTTAAAAGTGTGGAATTGCGTGTACAATAGATGGAGTGTAGAGTTGTATCTAATGTATGCCATGAATTCTGACATATAACTTATTAAAAACTTCTAGAGTTCTATTTTTAATCTATAAACCTTTTAAATACACATTGGATTTAATACATGTACTCGTTTTCATGTAACTTATTAATTAAATCAGCAACTTGAGTCGATGTGACAATTTAGAGTAGCAATAGTTTCGCAAACGATGTACACAAAAACTTGTCCTGATCTTGTTTCTTGAACAAGGCCTGTTATTTTTGAACAGATGAGCGTTTTGGCGATTACCAGAAAATACCAGATGGAACGTGGTAAAACATTGCAAATGGACGTGCTAATCATGTCATAATGTTTCTTCTGACACAATAAAAATATGTTATGTTGTAAATAACCAGACATATGTTGTGCCATGCATGTTGGATTAAAACGTTACCACAACCTTTTCCCGCCCCCCCCCCCCTTTTTTTTTTTTGCGACATAGTTGCACTAGCTGGCCAGTGGCCTGAGGAAATCATAACAGCAAAAACCTCATGGACATGGAACGCTGGATGTATGCCTGTGGTTAGCCATGGAAGTGTCCGCAGTGTCCGTCTCACGGCCCCTGACCAGCTGTCCTCGTTCCTTTGCTGGGTCGAGGGAAACGCTCCTTCAGACCAGCAGGCACAAGGAACGTTTCCTGCAGGATTGCAGGGCAGCTGCTATTGCTCCGGTCTGGAGCTCTTGACCCACTTACAATCATCTTTTTCTTTCATTTTAAACACAGAGGAACACCGCTCCTTACCCTCGCCTTCTCTGGCTGCCCAAACACGCCTCTTGCCCGCTGAAGATTAATGTTTCGGGCCTGACCCTGCTGGGCAGCTGACTACAGGAGAATAGATGGGTCAGAGAAGCTAGGCTTGGTGACGGAGATGGGTTGCTTACCTCAGAGAGCCCCAGAGCTCGGCGGTATGGTTCTCCTGTCAGCTCCCAGTGAAGAGAGAACTCCCGTTCATAACTCAAGTTCTTTTAGCCCAGCTCCTGAACTCTCATGCCCACAGGGCCCTCAACGGACTCCTCAGGTCCAGAACTGTGTGAGAGAGGGGTCAGAGAATGGTTCACTGTGTCAGGTGAAACGGTTGTGTTTCAACATGAATGAGTAGTTTGGGCTTATCAGCAAAAATGTCAGAGCCATTTGCTGCTGTTTGTGTCTTGGCCTCTGGGCAAATGTTTCTAAAATTTCATATGGATTTAATGCACAACTACCTGTCTATGATCACCCATTTAGCAGGCCGGGGTGTAATTAAAATGTAACTAATGCCATTTGAAATCTGAGACTCTGCCAAAACAAGACATTTTTGCTTTAACTCGTTGTAAACCCGACATATTCCACACATGTGGAATAATAATGCCATCAGACACCGTAGCTTTAAAAGACATTGGAATCATATACAATGAAAGCAATTTGGAAGGATTTACTTTGGAACAATTTTCACTCAGAAATTACTAGTAAATTTCACAAATAATTACAAAGAAATGGGAAGTAACACATTGACTTAAAAATGTATTTTAAAGTAGAAAGAATGAAATAGTATTTTCTTGTAAAATGTATTATTTAAAATTACAGTGTAGTTCTACCACAAAATTACTTTACGAATGTAATAGGAAAAACATTTTGAAAAAGAAACAAAAGAAAAAAGAAGCATATTAACAAATATTCGGACCAAAATAAGGGGATAAATAAATAATAGGATAAATTAAGAATAAAATTATCCATACAACATAACAGGTTGCTAATTGTTGAAAAATTATTGTTTGTAGTTATTATTAAAGGTACACTATTTAACTTTTGGCACTCTAGTGGTTAAACAAACACGGCATGAGTCTTGTGGATGAACATTGTAGCCGGAGCTACAACTTCTCTCTGTTTATGATAATGGCGAGTCACGCAGGCTATTCTGTAGCTGTTGTCGTCCCGCCCAGTCTAAAATAGTCACTTATTATAGGTGTACCTTCTGGATAAGACAAAAACACGGTTTGGAATATGGATTCATGATGTTCGCTTATAATATAAAGTTTACAATGTACCTTTAAACTCCTGTATATGAAAAATTGTTTTCTTTTAACTCTTTCCCCGCCATTGATGGAATTCTACATCATGTATGACATAACGCTTCACCACCATTGACAGGAATTTCCGAAATCCATGATTTCACTGTTATACGGCGTCTCTTTTAAAAGAGGACAGTTTCTCTGGATCAAAACAGGTGAAAAAGAATCAGAAACAAGTGATAAATGCATTGCTTATGCACATGTAAAATAATATCATCAAACATAAAACAGCATATAAATCAAAACTGCCTAACGTTAACGAATGGAATGTCGACCCAGGAAGACGTATAGGACTGTGAAAGCTTTGGGGGTGTTGATGAAAGCGATCTGCTCCATCTATGTTTTGATCATCGTTATGAATCCAATCCGGATGTTGCCTTTGAAAAAAAAAAAAAAAAATGTAGCCTTTTGTTCAAAATGTTTCTTTTTTATGAAACTTACCCTCATTCGAGTGTTGATCAAAAAGAATGAATGAAGCTAGAACAATTTTGTTGTTGTTGTTTAAGAGCAGCTTTCTTTTTATATATTGGATGTTCAGATATTCATACAAAATATACTTGTAGTGGCGTTTAAAAAAACGCTGGTGGGGAAAGAGTTAATAACTTGGGTGACTGAATTTTGTCAACAGTAAAATTTAATAGTAATTAAAAAGTGAAAATTGGAACAAGATGATTTACTTGTCTTGCTGTCATGCTGTAGAAATTATACAAATGATTTTACTTTCCTGGGAGTCACAAGTAATAATAATGGGGATGGGCATTATGATGTAACAGGGTTCATTTTAAAATAAGGGACAAAGTTTAATGTGTCTGCTTTTGAAGCATATAAACATGTTTTGTCCTAAATAGCCTGTTGCTATCTTAACCTGTGCTTTATAGAAGTAATACGGAAAACAAACAGCAGTAGAAGGGAATGCTGGAGGTGTCACTGCAGAGAGTGACAGGACGGCCTGCAGGCACATGATAAAATGCTGCCGCTCCCCAACATGTAAAAACCCGACAAATCAAGCACACACACAAACAAACAGATCCATTACAGAGGATTACTGTTTGTACAGGTTTGTGTCTGTGTGTTGAGGTGATGTAGAGTTAGGGCCCTATCATATACCTGGCGCAATGCGACGCCAGGCGCGACACAAGTGTTTTTTGCTAGTTTCAGCCCGACGCAGTTATCATTTTCACGTCCTGCGCCACGTTGTATAAATAGCAACTGCATTTGCGCCCATTTTTGCACACATGCTGGTCTGAAATCAAATATTAAAAATAAAAGTATTACAATGTAAAAGATTATTATTGTGTACATAAAGATATGGTGGAATCCTGCTTGTCCCGTAGATGGTCTGCACGCACGCTTTGACCTTGTGCACGAGCAAATCCGTTTGCTCTCTGGAGAAGCGTTCAGTTTTTCCGCTTGTAAATTCCGCCATGTAAATAGCGCATCCGCCATGGCGCGAGGGCAACTGGCTTTTAAAGGGAATGGGAGATGAGACTCTGATTGGTTTATTGCATGTTACGCCCAAAACACACCCATTACTCTTTTGTAGAATAGGGACAACCCGCCAACCATTTTTCCCATCGTTAAATTAGCAAAAGTGCATTCGGACACACCCTAAGTGCACTTGCCCCGTGCACTTAAGACCATGCACTCAGATCGTTAAAATAAGGCCCTTAGACTGTAAAGGTCAAAACCTGGAATTAGAGAAACCAAAACTCTGCATATATGGATTAGACGTACCTGACACAAGACCTGCATGACAGGCAGAACTAAACTCACTTTCCAACAAGACATTTTTTTTTTTCCCAAAGAGAAGCTGTGAATTGCAGTGGTTTTGTCATTTATGTACTGGAACGGGATCATTCACACACTCGTGAGGAGCACAGGAAAGTGTTCTGCAGCGAGTCGGAGGGGCCGACCCAAGCTGGGTCTCAGCCAGCGGAGCCATCAGGGGCCGACGCGCTGGCCTAAAGCGCAGACCCACCCTCTCTCAGTCTATATTTCCTTCTCTAACTCTCTCCCCGTCTCCCAGCGGCAGCTGCGCTTTTTTGGCTACAGCTGCAAGGTGTGAGTGTGTGTGTTCGTGGGTAGGAATATCTGCGTGTGTGTGATTGCTGGAATCCTCCTCGCCTCAGTTTGTCTGTGCTCTGTAAGAGTGCCCAGCAATTACTAAGCTGGCACTACGCTGTCTGTTTACACACACACACATATTCCTACTGGACTTTATTAAAACACCATCTGCTGTCAGCTTACACACAGCGAAGAAGAGGGAGAAACAAGGCGGGCAACTATTTCTTAGCAATATCTGGTAAATCGGTGAAGGTGAGCTGCAGTGGCAGCATCACATGCGGTCAGCAGGTTTATGTGCTCCCGCGGTCTCACGAGGTCTTGCGATTGCCTTAGTGTGAGGGGCAAGAAGAGTCATGGAGGGAAAAGGGCAAGAATAGATCTTTTGTCTGTCACTCCAAATTATGCAAACATGCATCCCTGCATACATACACACACAGAGTGGGTGTAGAGTCCCGCAGTGCTGCACAGGTGCTGCATGAGCTTTGGCCGGGCCCTCTAATGACAGACTGATGGTTATTTCATTAGCTCTCATGCTCTCAGGGAGATGTCATTTAGGATGAGCAAGCATACTGATTGGACAGTGACTGTGGGCGAGCAGATGAGATTTGGACAGATGACATTTTATTGCTTTCATCGTTTATTCGTTATGCAGCACAGTTCACCTTTCGCAGGGAGTTTGAATGACAGGCGAATCTGCCATTTTGTCCAACAAACAAACCAGACAGGAGAGTTACTAGATTAACGTCGGTGGACTTGGACTTGAAAAATGGTGTGTATTAATGTCTTTCCGCTGTTGAAACAACATACCTTTTGATGTTTATTCAGGTTTATTTTGTGCTAGCTAGTATCGCTATGATCTAGCTATGCTATGATCGGTTCATGTGCCGCTTGAACTGAGGAGCTACTGCGATCTGTCAAAACACATTAAAGAGTAACTGTTAGGTTATGGTTAGGTGTTAGGATTAGTAGAATAAGTTGACTTGTAGCTGCCAAGTTATTTATAGTGAGTAGAATGTCTGTTGGGGAGCATTAAAATAAAGAGTTAGCAGATATTAAGCAGACAGTCTACTAATACTCTAATGACAGTAGGTTGACATGTAGTTGCAAAGTTACTTACAGTTAGTAGAATGTCTAAAGTGGACTATCAAAATAAAGTGTTACCTCAGTGTCCTCTTTGTTCCGCGATGTATTTTTCACTGCATGAGAACATGATGTGTGGCGTGAGAGTGCCATGGCTTGTCAGACCTAGTAACCATAACTAAGGGGGGTGGGTCTTTGCAAAGAGTCAATTACAGCTTTATACATTGGTCCCCAAAACATATTTGGACACTTACACATTGTTTCCTAATCAGGTGTGATGGAATGAAGCAAAAAGCTAGAGTAAATTTGAGTTTTTTTCCTAACCAGCCACAACAACTTTGAGCGAAAGGACATTTTTTGTTTAACACTTTCTTCTTCTGTTTGTCCCTGTTAGTAGCCCCATCCACTGTGTAATCTAAATTCCAAAATCCCACTCACCATCCACAGTGAAATCTAAATTCCAAAATCCCACTCCTTAAAACTGCATATAAACATCAAATATGTTCTTATTGGCTATGAATATGTTGTGTTTTGCATGTGATGTGATGAAATAAACCTGTTACTCTGTAAGGACACCTGTTGTGAACTTGAAAAAAAACTATGGAAGCCCATTTCCGCCACATAAGAAAAAAACATGCTTTGGTAAATTATATATATGACATAAAAAATTACTTTGAGATACAGAGATATTGAAATGTTAAGTCAAAATTATAAAAAAAATATATAAAATTGTAATTGTGTTGTATGTCATAATTTTGACTTTTTATCAATAACATAAAAAGTCAAAACGATGAAATAAAAGTCATACACTAATTATGACAAAAGATTTTAACTGTTATAATTATTACATTTTATGTCATTTATCATATAATTGACTTGTCATAATTTCACATTTTTATAGAATTGACTTCTGATACTTCTGATAAAAATCCAGTGTCCAACACAAATAATAATTTATTTAAGATCGTATCAAATGTTTTATACTGTGAAAAAATAAATAAATAAATAAATAACAAAATCTATCTCGCAATAGTTCTGCACTTGCAATAAATGTGTGTGGATATCAAACACAGATTGAACATATGAATGCTTTTTATGTGTATGTGTGTATGAGCATCTCCTTAATATTACCACAACAACACTGTGATTTGTGGAGATGATTTTATCATGTTTTCTCAGTGATGTTTGTGCGGTACTTTATCTGCTGGAGCAGAAGAGGCTGCTGTGATTTTCTGAGAATGCATTCACACCAATTACATTCAGACTCCTGTGTGTCCGGCTCTAATTGGACTCACATGTTTTGGAGAGGGTCAGCATGCTCTCTGGGATTGATGGGCCTGTTTTATACACCTGAATCAGCGATGACTGCTCAAGCTCAAATATTCAAAGGGGTTAAAGAAAAACAGCATATGCCGTTTGAGTTAGCACACTCACTGATGCAAGAAATCTACGTGGTCACTCCACAAGAACACATCACAATCAGACAGAGAAATTATGAGTTCAGTGGAAAGGAAAGACAGATGTGTGATGGTACACAGGGCAACTGAGGTGAGTGAGTCCAACATAAGGTCATTCTGACTAAAGATGTCCAATCCTGTTCCTGGTATGCCATTGGCTTGCAGAGTTTACCTAAAACCCTAATTAAGCATACCTGAACAAACTAATTAAGATCTTCAGGATTATTAGAAACCACCAGGGATCTGTATTGGGACAAGCTGGAGGAAAACTGTGCAAGACATTGGCCTTCTAGGAGCAGGATTGGATGCCCCTGCAGGACACTCACGGACCACCCCCCAGAGTACAGACAAAACCACACCCTGTAAGATCCAGACTAATACCAGGACTAACACTAGATCAGTACCAGACTCTATGTAGTCTATACACAGACAGCACCAGACCCAAACAACTGGGACCAATACTAGATTTCGTAAGACCAATACCAGACCCCCATAACCCAGACCAATACAAGACCCCCTAAGTCCCAGGCCAAAACCATACCCTCTAAGATCCAGACCTAGACCAGCACTCAACTCCCTAAGATCTTGACAAATATCAGACCCTCTTAGACCCAGACAAACACAAATCCCATAAGAACAGACCTCATAAGGCCCACACTAATACCAGGTGCCCTAAGATCCAAACCAATACCACACTCTCTAAAACCATCAAGCAATACCTGACTCCCAGTAGAACCCAGACCATAAAAGACCCCCTAAGACCCAGAACAAGTTTCACCCCGTTTCCACTAGAATTATTCATGTTCTGGAGCCAGGGCCTGTTCTTAGCTAGGCGATCTGGAGCCTGCCGCAAATCGTCCGTGTGTTTCCACAGACTTGAAGAATGAATGGTGACGTACTGCTACTATGTGTTGTTTACGATAACACGATATGTGTTGTTGTCGATAACAAGTCTAAAAAACAGTGCAATGTGGCATGACATGTTCATGGACTTCTTAAGAATGGGGAAGATAGCATACCAACTAATGTTTGAAATAGAATCTAGGACAATGAGTGTGGTCCAATACCATACAGTCAAGACCCAAAGCAGGACCAAGACACCAATTAATAAGACCCAGACCAAGGCCATGATTATTTGGTCATCCAGAGGTCTCAAGACCACAAGATCAGGATTCCAACTCTGCCGCCCACAGTCTATTCACTGACTGTCTAATGCATACTGCACACAAAAATGCCAAGAGCTTTCTAGATCTGGCTGTAATCTGATTGTCTGGCTTTATGTAACATCTGGGAGTCAGAGTGCACAGGTTTTTTCCAACAAAACACTTTTTTTCCCAAATGTAAGTTCAATTTGAGACACTTATAAGTGAGAAAACAATATTTTCACGAAAAATAATGTTATTTCTGCTTTGAGTTATGTCTGGGAAATAATCAGTATGAATTGCCTTTGAATGGACATAAAATCTAATAACAAAGTCTACATACACTTCCACTAATTTCTTCAGTGTTTTCTGTACATACCAACATGGTTTATTTTACCCACTATGAGTTGGTATCTGTGTAATTATCATTTTACCTACTCCTAAACACAACATAAGAGCAAAACAAACTTCAGATGGTCACTTTACCAACCAGTCTGTGTCTTCCTGTAAAAGTGTTGAATCTTGGCAAGAATAAGTTGTCTTGTCAGACTATCTGCCAACAGCCAATAATCTGGTTTCCCTAGACTAAGTCAACCTACCCAGAAAAAGAAAAAAAAAGAAAAAATGGTATGCAGACGTATGTGGATTTTCTGTAACTTAGCTCCATCTTCAACTAATCATATTCAGTGCTCCTATTGACATTATTGACTTATGATTAGCATCTTTAAATGAACTAATACCCTAAAGCCATGTCATGGCGAGACAGAAAATCAAATCCTTGGACATTTGGCTCATCTATCCCAGCTGATGTGTTGTCAGTTTAATGGATCTCTATTAAGACAGACTTACACACAGTGTGAGTCCGTGTGTAAGGAAACTGTTATTTTAATGAGAGCTGATCTCCAGCCTTTAACTAACACACACTGTTTTATAAGTCTCACAGCAGCACGTTCAAAGCAAGCATCCATGCCAACAACAGGATGTGCACTTTGTTATTTCCTTTCTGGCTTAGCAAACTTCCTCTATTAATCTATTGCAAACCATTGCTAGGCAACTATAGATATGACCCTTCACTTTGTCCTAATTGGCTGTGCATGCCTAATACATGCATTGTGCGAAGGTATTCTGCTTCATCAAGAGCAAGAAAATCTAAATTATACTGTAACTTGACTCATCTGACCAGACAGGTTGCAAGTTAGGAAGAGAGAGACGGAGGCGTCCTCAACATCACTCCATGTATTCCTTTTTCTTGTTTGCGGGTGTTTTCCGCCCATCAGCATGTCTCTATCGCCTCTTTGACACGGTGGGCAGCTGAGGAAGGAGTTTTATGGTGTGTGACGTGTTCCAGCGCCCGCCCAGCCCCTCCCCGACACTCACCCCCTACAAGCAGCTTTTGTCTGGGCTAAATGGGGTTGGATGCACCCCTTTAACTTTGATTTCCATTCCCTATTGTCCTGCATTGATGGGGAGGCTAACTCCATCTGGGCCTGCTTCACATGGTGCCATGCTTACAAAAGGCATATGCTCTCTGCGTGGAGAGGCACTACACTCGCCGAAGAATGGACTCCCAAAATAATGAAGAGAAATATCACTCTATTCATGACCACATTATGCAGCTCTTACTTATATCTGAAGAGTTGTTTTATGTGTAGTCAAGGGTGCAGAAGGGGTTGGACAAAACCCTGCTGTAGTGATGGAGGTTTAAAGCATATTGGGTCTGTTCGCTTCTTGAACTGCGTAAATGCATGCGTGTATTTTACATTTAAAACACAAAGCCCTCTCCCAGAGGATCACAGCGAGACATTTTGAACATTATCTCAGAGAGCTGGGTCAGAGGTTTGGACCTGCAAAGAAAAGTTAGTTTTATTGAAATTCTCCACAACATTCATATACTTTATTGAGAATCTTGATATGACCATAGGCCATTCGGTCAAGTGTAAGAGATTTCTGCAATTTTTTTGGAAGTAATTTATTGGAAATACAGTGTAATATTTTGGATTTGCAAGCATTTGTCTTGTAAATTGTCATTTTCATAGAATCCCTTTTGCCTCTAAAACTAAATGATTTCTGAACTATCCAGATTTGATTCACAGGTCCAGAACTTCATTAAGAATCATTATCTCTCTCTCTCACTATCCATGCAGGGCAGCTCATTCTAATAAAGGGGTAGTTTTAACAGCCTCGGGCTTACGACACCCCCTGCGGGGTTCTTCCTTGTCCCCTCTTAGCCTTCCCCATCGCTCTACAGAGGGCGCTTAGATGGGCAGCCGCTGTGGTGGCTGTGCGGGGCGGCCGATGTCGCGGGGGTATATAAAGGCTCTGAAAGGAGGCGCGTCAGATCAAATGGGAGTGAGCAGAAGGGGGTCTCCCAGGAGGGGCAGAAGCCCTGCTCCATTTTATAGACTCCCCTGAAAGAAAGTGATTACAGATCATTATCCAATTGAATCTGATTGATGGGGAGAGGTCAAAGTAATATAGCTCATAGCAGAGAGGGGAGCCCTGTGTGGAGGGGGTGAACGGGGGGCACAATGGCCGGATTGTCACCCCAGGAGGATGATGGGAGGGGTGGGCGGCTGTTGAACCGTCAGCAGCAGCAGCAGCTCTAGAGCTACAACAAGTGTTGAGTGAGGCAGCATTGTTAGCGTGGCTTGAAATTAGCCTTGAGAGATAAGAGACTTGTGTCTGTGAGAGGGGATTGTTAGAGGACGCTGTACTCTGGAGGAATTTGTCAAGCAAAATTGAGCAGATTGGGTTGAGTTTTAGAGATAACTATCACTATAGTATAGTGTCATATAAGCAGGCCCACACAAAAAAAAGTCAACTGTAAGTCCTGCCATTCACAAAGTTCTACAAACCCTGCAGCATTAAATATTTTGTCTAAATCAATTATGCATTCATCTACTGCTGAGAATACAGTACTTTTTTTAACATGTTTAAATTAATGTAATTCTGCATATTTTCTTGCAAAGTCAGTACATAAAATGTGTAAAACGTCCAGAGATTCCATCTAACCCTGCGTATGAGAGACAATTTATCAAGAATTTAGCCACAATATTGCTACAGAGTTTCAAAAACTGGGTACTGTGTGGAGAAAAGCAGGATCATGTCAAAGTCTAAAGACAACATTGTGAATTCTAAAGACACAGGCTGGGACTGTTGGTCCTCATCACGAGGAACTTCCACAAGCTGTGATTCCCCTCAGGAGAGGTTAAAGACACACTCTTTCATCTCAACCATTCCAAGACACCATCTAATTAATCTGCCCTGGTAATTAACAGTGGATAATGCAACCAAACAAATCGAAGGTGTAACATAATGAGCAGACTGTGAAATAGATGATTACCAACATTCTAAAGTATCTTGACTAATGTTTTCCCAAGAAATTTAGTATTAATCAGTTCATTACAGCATCATTACAGCACTTGCAAATATGTTCCTTAAACATTTTATTGTTTTTGTTGGCTTAAAGTCAATAACTATTTATTGTTCAAATTTGGTTTAGAGATTTTTGCTAAATTCTTGACCCCTTTCTGATTCTCTCTCTCTCTCTTTTTCCTTTTTTTTTCTTTTTCTTTTTGCTATTTCCACTGTGAAAAGTATGAGCACTTTTCATACAGTTTTCTCAGAATGGTCAAATCAAATATCCCCAAAAATGACTTCAAATCACTGCCCAAGCAAAATGCCCTAGCAACTAACAGCTAGCATATGCAGTATTTAATTAAGAAAACCTACATTTAGGTATTTGGCAGACCCTTTTATCAAAAGCAACTTACATTGCATTTAAGGTATACATTTTATGAGTTCAGGCATCCCATGGGAATCAAACCCATGACCTTGGCATTGCTAGAACCATGCTCTACTGCTATTTTGTTGTTTTTGCTCAAACACGGTTGTTTCCTTCAGGTAATGTCATAGCATTTCAATCATACACATTACTGCACAATATCAACAACTAAGTAGTTTACACATTATTAATAAGAACGATTTTGTGATTATGAAGTTTGCAAGTTTAAATGCTTAATTGGACATGCAGAGTTGAAAAAAATTAAACACATCCCTACTGAATGTTTATTTTCATTCTTATTTTTAACAACTTATTTTACTGTCAATATTTTTTGCAACGTTTTTTCCATTTGTTTCCCCCAAAGCAGCATTGAGAAGTTAAAGTCAAGCTAAGTTGACAGTTTAAAAAAAGACTAAAACCGCATATGACAGTAACTTTAACCCTGCGTACAATAATACTACGCATGTTCTAAAGAGAGAAACCCGTAATTTAGAGCGTAAATGGAAACAAACTAATTTAGAGGTCTTTAGAATCGCGTGGAAAGACAGTATGTCACGTTATAAAAAGGCCCTAAAAGCGGCCAGGGCTGAGCATCTCCGCAAACTAATAGAAAACAACCAAAACAATCCAAGGTTTTTATTTAACACCGTGGCTAGACTAACAAATAAACAGACGTCACCCGAACAAAATATCCCGTTTAGTAGTAATGATTTCATGAACTTCTTCACTGAAAAAATAGAAAACATCAGAACCACAATTGTAAACGTTCAATCCTCAATCGCGCCTTATAATTCAGCCTCAATTATCCCCCCGCAAGAACAATTACAGTGCTTTACAACTATAGAACAAAAAGAGTTAAATAAACTTATCACTTCATCTAAAACAACTACATGTTTATTAGATCCTATACCAACTAAACTACTGAAAGAAGTGTTACCTGTAGTGGAAGAGCCTCTCCTCAATATTATTAACTCATCTTTATCTTTAGGTCATGTTCCAAGAACATCTAAACTGGCAGTTATAAAACCTCACATTAAGAAACCACAATTAGATCATAATAATCTAGCAAATTATAGACCCATTTCAAATCTTCCATTTATGTCTAAAATACTAGAAAAAGTTGTGTCCGCTCAACTGGGCTCTTTCTTGCAAGAAAATTATATCTATGAAAAGTTTCAGTCAGGATTCAGGCCGCATCATAGCACTGAAACTGCGCTCGTTAAAATCACAAATGATTTACTTTTAGCTTCTGACCAAGGCTGTATCTCAATACTAGTTTTACTTGATCTAAGTGCTGCGTTCGATACTATAGATCACACAATACTCTTAGATCGACTACAAAATTATACTGGTGTTCAAGGACAAGCATTAAGCTGGTTTAGATCATACTTATCTGACCGCTACCATTTTGTCTATTTGAATGGAGAAAAATCGATCATAACTTCAGTAAACTATGGAGTGCCGCAGGGATCTGTGTTGGGCCCTCTATTATTCTCAATATATATGATGCCACTTGGAAATATTATAAGGAAACATGGAATTAGTTTCCATTGTTATGCTGATGACACTCAAATATATATTTCATCACGGCCGGATGAAAACGCTAAATTATCCAAATTGACAGTGTGTTAAAGCTATAAAAGATTGGATGACGCGTAATTTTCTTTTATTAAATCCAGACAAGACAGAGGTAATACTTATCGGTTCAAAAAACCGCCCACAGAACCTCTCACAATACAACTTTGACATCGTAGGATGTCCTGTTACTTTATCCTCTACAGTAAAAGACCTGGGTGTTATACTCGATTGTAACCTGTCTTTTGAAAATCATATTTCATATGTTACAAAACCAGCCTTTTTCCACCTTAGAAACATTGCTAAGCTACGTAATATGCTATCAGTTTCTGATGCAGAAAAGTTAGTTCATGCATTCATGACCTCGAGACTAGATTACTGTAATGCTTTATTAGCCGGTTGTCCTGCATCCTCAATAAACAAGCTACAGTTAGTCCAAAATGCAGCCGCTAGAGTTCTTACTAGATCAAGAAAATATGATCATATAACACCGATTTTATCATCACTACATTGGTTACCTATAAAGTTCTGTATTAATTACAAGGTATTGCTACTGACTTATAAAGCCCTAAACGGCTTAGCTCCAGTCTATTTAACGGATCTTCTGTCGGCCTATAATCCATCGCGCTCTTTAAGATCAATAAATTCGAGGCTTTTGGTCATACCTAGGATATCCAGATCAACCAAAGGAGGGAGAGCATTTTCACATTTGGCTCCGAAACTCTGGAATAGTCTTCCTGATACTGTTCGTTGCTCGGACTCGCTCTCCCAGTTTAAAACTAGATTAAAGACGCATCTTTTCGGCCAGGCATTCATATAATATTTTTAATCTTACAGTTCAAACTACAATCCGGCCTCTAGTTCATAAATGCCAGAGGAGAACTGGCCCCGACTGAGCCTGGGTTCTCCCAAGGTTTTTTTTTTTTTCTCCATTAGGTCACCTGATGGAGTTTTAGGACACCATTAGGTCACTTGATGGAGTTTTTTCGGTTCCTTGCCACTGTTGCCTTTGGCTTGCTCAGTTGGGGATATTTTGGGGATATTTAATTTTATTTTATCAATCAATAAATTCCACTAGAAACAAACCTTGTTGTATTATTTTATTTTAATTTAATACTGTGAAGCTGCTTTGATACAATCTTTATTGTGAAAAGCGCTATACAAATATACTTGATTTGATTTGATTTGATTTAACTCACAGATCATTTTAATTCTCTGAGAGTCTGTAAGGTTTTTGTTTGAGTTGCACAAATGAGTTTAACCACAGATGATTTGGCTCATTTCACTCTGTCATTCCTCAACCAAGATGTTTTACCTGGTTATTTCTTAAAGATAGAAACATGTAAGAAACTCTGGTCCACCTCAAACCAGGACTGTGCATTGTCCTGGCAGGACATATAGTAGGCTATGTGCCAAGACAAGACAAGCAGTCTAGACCCTCAAACTGACTAAACGCCCTGATCCGACATCCCCCATCGCGCCATGACTGTGTCATCTGAAAGGAATCTCTCTAATGAATGAGATGGCTATTAAAAACCCGACAGATCTCAGGACTAAACTACAGCTTTCGTCCACACTTCCTGTCTGCATGGGACTGATGCTGAGCAGACTAACCCAATGTCACAGCACTCAGTCTAGGAGAGAAGTCACAGCTCAAGGAAAATCTCTCCACATCCACAAGGTGCTTTTTACAGATGAGCGTTAAAATCTCCAGATAATAATTGTTAAAAGTGTGATTTCTTATGTCCTTGAAGAAATGTTTATTATATGTGAGGGTTACAAGACATTAGCACCACAAATTGTCCATTAACTGCACACATCTGAGAAGCAACATTCAAACTCCAGAGGAATTAATATAAATTATCCTGATAAACACTTTACAAACAATTCAAATTTATCCAGAGTTAAACCAGACAGTGGGTGGTTCTTGGGTGCACTGTCTGAGTCTGAGGCTAAATATGCCATAATTTAAGGATTATTAGCCTAAAGTAGAGGGTTAATGGTCATCAAATCAATGGAGAAATAGATCCTGGAAATCCTTGGATACTTGGCTACAAATAAATGACCACTACTAATGGCTAATCTGAAAAAGAAAAAGAAAAAAACACATAAATAAATAAATTAAATAAAAGCTGGAACAACAAAAGCAATAAATACTCCAGCATTCTTCTAACAAAATGAGGTCTATGTGGTTACAAGCAGTTTGTTGCAAACGATTTCTTCCGTGTCACACTTACAGGATAATTGGAAATGGAGGGGCATTAACTCCGATGGGATTAGAGAGGGGAATTAAATATGTTAATCCCCAAAAAGGTAAATAGCCTTCACAATACAATAACCAATTTCCAGGATCTTCCCCAAGGACATGCTTGCCTTTGAAGCAACATGGTCTCGAGTGTTCTAGAAAGTTCCCAAGGTCATCCCTATGGTGCAGACAGCCCTCGAACCCCTTGGCTGACTTCTAACCTGTTCTTCAAATGCCTCTGTTTCTCACATCATTACTCGCTGCCTCTCCAGAGAGCGCTTACTGCCATGTGTTCATCTGCCTCCTAATTATATCACCCAGCAGAATGGCATGGGTTTGAGACTTTAAAATGTGCTGCCACAGCAACATGAGAATGCGACAGGCATAGCCAGTGTGTGAATCAATGTGCATGTCTGTGCTTTTTAGATTCCTGAAAGCAAAGTCCAACAAAATAATTGAAATGATGTTGTAATGCTTGAAGCCACTCTGTAAGCAAATACGTTTTTCCAATGGAAATTGCATTAAAAAATGTTTTGAACAGACTTAAAAGAATAGTGTCGAACTCTGATGTAAATAAAACTGGCCAAAAGTGCTTGCGAATCAATTGCACTGAGAAGTAACTTCAATTGCCTTACAGAGATCAAAGTGCATCTTGTATACAATTAGTTTACTACAATTTTAACCATAACAAATCCATTATGAAAAAAAAAGCCATATGTCAATTATGTCAGCTGTGACTCTAAGATCATTCTCTCTTTTTTATGTTGTGTGACTAAAGATGAATGTCTCTGCAAATAAAAATTGAGTAATGCTGAAGAAAACTCAGTCGCTGAAGAATGCAGTCCATGAAAAATTCCAGTCAAATTCAATAAAGTCAGTCTTGCAAACCTATGATTTGTAATGGATATTTTCTTGGATGTTCTGTGAGGCAGCGCTACCAAACCCTTTGTAAAAACTCACTTTACAATTCAACAAATTTAAAACATAATTTAACAAATGAAAAAAAAAAATATAATAATAATTGTCTCATGACACCAACACAACACAGCTCTGTTCCAAAACATATTAGGCTGCTTTGATGTCTACTGTCTACATAGACATCATCCAGAATGAAATAGAAGCAAAGAAGCTGATTTGAAACGCTGTTCATAGGCAACTCTGCATGCCACACAAAATGTACTCCACACATGAACATGCTTTGACAATGGGTTTCAATCAATACAGTTTGGTGAAACTCCACGATAAGCATAAAAATGCACAATACACAAAAATATTAAGCAAAATTGTCAGTATTCAATTTATTTTTTTATTTTTTTATTCTTTAATCAATAAATTATTAGTTAGACCACACATCTTAATTTTATACTTCGATTAATTCTATAAACAGAGTGATATCACTTCATAATAAAGTCCCATAAGTTAAAGGGTTAGTTCACCCAAAAATGAATATTCTGTCATTAATTACTCACCCTCATGTCGTTCCAAACAAGTTAGACTTTCATTCATTTTCGGAACACAAATGAAGATCTTTTTGATGAAATCTGAGAGCTTTGGTCCATCCACTACTTTCAAGGCCCAGAAAGGTAGTAAAGACATCATAAAATTAATCCATGTGACTTTTATGAAGCAACGCGAGTGCTTCGTTTGCGCAGAAAAACACAATTTACCACTTTATTTGCAAAATATGAATCTCACGAGAGCACCACGATGCATGTGTGTTGTGTTGACAGGAGAGCGGACGTTGTTCCGTGAACACTCGTGGCAATGATCAATACATTTATTACATTTTTATTAGTCTTTGCTAACGTAGTTAAAAAAATAAAACTATTCATTTTTAGTTCATGTTAGCTCAGGTCCGTTAAATAATTTAAATTAATAGCCTACAACTTTTAATGTTGTCTAAATCTTGAAATTAATACAAACTAAGATTAATAAGTGCTTTAGAATTTTTTGTTTTTCTTTCTTTTTTTCATTGTTAGTACATGTTAATGTAGGCCTAGTTAACTTTATAAAATGGAACCTTAATGTAAAGTGTTCCCAAAACAGTTTGAGGAAATGCATTTAAGTAAATAAATAGGAAATCACTGCACACCACTGGAACAGATCCATGTTTTCTGTAAATATATGGACATTTAAATGCTTCTTTCAGATATGTTAATTTGACATGTAAAGGATATTATCCCAGTCCCTTTCAATTATTGCACCAAACAGTTCAAATGATCAACTACAAATATGAGGCAATGAAAATAAAACGGTTCTTTATCATTGCTAGTTAAAGAGGGGGACACATTTCTGTTATCAGGAACCTTGTATTTACTAATAATCATCCCATCAGTAAAGTCAGGACAGAAATGATCAGTGAAATTATGACAGAAACAGAGCCATTTCACTTTGAGCTCTCGCCAAACACTCCAGGCCACTTTTATTCAGTTCTGGCCCCCTTTCCTTTCCAAATTTGTGGCGCATTACCAAGTTTTATTAGTTTTGCTGAAACACAGCTGAGATATATGTGGCAGAAGACAGTAATGACAGGAAATGAGGATGGGGTAAATACAGCCCAGCAACACTGCTGGAGGTCCCGATAGGAAGTTAACTGGAGTTAACTGGTATGACAGAAGGAGGAAACCATTATGAGTTAGTTTAATTGTTTCTGACCCAGAGAACATCATTACATTAAATCTGGCTAACATGAACCACATATCACCTACAACACAAAGACAACGGCTTTAAACACTTCTTCTTCCAATTAGTATGTGTGTGTCAAGCAACACACACACACACACACATAACCTCTGCTCCCATGATGCCCTGTTAGCAGCTGACATCATCCGTTCATTACGAGGCCTGAGTTTGATGATACACTCACACCCTCATGATTAAAGCCAGTGATGGGTTTTTGGTTTGAGCGTGTGCAGCACTAACGTCGTCGGGCTCTGATAAACGAGTGTCTGAGGATAGTGACATGCTAATCGCCATGGGCAGGGAAAGAGAGAACGGCTCCAAGCGCTAATTTTATTCATTTGCCCGTGTAGCTGTATAATTGTTTCTGTCATCCACTGAGGGCAGCCTAACAGATTTCACACCCCCAAAACAGTTACCACGGTTTTTGCTCAGATTTCTAAGAAGGCGATCATGAAAGGTGATATTATTTATCACCTGGTGTAATATCCTCTAGTGTGCAAATTGATTCACACCCCCTGCTCTTCCTCCGCAGTGTCATTTCCATAACAGATTCCACTTCAGATTAACTGAATTTAAACATTTCTGATCCATCTTGATCCAAAAGCTTGGACACTTTATATAACAAAAGGTTGCATAAGGTCTCGTCATCCTCTTTTGATGAGGTATTTATATATGTTTAATCCCGAATTCTACCTGGCCAATATATATAGAGTTGACATCAAGGTTAAAATAATAATTGCTACTCAAGTACTAAATTTGCTGTAGGTGATGCCAGAGTCATTTCTCTATCAGCAAATTGTGTTTTATTTGCAACAGTAATGCAACAAGGTGAAATTGTTAAATTAAATTTTTGTAAAGCAATATTGCATAACCGTGGCATAATTTAAATATTTTGAGCCACTTACCATATTTGCAACATTTTGCCACAACTATGCAATTCATATATCAATGCTAACAAGTAAGTAATCTAAATTTACTTACAGTGATTTGAGGTATTTTCTGTTTTGCAGTTGCTTTTGTGGAGGGTTTGTAAAAAATATCCATGTGTGTGTGTTTTTGTGTGGTTCAGTTATAGGCCTACCGTACGTTATTGGGACAAAATGTCCCCACAAAGATGGCAATGTCCGAAATCCTTGTCCTTGTGGGGATTTTTTTTTGGTCCCCTTAAGGAAAACAGCTTATAAATCATACTAAGTGATGTGTTTTTTTTTTTTTTTTTTGTAAAAATGCTGAAAGTTATATTAAATTCCATATCGGCTGTGCAGGCCTGACTTGACTTATGTCACTCAGTGCTTCTGAGAGAGGCTGTTTTGTTATTTTCTGGGAGAATGACAAAGCTCTGATTCTGAGATGAACCAGATCACGCTTGGTAAAACGCAGGAAAAGAATGTTCTTAAAATACAAAGTAGAAAAGGGAGGGAATTAGAAATCTGAACAAAATTCATGAAATGTAAGAAGAGGAGGTTAATTTGAGTTTGTGTGAGAGAAAGAGAAAAACACCTATTCCAAATATATAATTGTGTCATGCCATTAAAACACTGAATTTAGTTCAAATGTTTAATGAGCCCATTTTGACAGTGCCACTGTATAAAATGCACATTAAAACATCTGTGTCCAGACATTCTGCACTGATGTAAACTCTATATTAACAGCCTACAGTTAGACCTGAAACGTATTCTGTGCAAATCTATATACTTTATGCATTGAGTTTTGAGATTTGCAGTTTCTCAATGTTGCCACTAGGGGTGCTAAAGCAGGAATTAGTGTAAACTGTCTTCCCCTATGCCATGGTCAGTTTTCTCTTTCAGTCAACAACACTTTCATGGATAGGCTTGAGGAGAACATTGTGGTTATGGACTGGTCTATTTTGCATCATGAATGAAACAGAACTCAGGGGTCTTGAAATACTTGAACTGGTTTTAGCTTTTAACAGCCTCTTTATGTAACACTTTATGTAAATGTAACACTCACAGTGCAATAGACTGAAAAACTGTGAGATGCAAAGCAACAGTCAACAATGTTTACTTAGACCAACAATTGAAAACATTGCACAGATGGAACACAAGAATGTGTCCAGTGTGAGCAGCCCTACGCACATGTGGTCCCCACAAGGGGTAAAAATGCAGAAAGTTTTGCGTGATGAGTAGGTTTAGGGGTATATAGGGTTAGTGTAAGGGAATAGAATATACAGTTTGTACAGTATAAAAAACATTACGTCTATTGAATGTCCCCATTTAGATAGCTAAGTAAACGTGTGTGTGTGTGTGTGTGCGTGCGTGCGTGCGTGCGTGCGTGCGTGCGTGTGTGTGTGTGTGTGTGTGTGTGTGTGTGTGTGAAATGAGTACTCATCTTGTTAAAGTTGTGTGTTGCCTTCAGAAAGAGAGGGAGGAAGAGGAGAGAGAGAGAAGGTAATAGTATACTACCATACTATTATTACTGCTGCAGTTTGTTGTATATTGTGTAAGTATGATACAGTGTAAGTGTAAGTTTGCAAATGCTCTGCATGAAAATAATACTTTCAATGAACTACTACATTTCACAAAAATGTGTAGTATACATCATAGCACACTGTGTCCCACAATGCAGTGCACTTAACTTAAACTTGACCTTGCATTTTCAATTTGATGACTGACCCGGAAATAATTTCAGTCTCATATCTTTCTCTTTGTTTTCTGATTTGAACCTTTAAAAGCTAAACTACTTTTACACAACATAGGATTGCAAATGCGAAACACATTATTAATTTAAATTTACAGTACATTAAATGTGTAACATAAAAAGATAATTTAATGACAACGGATAGCTTCCTATTGTTTTAAACGTTCATTGTGGAATAATGTTTGCAGTATTTAGTAAACTGTGCATATATATATATATATATATATATATATATATATATATATATGAAGACTTCAGATGTAAAAGCCTCTAAGTCCGTCTAAAGTTTTTGTTTAATATTAACATTTTCATCAGGCTCCTATGTAAAGTTTTCTACCCAAGTACCGGCATTTCTGAATGGGCTGAGGCTGGGATTTATTGAGTTTGAAGTGAAAGTATTTGATGAGCGTATACTATGTGCGGAGAGCATTCACTCAATATTATTATCTCATTTTTGACAGAGGTGGCTTTTAGAGGCTTTTGCATCGGAGGTCTTCACATATTATTATTATTATTACTATAAATATTTTATATTTATTATGCTTAATTTTTGTCTGTACATATAATGACACTAATTCTTTAGTAAAGCTTTTTATAAAGCTTTTTTGATGCTACTTGAGTCTGGATCTGAGAGAGCTGGAATGGGGTGGGCAGTATGGAATGAATGGAATGGGGCAGTGAGCAGTCATGCATGTGGCTGTCTCTCTCTCTGTCTCTCTCTCTGGTTCTCTTGTGAGCAGGCCGAGGACACTTACCCGGGCCGGCAGAGCTCAGAGGCAGCGCAGCGTGAAATCAGAGAGAAGAGCCGCTGAAGCAGAAAGAGCTCGAGCGGAGCATTACAGAGCACACTGCTGACTTATCCCCTTAAACACACACACACACACACACGCGCTCGGCTAGTACTACAGGATATGGTGTGCAGTGGGCCGCTCTCATCCAGTTCAAGGGGAACCTTCAAAAAACTGCACACCAGGAAGTAGATTTCTACATCTTAAACTTATAAAGACAATTATGTGCTTTATAGCCTATAGCTGCTGCGTTCTCTCATTTCCTGTCATATCAACACAGACAAAAACAAATGTTTAAAGACAACAGTCCTGTATAAGCCAAGACATGACAGGTTCTGTCTGTGCTGCTTACTAACACAAATGAAATGAAAACAAACCGTTTCAGGCAGCATTGGTAGTTCCTGTCACTAATGCATCATACCCTACCACACGTTGTAGCTCAAATCAACTTTGAATGTGCGAGTGGTGTATGGACACTTGGATGAACAAAAAAAAAATTATATGTATGTATAAGGGAAAATGTATACTATATGGTCTTTTTTTTTTTTTTTTTTTTTCAAATAACCTTAACAACAGAATAAAAGTACACTGTGAAAATGTATTGTTGGTTTAACTTTAGAAAGAAAGGAACCTGGTTGCCTTAAAAATTTGAGTTCATTGAAATAAAATAAAAAATGAGTTAATACAATGAAGGAGATTGGTTTAATGAACAGAAACTCAAAATATTATGTTATCTGAACCACATAAATGATCTATGTTGATTTGACAAAAGAAAAATATTGCGATAAATCATGAAAATAGTTTTTAGTGTAAATACATCATTTAGTCTCTAAACGAATTTTAAATTAACTCTAAATTACTAAATTAAAAGTTTATAAAAACAGAATAAATGTATGATTTAAAATAGCACAAGGCAAGTCAACTTCCTAAAGCATTTATTTTCAACTAGGAAAAAAAAAAGAGAAAAACGTTTAACATTTATGTGAAAAGAATTATATAGGTAGCATGTGCCATATTTATTGTTCTGGTATATTTCAAATACATTCTGTATATAACAAATGTCTAGAGAGCAGTCAGTCATATTGAAATCTGTGGCTCTTACAACCCGCCATCTGCCACGGAGTCAAACGCTGACCTCCCCCCGTCGCCTCTATCTGCACATGATGACTTCACACTGTTCAAAACTCATAACAAACACACACACGTCTCAGCATCTGTCACACATATTTCATAAGATTTTACATATTTGTTTCTAAATCCTAAATACTCCGATCTTTACACATTCTTCTGCATATTCATTATTTGCTGTACACAATGCTCACTTTAATCTGTGCTTTAGTCAACGTATAATGAAATGAAAACTTTTTTTTTTTTTTTTTTTTTGAAAAAAGGAAATACTTAGAAAATTTAGACAATTTGTCTAGAAAACTATTTTGTCAAAATCATACATGGCAAAAAAGTACCTGTGTCGTGTCCGATGCAGTTAAGCAATTTATATTAATTTAATAGGAAATAAATATGTTATGTTTACATTTTTATTTATTTGGGGATTTTTTCTTTTTTTTAATGAAGACTTTGGAACAATTTGTGAATAAAGCCTTAATAAGTAAAAACTAATTACTCTAGGTTTTCAAACCTCAACAAAACACCTTCACGTTACATATGAAACCTGCCATTTTGACACTGTGAATACAGAGTATTTGTGTTAATCACTCTTAATATGGCTGAATGGGCTGCGATCCCACTTTGATTAAAATAAACAGAGAGTTAAGCCTGTCTGAAAAATGCAAGAGTGTGTCTGACCCTCAGATTCCTCTGACACTCATACACTGTGAAATACTGCCATCTATTGGGGCTTCATTAGGCCAACACACACACACACACACACACACACACACACACACACACAACTGGACTCCAACAAGGGTCATGCATTAGTTTCCGGTCACATTTAAGAATGGCTAAAAACTCTTGAACAGTAGAGTGTTATAGATGGCATATAAAATGGCTCAGTCTCTCTCATGACGGTGAATAAAATGAAAATGCATTGTTTGTGAGCTGAATTTTGTGCATGTTCAATCTCTCTCTCTCTCTTTCTCTGTATGCGTGTGTGTTGTTATTCTCATCATCCAATAGGCAAGACTGAACAAAAAAACATTGGCAAGTGGAAAAAGAGTCAAAATCAGTGCTAATCTCTCCTCATCAAGACCATTTACATATATCACATTCATTTATTTTCATTAGTCACATGTGTTATCGCTACAGCACCAGTGCGGTGTCTCTGCTCAGTCAAAACACCCTATTCTGTGATTTGATGTCATCTGATTTCAGTAGGGACGTTGAAACCGAGTGTCGGACTACTGTTTGCATTTGAACATCCATTTGGCCGATTCCCAGTGGATTCATTTGTTTCACAGTGGGCCAATTACCTTACCCTTCAGAAAATGTGCTTTTTTTTCCTCTTGCAATTAAACAGATTTTTCCTGTTTATGCAACGTGTTCTTAGGAAGAGGGTTACTCGCAGAGGTCAGACTTTTAATTAGCCACTATTTAAGACCAATAACAAAGTGATTATTTGCTAAATGACTCTTGAAAGCTGAGAGGTTTCTTGGAAAAAAATACAAGGCATATTAAAGATCCATTCCCCCCTTATCACCATGTAAATTGTGCCCAAACTGTGCTGAAACCACAGAATAAATTAAGCAGGCCTGCTTTTGAAGTTACTGTGGAGACTAAAATTGTTCCCACTGACTTGGGAAATGAGATCTCCTCAATTTCTCAGTTGTTTCTCCTAGACGGCAATTGGATTTAATGGAGAGACTTAATTCTCATTTTTCTCCTGAGAAAAAGAGATCTTAACAACTCACGCGGTGCTTAAAACTCTCAAACGTTTCTCATTCAATTCTTTCATGATCAACTGCTCTTAGTGAGCAATGCTACTGTATAAACTCAATTCAAAATGAAGGTTCCAAAAGGGTTTTCTTTTTCTCGCATCAATGCCATATAAGACCCATTTTGGTTTACCCAAAGAACCTTTCAGTGAACAGTTCTTAAAATAACCATTGCACTTGGTGTGAAGAATGTTTTAATAATCTAATGGACCTTTTTCAACTACAGCAGTCAACATTTGAAGTGGATCAAAAAAGTTCATCAAAGTTGTCCTAAGACAAGAATGGGTATTGTTCAAAATTCATGCATAACTTTGATGAAAGGTTTTGATCCACTTCAAATGTTGACTACTGTACTTGCAATGGAAAGGTTCCATGGATGCCATAGAACCACAGATGCCAATAAAGAACCTTGACAGAGTCTAACTGTACATCACTAATTTTAATTATACAGCAAACAACACATAACTGTGAACTCCATTAAGTCTAATTGTCTTTGAAATCTGAACAATAATTTAAAAAAAATTAATAAAATTGACAGGATACGTAGATGAAACTGGGTAGAGTAAATGTTCTACTGGACATCAGCGGGGTTGGAAACACCTACTGTCTGATTCTAGAAGAATTTGAATTTCCATATCGGTTTTCACTGAATGGCTGAAGACTTTTGCTGAATGAAAATATTGTATCGAAAAACTGTTTGAGCGATTTGCAATTAAATACACTAATAAATCCATTTTCTTTACACAAACCACTAACATGAATTTGTTCTGCATGCATATATTCCTTTATATTGTCCTCAATTTTATTGACTGCTAACTAAAATAAATAAATAGATGCGGTAAAACAACAGTGTCATGTAGAAACATACCTCCTGTAACTAGATCTCAGAGATCCAACAAGAGCTTTATCTAATTGAGGAGGGTCACATCCTCTGTTTGCATTGCTGCAAGAGTCTTTTTTAAGCAATGTGTTTCTTATTGCACCTGTGTGACCCGCCGTGTCGATTGACAGCCCTTCAGTGTCTAGAGTTGGAGAGGACCTGATAGAACACAGACTCTCTGCATTATACGGCCTGTGTCTTCTTGGATGTCTCTTTTCAGGAAGCAGGGGTTAAGGGATCTGAAGCGTCTTCCTGCCTTGCCTGTTCTCTTTCCATTGGATACAGCTCATGCCATCTGAGGTCAGCTCAATGGCTCATCCAACCATGACCAATCCAAGCCAGCTGTCCAAAAACATGCCACAAATTCCAATTAAGCCACTGGAAATCTTCTTTGCATCTTGAAGAAACAATTGTACATTTGAATACATTGCTTTCTGATTTGTAAAAATATTTAATATTCTTACTCTAATGCAATCTATTTGTTTTATAATGCATTATTAACAGTGTTAGGCACTGCTATTACTGTTGTTCACACATAAACGATAAACTTAACACCGTGTTCTAACCAGATGCGATGCGATAAGATTTCAGACGCGACTATGGGACGCGATAAAAATCACAGCCAATCAGAAGAGTGCGTGGGCGGGCTCTCTCTGCAAGCTCCCAGCACTCAGAACGAAATGGATAAGTACATAAGCAAATTCATGAATATCACACCATTTTAACATTATTAAAAATACATACTGAGTTACTGAAGCAATCGTTGTCATTGCTTATCTCATATACATGAGATAATATCTCTGTTAACATTGAGTTGACAGTTTAAACGTTCTTGAAAAACTTTTATTTATTTTGAAGATCTGAGGTGAGTTGCTTTCAGTACAGCTATAAAAAAAAACACAAAAATATATTCAAACTCAGACAGCCACTTTTATCATTACATAACAATTACATAACACCGTGTCCTAACTTCATGCAACGCAAAGCCGCGACACGCGATAAAAGGTATCTTTTCCATGTTATTCTGAGTTTTTGTCCTAACCAGCCACATGCGATGATTCTACTTTAGAAACGTTTTTTATTTCTGTGACAACGCGGAGAACAGAAAGTATGATAATACTAATTATGTTTATGTGCTTTATTTGATGTTAAAAGTGTCTGTGTGAGTCTTTGTGTGTCTTTCAAAGCCGCACTGAAAGCTACAGTTCACCTCAGATTTTCAAAATAAATAAAATTGAACAAGAACGTTCAAACTGTCAACTTATTGTTAGCAAACAAGTGTATTCCATGACAACGATTGTTTCAGTAACTCAGTGTGTATTTTTAATAATGTTAAAATGGTATAATATTCATGAATTTGATTATGTACTTATCCATTTTGTTGAGAATGCCGGGAGCTTGCCGAGAGAGCCCACCCACACGCTCTTCTGATTGGCTGTGATTGCGTTGTGTCTGGTGTGGACAGTCAAATTATTTGTTACTGAAATCGTATCGCATCGCATCTGGTTAGGACACGGTGTTAAGCACATAAACATTACGATTATCATACTTTCTGTTGTTGTTCCAGTCGCAACGTCGCAGAGATAGAAACCGTTTCAAAAATAGAATCATTGTGTGTTGCTGTCGCGACTGGTTAGGACAAAAACTCTGATTAACATGGAAAAGATACCTTTTATCGTGTGTCGTGGCAACACGTCTGGTTAGGACACGGTGTAAGACAAAAAAGCTGGTGAAAAAAATCCCATTGAGAGACCGGAATATCATAGACATTTGGGGGCTCATCATATTTCATAATAATCTTTGCAACTAATGTTTAAGCGGTATTTATACGTATTACACGTTTTTTTCCTACCTCAGTCATGATTTGTTTTTGTACATTTCATTTGGGTGACACATTGCTGACACTTTGAAGGCCTCTCAGAGGAAACAGCCTATTAGAGTGATTGCCACAGAGCTGCTTTGGCCTTTGATTGGGTTTTGTTGGGACAAGTTTTCTAATAAACACCCAGTTGGCTGAGCCCATTCAGAATCCATATCTCTCTATCAGTTGGTCCCTGTAGAACTTACCCAAACATGGACCCTGCAAAAACAAATCTCTCTGTCAGGAAAAGGTTACACTTCTAATTAAGGGTCCTACACTGTGTCCTTAATTCCAAGTCAAGCGTCCGCTTCTCCTGATTGGTATAAATCTTTTTTCCTTTAGAGGTTATGTTAGTGGGTCAGGGGTTCAGCGCAGTGGTGATTTTCTTACACGTTTAAAAGGCCATTGATCACAGAATTAAGGAAAGCATGCGTGTTTGGACTAGACCAGAGAGCTCTGTGGGAGAATACCAGGCATTGAGGTTATGTGGTAAACTACATCAGCATCAAGTTCATTACTGTAGAGAGGAGAAGAAAAAATAATTGAAAACGAAAATTCTGTCATCATTCACGCACCCTCATGCCATTCCAAACCTGTATCTGTTTTTCATTGCAATGAAAAAAAGTGAATTACTGCATGACGTTTTAAGCCTACAACAGTCATCTTGAAGGAATTAATTCACCCAAAATGAAATTCCTGTAATTATTTATCAAATATTTATGCTGTTCTTTTTCATTCAATAACAGTTCATAGTGACCACAGCTATCAACATTGAGAAAAAAGAAGAAGAAAAGAAGAGAAAACTGCATAAAAGCACAGTAAACATACTTGGCCTGTTCAAACTACGAACGATAACTAAGATAACTACACCCATAATAACTATATTAGTGTCCACACCACGGGACAACAACTTTCATTTAATTATAAGCGCACATTGCTGTCATGGCATCATGCTGCTTTAAAGTCGGCATGAAACAGAACTTGCGATAGTCCTTTCTTCCCTATTGTGACGAATATTTGATGGAAATGGCTTCTCATCCTCGGAAATTGATTCGATCGTAGGAAGTTTGGTGTTGCTAACTAAATGGAGACAGATCTGAATGCCATTTTGCATTAAGTAGTGGAGGATATTTAGTCCCACCCTCTGCCGAGACATTTGACATGAAGACAACAGGGCTGCATCTGAAATCACATACTCTCTTGAGTAGGTACTTATTTTGAATTAGTAATTACTTTGCAACTGCTAAAATGTTTTTTTAGTTTTATATAGTATGAATGTGTGTATTACACTCTAAAACATGCTGGGTTAAAAACAACCCAGGTTGGGTTGAAAATGGACAAACCCAGTGAATGGGTTGTTTTAACTCAGCGGTTGGGTTAAATGTTTGCCCAATCTGCTTGGTATAGTTTTATTTAACTCAACTATTGTTTAAAAATTACTGTATTTATTGCTTAAAATGAACCAGAAGTATGTTGAAAATGAACAGTTATTAATAGGTTTAATAAATGAACATGTACATGAACATGTTGTGTGAACAAAAGACGTAATAATGCCGTGTCGTAGTGATGACGCTGAAGCCGGGATCATTCGCCAGCTAGTGAAACGGTACGTAATGTGCAAGTTTATTATTGAATCAGAGAAAAAAAATGCACAAGCGTGGTTTCTCGAGAGAGAAATTGCAGCTCATAAGCAAACTTAAGACGCTGCTGAGACATTACAAGTCACATCGATGTCACGTGTCTTTACGGGATTTTTACGGGTTGTGTGTGAACGCACTCTCTGATTCCGGAAAATCACTGGCAGTGTGAATGAACCAAAATCAAACGAACCCGGGTCAAATCCCGGGTCACTTTATCCATGTATTTTCCAGAATCTCTGTGTGAAAGGGGCTTAGGTGTGTTAGAACTGTATCTCTGACTACTTTATAATCCTTTTTTTGGTTTTATCCTTTTTGAGCTTTACAAGTGTGTTGCTGAACTGTCATTATAAGGAAAAGAGCAGCATAAAAAAATACTTAAAAAAAATTCTCCCTTTTGTGTCTCCCATAAAATAACATCAGATCATAAACATGGGGATGATTGGATTATCACAGAATTTATATTCTGGGTGAATTATTCCTTCCAGAAGCCTGTTTTAGGACTAAAACATAATTTACAGTGATTAAGTGCACTTCATTCACATGTATTTGAAATGTTGTAAGATCAAATCTCTTGGCCTGAACCTGGCAGCTCAATCCGTCTGCCAGGTCATTATGGATCGTCTGACCAGTGAACGGTCAATGTGTGGAGGCCACAGTCACCAAAGCAAAATAAACTGCAGGCAGAGGAAGTGGTCAACATTAGCAGGGGCCCAATAAGAAGATGAAATGTAAAATGGTCCTGGGTAATTGATGTGTTCCTCCTTTCTGCTGTTAATGTGCAGAGGGGTCCTAATTGTTCCCAGATATACCACCACTGCTCCATAGGAAAGGATCATTATTGCAAGTCTTTACAGTAAATAATTACAACTAATCACCTTAGCTAATGGATATTAGCATATGAGATATACAAACAAGCTAAGGGGTTCTTATGACCTTGCAAAAGAGACATTCAAAGTGCCTTAGAAGTGATTTCTTTAAAACTTCAATTACCCAGCAACAATTCGGAAAAAAGTAAAGTTTAAGAAACAAATAAAAAATAAAAGCTAAGCCATTTATAGCCTACCGTCATCTAGAGGCAATCACTCAAATCTAGAGCTTCAACTTGTTCAGCCTAAATGTAGCAAGTATGTATAACTTACGAATGCAAATGAAGTCAGACCAGATTGGAATGGTTATAAAGTACTGGTTATTACTGCATTCTCATGTTCAGGAAACATGAGACCAAAATGTGACCAATTTAGAACAATATCACCTTTACCCTCTATGCAATAAAAGCGTGAGGGTGCACTTACTTTGCTCATCGAACATACATGGGCTAGGAGATACAACTAATCCAAATAGTAGTTGTATTAATATTTATACTGTATAATATTTATTGTAAGGAATAAAATACGGTATAGTTAAAATAGTATACTTAAAGGATTAGTACACTTTAAAATGAAAATTACCCCATGATATACTCACCCTCAAGCCATCCTAGGTGTATATGAATGTCTTCTTTCAGATGAATACAATCAGAGTTATATTAAAAAATATCCTGGCTCTTTCAAGTTTTATAATGGCAGTGGATTGCAACCAACACATTGAAGCTCAAAAACGTGCTTCCATCCATCATAAACGAACTTCATCACGCGGCTTTGCGGGGTTAATAAAGGCCTTCTGAAGCAAAGCGATGAGTTTGTGTAAGAAAAATATTCATATTTAACACGTTACAAAGTAAAATTCTAGCTTCCGACCAAACGGCCATACGCAGTCTACTTGCCCCTAATGCGCAACTTACGAAACTTTTGATGTCAGTAGCGTAGTGCGTCATGGCATAGTGTAAATATCAGCAGTATGTCGCATTACTCGCATAAGTTGCACTTTACACTTAAGTGGAATCTGTATGTTCGTTTGGCCGGAAGTTAGTTATTTTACTTTATAAAGTTTGAAATATAAATTTTTTTCTTACACAAACTCATCGGTTTGTTTCAGAAGGCCTTTATTAACCCCCCGGAGCCGTGTGAAGTTAATTTATGATGGATGGATGCACGTTTTTGAGCTTCAATCTGTTGGTTGCAATCCCCTGCCATTATAAAACTTGGAAGAGCCGGGATACGTTTTAATATAACTCTGATTGTATTTGTCTGAAAGAAGAAAGTCGTATACACCTATATATATATATATATATATATATATATATATATATATATATATATAATTTTTTTTTTTTTTTTTTTTGTCACTAAATAAACACTATAAAGAATAATATTTAATCATTTTCATGTATATAAATGAAACGGCCTATCTGTCACAAAATGAATATGAGGTTGAAGGACTGAAGACAGGATCAAGATATCAACTAATAGATAAAACAAATAAAACAAGGGTAAACAGGCGTAACAGTATGTAGAAAAAACACAAAACACCACCTTGCAGCATGCAGAGAAGGAGGCTTAGGAGGAGGGCATGGAGATGGTGTAGGGATGGTGACAGGAGATGGCGAAGGAATCATGATGGCAGACGGCAGAAGAATGGTGACAGATGGACGACGACGAGACGGCGATGGTGTACGTCCGATGGCACAGACCCAGAGCACAGTGATGACAGCCAACGGCGGAGTCGAGGGAGGGAGGACCCAAGGTGGTGAAGAGGCTGACATCAACTGGGGGATGACTGACGGAGGCAGAGCCGATGGATCCCAGGTGCAGACGGAGAGCCGATGGAGATGAGCGACATCGCTGGCACAGGAGGCCTAGGCCGATGCCGCAGCAATAAGCGTCTGAGGTGGAGCCAGATTACCGGAGGACTGAGGTGATGCTGGTGTGATGGAGGACCGAGGTGTAGACGTAGGGGTGGAGGAACGGAGCGTATTGGAAGATCTGCAAGTCCGTGACGGAGGTGGTGTGACGACTGACATAGGGGGAGCCGGTGGGACGAGGGAACCCGGTGGAGTCGAAAGGTCGAGAGTGTCTCGTGGAGCCGAAGGTGGGAGGAGCCAAGGCGGAGCCAACAGGTCGACAGGCCGAGACGGATCGAGGTGATCAGAGGCTGGAGGCGGAGCCACGAGATCCACTCACTCAGGCGCTGATGGTGGTTGCTTAACCTGTGGCTCAACATCACAGCATGGCATTGCAGGAGATGGCGAAGGGCTGCAAACTTCCAGCAGAGCTGGGGCTGGAGGACTGGCTGAGAAGGGCGGTGACAGAGGCAGATGGAGACTTGACAGGGTTAAAGGTAATAGTACATAGTCCATGCATGTCTCTGTGCCGTTTAGAAACAGTGATGACGGTTCATAAAGAGTTCATAAAGTCTGTGGGGCTGTCTAGGAACAGTGATGAAGAACGCAAACCGGGATGGGATCGGGTGGGAGACAATACCTCTGTATTAAAGCCCATCAGCCAGTCCTCAGTCTCTATTTCTACCAGTACACCCTAGGCCACATGTCACGGGCTCACACCCCTGGTCAGACTCACTGGGGAGCTCCTCTTCTGGGGCGAGGGTCAGCACTGTCCACTTGTCCTCGAGCTCTGGCTGGCACATTGTGGCAGGTGTTAGCTCTCCATCTGCGGGGGGCTCACATGATTCCTCCGTGGTCGCAGGTGGTGAAACAGAATCTGCGTCCGGCTATGTTCTAGACCGGGGGTAGACACTTTCCGGACACCGGATGATGGCGTCCCTCCAGTTTAATCCAGAGGCATCTGGGAGGTCTATGGGATGGTGGTAGTTCGCCACGATCCAGAACAATGACTTCAGGGTCTCGTCATCGAAGGGACAGGTGACGGCAAGAAGACAGAATTCTTTGGTGAAAATAAAAAAATCGTGGCTCTTCTGAGCCACAGCAGCAAACCTAGCTGCATATTCCATTTTTATGCTGGGAATAAGAAAGAATGTGAATGAGAATGAGAATGAGAATGAGAATGAGGATGAGGGACTGAAGACAGGATCAAAATATCAATATAATTTAAGAAAACAAAAAGGGTAAACAGTGACCAAACTTGAACAATAGTTTTTCTTTGGCTCCAATAGCTGTGTCTTTAAAATAGATTTGCTATGACAAAAAGCTGAAAGAAAACAGGATCCGATGACAATGGCTGTTTGTTAATGGTCACAATCATCATCTAGTGGTCTGATTCACTGATCTCATTTATTGTCTAATGTATTTATATGGATGATGTTTTGTTATTTTTGATTATTGTATCACTGTGATTTGACATCCCGAAAATATGAAGGATTTGAAAAAGTTTATTCTCAGAGCATTTTTAACTTCTAGATCAGCCAGACATGCACAGGCATCAAGAATCGGCGTATGAGTCTCAACAATGGTGACATTCAAAAGTTTCATGCTGCAATGCATGTTGGGTACTAGCATAGTACAAAACAATCGCCCATGACTGCCAGCATGCATTGCTACATGAATAAATTATGCAGATGAATTGTCTGGTTATTTTCTTTAATTTTTACTTTTTGCTTTTATTTTTGCTGTTGGTTTTGTGTTGACTGTTATTAGCGTGTTTTGTGATGTTCAGATTTGATGTGATCTTTTTTGTTGATTGTCACCATTGTTGAGATTCATTGGCTGATTCTTGATGTCTGTGTGTGTCTAACTGAAACCATATAGTTCAAATATTTTTAGAGAATGATGAGTTTAAAAAAATCCTTCATAACTGATTGCACAGCACTGCTTGATCTTTTGCTGTAGTTTCACAGTGTTGTAATATAAAATAAAGCTGTATTAAAGCAACACATTTTTGATAAGGGATTAGACACGGGATGAGATCGGTAATTCAAACATTATATGAGATCATAATCAGCAACACCTGATCTCATTTTTGTTGGCTTTGTTTCTGCCACAACAAATGTGTCTTAAAAACACACAGTTACAGCAGCCAAAGAAAAACTAATGTTAAAGTCAAGGGTCAAGAGCCCAACTAAAGCAAACACTGATCCCCATAATGGTAACGTCAAATGCAACAAAGCAGCATCTAAACCTCTGTTAATTCTCAATAGGAATTTCTGTAGACGTATGAAAAAAATAAATAAAGTCAATCTGGTTAGTAATAAGTGAAGCTGGTAATGCTAGTTTTTGGAGTTGTTTAATCCTCTTCTGCTGAGATCTTGAGAGATTTAATGTCTTCTGTGTCTGAAGTCAGTTGTAGGTCTTGTGTTTCGCTTTCTTATCTTCTTGTTGTTCCTCTGTCCTTCAGTGATTCTGCTTGTGAACATCAGGTGTTCATCACCAATGCTCAATCATCAGTTAATTAATCACTGAATTATATCATTAACATCGACACTGATTCAGTGTTACTGCAACACTCTGTAGTGTGGACACACAAGTGTTCAAACTGAATATTTTGCAGTGGGGTTAAAAGTGTTAAAAATGTTAAATAAATAAATAATAATAATAATAATAATAATAAAAAAAAACAGTACAGCGTAATTTAACAGTAATCACCTGTAAAATTTACGGCATAAAACTGCTGCCAGTAGATTATCGTAAAATCAAGTAAAAACAGTAATATACTGTAAAATGTAACAGTCAGATTTATTAAACGAAAGAAGTTAATTTCACTGAAATATCAGTAAAAGTTCATTGAAAAAAGTTATGCAAAGTCAATAACTGATAAAGAGAGTAAATATTAAACTGAAGTGTTTTATGTGTTTTTGCAAAAGATGATATAGGAGAGATCTGTTATTTTAATTAATTTGTCTTGTGGGTCACCATTGTGCTGGAGAGTAGAGCCTGTGCTTCAGTCAAAGATGAGCAGAGAAATACTGATGTTAATGCTGCCGGTTGCTTTATTTAAAAGCAGTAACTGTGTAGTTGCTGATGCAGTGACAATCTCCTTGCTAAGTACTTTAGCACATGCATGCATGCTATTGTTTGCTAAATACGAACTGCAAAGATTTTAGTTAAAGTCATGTTTTTAATGAATTCACTATTACACATTAGGTGTTTGCAATTTTATATTAAGAGATACTAATTTTCAGTGGACTCAAATGAAGCAAGTTCACAGTACTATCAGTATAAATACTAGTTCTCACAAACATCACTACCATGTTCATATAACACTGAATGATAACATGTATTTCAATGACATTATTGACTCTTCAAAGGTAGGTTACGCATTTTTTTCATAAACACTTCTTTAGTTATGCATTTCTCTGGTAACACTATAATGCCGAAATGATTCTGCTGCAATCAGGTGGTACAAGTCTTAGCTCTGTAAGTTGTTTACGTTCATTATTTTTGTAATGTTATGTGCTTTGAGACATGAGGTTATTTAACACCGTCTCTCGTGATGCTTTGCAGAATCTGCTCTGGCTGTGCGCGTTCATGTGTTTTGAAGGAGGAATGGTTTTATAGAGCGCTAAGGGAGGATGGGATCTAATGCGTTCAAAGATGGCTTTCTATTGCTAGCCTCTCGAAAACTGCCTACCCTACCTTTAAGCATTGAGAAGTTTCAGTGTGTTCAATGATTGTGAGAAACCAGAACAAGGGAGTAGCATGACCCTGCAATAATGGAGGCTGCAGTTTCAGGACCGCAGTCTTAGGACCACATTTCTAGTAACCCATAGTTTTTTTTTTTTTTTTTGCTTAGTTTTTTTGTATGCAATAGCAGTTTATACTATTTTATATTACTAATCACTTCTGTATTTGCATTATTCATTTTCAGAAATTACTGATATAACTAATTATTTAAATTGGTTTGAGATATTTTTCTTAACCCTATAAACATAACCATTGGTGAATCTCTTGAAATATTTAACGTAATTTGTTTCAATATATGTCTCTGTATTATGGTTTTAAATTTCATTTTTTTTGGAGAGAAATGAACTGTTTTGCACAGCTAAAATAACTGAAAGTGGCTGACACTGAAAGCCTTGCATATTCAAGTTTAAAATGGCCATGTCCTCTCTTATGTTAAAAATAAGGTGGAAAGATAATAAAAACTGAATCATTTCCATGGGTCTTTGTACCTGTTTGTTTCAGGTTTGACTCAGGTGTCCTCTGGTGGAGCAGAATTACACTTAAAAAAAATAATAAGTAAAATGTACTTATTTTTTCCTTTGCAATTTTTAAATTAAACATTTGGAATTAAGTAAACTCTACTTAACTAAGTTAAGAAAAAATAACAGAGAATATAAGTAACTATAACTTGGCCAGTAAAAGTTTGAGTAATTTCTAGTTGAAGTTTGCAATACTTTTTTACTCCAAAAATATAACCCTGAATTAAACCATGCTTTTAAAAATGTATGCTTTACTTAGAAACATCTAAATAAATAAAACAATATATATTGTATAGACACCATATCTACATAATTAAAGTAACGTGGCAACTGAACACAGAGACATCAATACTTGGTTCACAATACCTAATAACGGTAACATTCAATAGATCATTTTTAGTATGAAAGTGTCATGTTGAGTAGAAAATAAATGCTCATGTCAATAAAACAAATGCTCACGTCAGAATGTTTTTTATGGATTTTACATCAGCATTCAATACTGTACAGCCGCAAATCTTAAAAGAAAGATTGCGGGATTTAGGTGTATGTAGCTGGCTAATCTTATGTATTGAGACATTTTTAAGTAATAGGCCCCAACGAGTCTGTGTTAATGGAATCTCATCTGATTGTATAGTCTTAAATTCAGGGTTACCACAGGGATGTGTATTATCCCCTTTGCTTTTCTCTGTTTATACTAACGAACTTCAATGTAACAGGGATGATCTCACTTTAATCAAATACGTAGATGACTTGGTTTTAATTTCTTGCCAAACAGACAAAAAATTGTTCAACCTATTTTGAGTGTATTAAAAGTCTTGTACAATGGTTTGACAACAGTCATCTACAATCTACAAGAAGACAAAGGAATTATGCTGTGGGAATCAAAATAGGAAGGGTACAGCTGGCCTCGCATATGAACAAGTGATTATAAAAGGTGTAAAGATAAAGCAAGTTTCAAATTTTAAATATCTAGGTAAAATTATTGATGACAAACTCTCATTCCAGGAAAATGTGGACCATACACATAAGAAAACAAGGCAGCGTTTAGGTCTACTCAGGAAGTTAAGAAATTTTGGCATTGATAGGAGGATCCTAACTATTGTTTACAGATCGATGATCAAAAGTATTTTAACTTATAAAATCGTTTCATGGTATGGCAATTTAAAGGTAGTGTAGGTACTGTAGGATTGTTATAAAAAACGTTTTTCCAAATTTGTTTAAACTTTTTATATATATCAATGCATAATTAAAATGTAAGTACTCTGATAAAAAGAGTATAAAAATCGAGTGACTCTAGACCGTTTAATCTGTATTAAACACAGCTCATTATTTCCATTCGGGACGAAACAAAGGATTGGCTTAGGCGACTGTCACTCTCTCGCAACCATGGCAACCACCCTTTTGCCACACAGGATCTGCCCATATGCACGTGCACCCGTTTGATTTGAGGAATTCAAGAGGCACGGAACCTAGGAATAGCAAAACAATGGCAGAGAAAGAGCAATCAAAAATTCACATTACCGGCATATGCAGTTAGCGAAGGCAAACAAGGCAAAAAAGGAAGACAGTTCTAGAAAAGGTAATGAACAAAAAGTCTTTGAATAAAACGCGTGTCAATATCCTCGGACCCTAGTTGCACGGCCTCTTGCACGACCTCCTCTGCTTCGCCCTCGACCCCGGACCTGTCCTCGAGCTGACGATGCGGTACTTGTCTCTGGAGTGTAGTCCTCATCAGAGTCAACAATGCTTTCATCATGGAAACTCTTACATGCAGAACACCATATATGTTATGAATCTTACACGAAATTCATCTTCATCACAGTGTAAATGATGGTAATGGAAAAACGTGTATCATGCAACCTGTTTTTAGCTTTGCCTTATAGATAACTAGCTCGTTAGCGAATCAAAAAATATATATTTTAAACTTTACCAATATCAATATGCTAGCTTGATAGTGAGTACTAAAATACATCTTATTTGTTTATCTTCATAATGATAAAGTTAGATTTTTTTTATTACATGTGATTCTGACATGATGTCACTACATGCACTGCGCTCCTTCCTCTCCGCTCGTCTCAGGTAAATAATGCGTCTTCAGCTCAGCGGTCGGCGTAGCGCGTTCATGTGTTTTGGGGGCGTGGCTTTGGAGGGAGCCCAGAAGGGAGGGGGTGGAGTGAATGGAAATAATGAGCTGTCTTTAAAACAGTCGTGAGAGGTCTACAGACACTCGATTTTTATACTTTCTTTTTCAGAGTACTTACATTTTAATTATGTTTTGATATATAAAGTTTAAACAAATTTGGAAAAGAAGTTTTTTATAAAAATCCTACCTACAATACCTTTAACATTGAGACAGAAGAATAAATGAATATGAGTAATTAACGGAGCAAATAAGATTACCAGCCAAAAACAGATTACATTGCAAGAGCTGTTTTCCCATTTTATGCAGAAAAAGGCAATAGCAGTATATTCAGACCAGACTCATCCCCTCCACTCCTGCTTTGAGGCCCTTCCTTCGGGGCGTATACGGTAGGCTGCGTATACCGTTTGCTAAAAAGAACATTTATAAAAGATAATTTGTTCCATTGGTGGTGACTATTTTAAATCAAATTTTCAATTGAGGTAGTTACTATAGGTGTATGAACGTGTGTATGCATATTGTATTCATTTGTTTTAATCATGTATTCCCCATGTGTTGTGGTATACAATGTGGTTGTACAGTGTTGTCTGATGTATCTGTTTTTTATGCCAGTGTTAAAGATGAATTTTTGTCCAGTAAATCTGAACAGACAATAAAGTCAAACAAACAAACAAACAAATGAACTCCAAATGTCACAAAATGGCAAGTTACTAAACCTAACAACAAAAGCAATGATGAAATAGTGTAAATACAACTGGAAAACAGCAATATCAACCTTATTAATTATCCAAGCTCCAGTGCATGATGGGATGTATCATAAAAGTTGAGTAGTTTTACTAAATTTAAGTTTTGAGTACTAATATAGAATTTACTTACTTTTTTGAATGTTGCCTCAACTAACTTTTTCATGTAGCAATTACATTTGTTTTTTTCTGTGGTATTTACTTCACCACAGATTCATTTTTGGGGTTTCACATTAAAAAAGGGTGCTGGAATACATTCCTAGAGCTGCGGTCCTGAAACTGCAGCCTCAGGATTATGCTACTGAAAAAAGAGAAATCCCAAGAAAACCAAGCATTTTTAAAAAAAAAATTGTAGATGTCTGTGTGTTGTTGCTATTGCATCTCTTTTATGTACAGTAAACAATGAGGGAATGGATAGTGTAGGAATGTTAATGGTTTTCCGATAATTACCGTTATCTGTCAGATTTAATCATTTTGTTCGGGATGCTATAAACAAGAAATGTACATCTGTTTCTTCTCAACCTAAGTGGGCAGTCTCAGCAGTGCATGGTATGGAGGTTTTTCATATTTCTAAATAAAGCTTAGGATATCTGTGTTCTGAATCGTGACTGGCAGTCTGGAACATAGGTGTGCCTAATGTGAAATCGACAGAATCAAAATCGAAAGAGGAAAAACGATTATTGGTATCTGTGGTAGAGTCAAAGTAAACAGAGTGACCACCCAGCAATCCATTTGCATCTCAAGCGCAAACCTTTCTCATGTTCTTCAAACGTAGAAGGACACTTTCAAAATATTGATGTCTGACATATATTACATTTAATATATCTATTTTTAGATACAAATTAATCATCTAATTTCATTTAGCAGACGCTTTTATCAGAATCAACTTACAATAGACAATATAAGCATTTCAACTTCATGCTTTAAACCCATTTTCAACATAGTATCAAGTATTTTGAGGACAAATATAGTTTTTAAGCTAACACCAGCACTGCAGCTAATGCAACATAAACGGCTAATGAACTAAAGCAAAGAGACTTATCAGTTGTGAGCATGTTAATATCAGTGTCTCTTCTCAACAATACCTTAACCCTAAACAGTCTTTGTCACCTCATCTAACATGCTTAACCTTTTAGTGGGTTTTTGTCCTTTCTGTTAGCTCGTTCTCCATTGGAGTGTTCAGATGTCCGCATCACTTTCACAATAAAGAAGACAGCAAATCTATAGGCAGAGGCAGCTGAGGGATTATGGTATAGGCAGAGAGCTAATGAACACTGAGAGCAGATGTAACACCTCATGCTGAATAAAGACACCCTGCTGAGGAAATCACAATATCACCCATCTGACATTTAGAAGATCATTATTGAAGTACTGATTTTATTGACCTTTGTTTGAACCTACATTTGTTTAACCGAGATAATCTATATAATACACTTATAGGTTTTAGTTGTCAGTTCAGTTTTCACAATGAAACAGTGATATATGTACAAGGCTCATTGGTCTTGTACACTTCATATTATAAATAAAAGTATGCCCAAGCTACTTTTCTACATTGCTACATTGTTGCTACATTGCTTAGAATATGGTTTGACAACACATATATTAAACTGTTATTTAAATGTTGATTATAACATATAATCCCATATAATTTTCACCAATTTTCAAAATAATATGGGAATGTTTGTTTAGCTAAATTGGTTGTTCTGAGTCTTTTTTTTTAATCATTAGTGTTTCTGCAACATCTCAGCACAGCAGAGACATTAAAGCAGTCTCCCAGAGACTGAAAAATAAAATTATACATTGAATTGGATCTGCTAAAGGAATGTAAATAATTCATTAAAAATGGAATGGAGGAGATACTGTTGTTAACACGCATTTATCAGAGTTTAAGGTCTTCATTTATCAGCTGGTTTGTCAGAGAGAATAATTGTGTAAATGATAACGCATTGTGTTTTGGTGTCTTGGGAAATGCATCGCTAATGGTTACAGATATCTCATAATGATGGACTTAAGCGATTAAACTAATCGTTGCTCGAACACTCTTAAAGTCTGTATTGTTTCAGTGCTGGAAGGCTGTTTATTTTAAAATCTAGGAGAGCACATATGGTTTTTTTTTCCATTGCCTCGGCTAATTTCCTTAAATCCGTTATGATAAGTCCCATGGTCGCACCTATGTCACAGCAGGCAGTGCTGCACATTAGTCAATTAATAGTCTGGTAAATGACACAGTTCCAGTCAATTTATTTACTAAAGGGAATCTAGCCATGGTCCCCACATGATTCCACACACAGAGACTCAACAGAAGTCCTAAAGGAGGTCAATGCTGCTCATCATAGTTTTTATTATTTTGCATGTAGTGTTTTGCTCGTTTCAGTTTGGATACTGGGTACCTACGTCATATACTGTGAATTTTGCAAGTTAAAACCTATTTGAATTTCTTCATTTTAATATTAATTTTCCATAAGATAGTTATGGATTCTTGTCGATTGAAGTTATGTTTATATGAACGCTTAACTTTTCAATCTGATTCACATTTTCGTTTATATGTGGATTATTATGTATTCTGAACAAAATTTGATCGGATGCGTAGTGTCTCAGTCACGACGTTCAGAACTTGAGAAAGCCACCACGATATATAGAATATATCAAGGGAACTATCACAAGCATAATTTAATTTAGGGAACATATTTAACAAATGTTTAGTAAACATTGTCCATTATAATTGGCCAACACTTTTGCAAATCCACCAATATTGATAAAGAACTGCAAACTTCAGGCAATGCTCTGCAAAACACAATTTACCCTATATTAACATTAACATTAAATCTGCAAGGTTACCTCCAGATGAGATTTAATTTCATTTTATTTTACATTACTGCTCATAAAACGTATTTTTACTCCAGCGCTGCACAGAGCTGCATGAGTTTGATCAGATATGAGATGGATGGGGTTTGTTTCAGTCCTGTACTGAATGAACGCTAGCCGACTAGCTGCTGGAGTCCACTGGCCACATATCAAAAGGCTCCGCTTTAGTGGAAAGCATTCCCAACGGACAGAGGCAAAATGTGCCACCATTATACAGGCCTCTCTCCTGGCTCTACCTCCTGACAGGGGTATTAAAATCAAATAAATCAGCCATTAAGAGCAGGGCATAGCAATTGAAATGCTATTAATACCTGAACCGTCAAGCGAGTGGAGTCTTGTGATATGATAATCGTGCACCTCAGCCTTCTAATTGTATGAGACACATTTTTATTTTTGTGGTTTTCTTGAGAAAGGTGAAAAGTGGCCGGCTCGATGCCACTTCCATGTCTGTTCATTAATTCAACACGAGGGACAGACTGAGGAGCCATTTTAATTGAATCGCGGTGTCAGCTTGTGCACGGTGCACTTGATGTTACCGTTAGATCGCTTACCTTAGTCCTTCCACACAGGCTATTAAATGTCCATTAGAGTGATATTTGTCAGTCTAACTCAGTACAATTTACTTGATGTATGACCGTCATTTTTTCGAAGGTGAAGAGGTGTTATGCTATCACATTACAAAGGCAACACACAGACCAAATTAAGAAACAAAAAGTTCTGCAAAGAGTTAAAGTCAATGGTTTTTTGACCAACTATAAACCTTTTCAATGTGTGATTATTGAATAAGGATGTTTCACTAATGAATGAAAAAGCCATAAAACATGATTTGCTCACAATTCAGACATTGCATATGGCTTTTGAGCAAATGTTACCTTACCCAATAAAAATATTTGGCCTATAAATATTTGAGAAGAGAGCTTGGCCTAAAAAACAACAGCTATATTCATAAGAATTACATGACTTTTAAAAATCTGTATTCTGTACATTTGATGGCACATAATAATCAAAAGATTTTGTTTTACACAAGGTCAAATGCAATCCTAAACTTAAACACAAGGCTGACACGTATTCTGAAAAGTAAAAGTAAAATGAAATTGCTCATGGCAGAGTAATTATTGCGAAGTAAAATTCAATGTGGCAGGTAGAGCTAAAACAAATGGAGCAACCTCAAGACGAGTTTGTGCTTATTTGAAATTTCACAGAGGTACTTTTTCAGCTGTCACAGGTTATTGATATATTCATTAAAGGAACCTGTTCTCTCTTATCAATTTCTTTTTGTCAGTAGCATGTTGTCACCCTCAGTTGACAATGAATCAATTTACAATTATGATTGTTGATGGCCCATGACACAAACAGTGAGGGAATGTCATTAGATGAACATTAAAATGATGCACAATGCAGTGAGACCCTGACTGCAGCTGTTTACTCTATAGCCCACCATTTACTATGGGTGTCACTGGCCTGTAAGCTTTGGAAAAGGGACAAACACAACTTAAATGGGACACTTTTATGTAAAAGATACAAATAGACTGAATTTATATGACATAAAAATAGGCAAGCCAGAAATGAAACTTCTCTGATAATGTACTTGCCCTCATGTCATTAAAATTTGTTTGACACTCTATCTTAGAATTTTTATTTGTGGACAAATTATTCCTTTAATGCCTGCTACAGATTTCGGCATTACAAATCACAATGTATGACATGGATCTGATAAACTTGGGTACGACATATACGTAGACTGTACGATGACGACACCTACTAATGCGCTAGTGGTAAACAAATAGAGCAAGGTGAATCACTCTTTGGCATTTGTGGTTTTTATGTGCGCTGAAAAAAGAGGAGGAAGCAAAATAGGAAAATGTTGATGCAGTCATGGCTAGGGAAAAGAGGCTAACTTGGCATGCCAATTTTGCAAATTAAGTAGTTTTAAGTTTTAGCACCATGTTGCGTTGATCAATACGCCATTTCATGTTGCATTTTATTGGTTAGTCAGAGGACATGGGTCGTAGCATCAAACACACTGTGAGAAAATTATCGCAGGCTATATTTGGTCACAAGATCGTGACAACGGCCATCTTTGAACTTCTCTCACTGTACGACGCAGAACCACAGTTTAGCAGCCACGGCAACAGAAATCGCCACGATTTGTCATCTTCCGTATGAGATAGCCCAAAATCGTATAATGTGTAACAGGCATAAGGTCCTTGAAGTGAGATGGAATAAACATCTTAAAGATTTTTGTCAAAGACAGAGGAACAGCTAAAGAGTGAAAGCTGTTTTTGTCTCCCCGTGGCTCTGATAAAAGCCTTCGCCAGGCTCACTGACCTTGTTGCCATGGTAGACTAACGTGACACTGGTGGAGATTTGATTGCCTGCCCCAGCTGAAGTGAAGGGAAGAGACAGCGTAAATGAAACTCCATTCATCTTAATGAAATGCAATTATTTTCCACTTATTAATCATTGAGAAATCAATATGTCTCTTCTTGGGTGAGTCTCGGCTGGATTTGTCATCCAGCGCTGCCCATCAATGTATCATCCTCATACTAAGACATTCTCAGGTTCAGTCACCTGTGTCCTCTCACCGAGACAGAGACTTGTGCGTCTAAGCAAGGAGACAGACATTAAAAATGGTGCTGTACTGCACAGAGATGGATTAACGCTCATTAAAGCGGACTCCTGATAATTGTGTGTTTCTCACCGATCAATTCTCTAAACATATTGCATAATGGGACATTATTAAAGTCTAAGCGACACAACTGACTTTGAACGAGGGATGTGTCAGTGAAAATGGAGTATCCTCACCTTTTATTGCATCTCTGAAGATCAGTCTGATGTATTATCCCAGTTTAGAAGAGTTTCACATAATGAGATAGCGGCATGCATTGGATACAGGCTAATGCATATTCAAGCTACAGCGCAGTCGTGGCTAGACGTGGCTAGACGTGTAAATAACTCACACCCGGTTAGTTAACAAAAATAAGGGCCATTACAGTTGGGGAGGTGTTGAGGGAACAGCAGTGCTTTGTTATCTTTACCTCTTTACCGCTCTGCGGACCCCAAAAGAAAAACTTGTGGAGGTTTTTGAAAAATCGTGGGAGAAAGTAATGATTTGGGAGGCTCAACCCTTTGTTTTCCCTCTCAATAAAGAGAACGATGTGAGGCCTGGCATGATGTATGACTGTTTAGTGGCGCTTCCGCACAGCGCGGCGTATAAGCAAAGCCATGTTTCATTGCAAAGAGCTCATGCTTTACAGCACTTGGTGCCTCTGATGAGAATATAATGTTCTACTGCGTCTAAATGCTCCAGGTCAAGACTTGATTTGCTCCGATGTGTGGGCAGAGTGAGCTTGGGGACCGGAGCTGCATCAGGGGTCCAAGCTGAGGACCTCTGCTTGGTCCCAAGATTTTTTTTTAAACAACAGCAGCCATGCATGACCAGGCACTGGGAAGCTCTGGGTTCGGTGATGGAAGGCAGGTGGGACGGTTTTCACTCCAGCCTGGCGTAAGAAAGATGATTAGATCCTGCAAATGCAGCAGAGACCCACCATGCACCAAATGAGTTATCAGTGTGGGAACTCTCAACAGGGAAAGCAGAAGGTTGTCATATTACACAGGCACAAATATTGGGGAAAATAGTCTTTGATAGAATGGCACTCGTATTTAGACTTGGCAGATATCCCAGAAATATCTAATACTGACAGACAAATAAGGACAGATTTCCAGATTGTATGATCTTGGCCCAGCTCTTCTGTTCAGCTATGCTACTGTTAGTTTCCCAGTATGAACACTTATTCACTTTAATGGTTCTCTTAAATCCGATGGCACACACGTCACAGCAGCAGAGCCATCATACATAGAATGAAAATGAAAAACCGTAAACAATCCTAAAATATAACACCTTTCTTATGGTCTCTGCCAGCCAAAGAGTTGAAGGAGCTATGAGAATTATAAACTGTAGTACATGGCCAAACTCATATAATGCATGTATGCTCAGGGAGTTGCTGTAATGCTAAATTAATGGGGCTTTCCTCTGCAACTTTGCCTAGCACTGGAAACAATTAATTAGTGGCCAGGGCTATAACAACTTTAATGCTTGTTTCTGTAGCTAGAAGAGCTTCTTAAAAGCTCAGTGTGGGGGCAGTTTTATCAGGGTGTTAATCCAGTAAGGGGCCGCGGACCCCAGGTACCGTGCCACACTGACCAGATGAAAGACTTCCAGCTACATTTACGGCTCGTGAAAGTGGTAGGAAGCGAGCAGATTCCAGCCACAGACAGAAAATTAGGCTGTAAAGTCCCAAGAGGTTTACTCTCTTAAAAGCTTTCGAGAGAGCTACAAGTAAGCGGATGGAAATCTCCAGGCCATAAAAGGAGTGTGCGGCTGATACAAAAAAAAGAGAAACAAGATGAGGTAGGGCTTTTCATCAACAGACAGGACTACAACTGTTAATCGACAGGAGGCTAAACTATGTCGAGGTTTAACATGAATCTAAACAATGCCAGTACATAAACGCCAGCAAAACTCACCATGGGGAGTTCGCAGGAAAACAGCGAAGATAATACTGTTTCACGCAGTGCGTCAAATAAGTCTGGCTGCAACCTTGACCTTGCAGGCCAGATGGCAGGAGCTTGGCAGCCATGTCGGAGGTTTGAACCGTCCTGTGACCTGTGTGATCCTGAAGAGAGCGTCCGCTCGGCAGCGGCACACGAGATGAGGGCCATCTGCTGCCCTACTTGCATTCACACTCACAGAAAGACATCCACAAAATGACTACTAATGTGAGACATGTAGAAGGCTGCTGTCTTTAACCAGAGCCCTGTAAATGTGTTGCTAATCTGCCAGCTAATATACTTAATATTTTTCATTGTGCTCTTGGGATTGAGGCAATTGGAATAAAGGCGCATTTTCGAGCTCCAATTCCCAAACAGTCCAATTAAAGTCCAGCGCTAACTGAATGTGAGGAGAGAGGCCGGTCAGCACTGATGACCCAATCTGCTCGAAACCAACATCCGTTTATTTGGTTAAGCACAAAGCAATGTGTCTTGTCACTTTGCAGAGACAAGGCCAATAGAATCCAGTGAATGGAATTAGATTGTCATTGATGTGTCAGGGAAAGAGAGAACAACAGATCGATGGCAAATTACCAAGCGTGTTGTGCGCATGGACATCATGAAAAGGGTGTAGACTCCATCCCGTTGTTGGGGGAGTGTGAACGGGGAAAGTTCTGCCCTTCTTGCTTGGAGCGATCGCTACAGTGAGGAAAAGCGAAGGAGAGGAGGAAAAAAACAACAACCAATTCCAATAGAGCACTAATGGGCCACATCGTGCCAATACAATAAAAAATGGCTCTTTTTGTTCAGTCAATAGAGAGTAAATGAAAATTTAACCTTTCATTAAATGTGCTGCTATTATGTCTCTTCTACTTGTTTGCTGTTCTATTTCACTGTGCTACTTTTATTATTTTTTGTCAATTTAACGCTAAATGTGCATGCTAATGTTCCTGACATGAGAAGCACTGTCAAGGATTATTCCCTGTGCGACCCATGTGACAAACACCAGCACTAGAGATGGGAATCAAAAATAATTGAACAATTCTGATTCTGATTATACTTAACAGTTCCTTAACGGTTATTTTAGTACTTGAAGAATTGGTCTTAACTAAAACACAGCTACACTATGAACAGCAGCTATGCTAATTCTTCTCTTTTCCAGTCCTGCATATTGCTCCAGCTCCAGTTTGGATCCAGCTTTTGCAAAGTCTTAAGATGTTGTGTACTACTGGGACACCGTAATATGGACATTACTTTGACACATTCATCTCTGGCTGATAACAGAATACTTCTTTAATGGAACATTGAAGCATGCATTTTCTCTGAAGCTACTTTGAAACTATATGTATTGTGATAAGCATTATAAAAAAAAAAAACTTGAATTGAATACTAAACATAAACAATATTACACATTGGTAACATTTATCCTTTATGAGAAAACTCTTTGCTGTTCAGATCTTCTGTTTAAAATTATGTGTTATGTGTCACTGACAGTTCTTAATTCAAATCGATTAAATAAGTCAAAATAACTCAGACTGATTTATGAGTCTCTTTTTTGGGTGATTCGTTAAAAGTAACTAGCTCAAAAGAGTAATTTGTTCGAGAACCACAAAATACTGTGTCCACATTCAAAAAAACAAATTTTCACTAAAAGTCATTCAAATTCAGCTCCAGTATCCAAACAATGATTTCCTGATTACTGTATCTCAACACTAATGAGTACACAAGAGAACACAGATACAAATGGAGAAAGATCGCTAAGGAAAACGAAGCAACATATACTCTGATGTTGTCGTAATGACAAGAAGATGAAAAGAGAAGAAGAAGAGGAAGAAAAAGAAAAAGAGAAGTGATAAATCTGTAGGCATCCTGTGAGTGAGATGAAAAGGCTCAGGGCTCAGTTTCCACTGTGGCCTACCTGCCCTTTTAATTAATTAGTACTGGCAGAAGTGCCGCCCATGGGGAAGGCGGCCCTCTGTGTATTGCCAAGGTGATAATGTCCGAACGTTGAAAGCAGAGAGGCAGGCCTCTGCAGATCTGGACGCAATATGCACACACTCTCACAGCGGATGCAATGAGTCCATCCCTCTACGACTGAATGTGCAAATCAACATGCAGACTGCCCCGACCGGGCAGCCCATCTTGTGATTCATAAAAGAAGCATTCCTATGAAGAATGGGACAGCGGAGGCTACATTTAATATTAATAGAAAGGTCCGAATGCATGATGGGAAGAGTGGTATTGACCTTACCTGTACACTCACCCTTCACACAATCCTTCCATTGGTGGCTCTACCGCCATCCCATTTCCCCTCAGGCTAAAAGATGTAGATAAAAAAGACTTCACAATATCTTATACATATATACATATATCTGCTCATACTCAAAGGCAAGTCTGCGGTGGGCTAAAGCTATTGGCTGTTAAGGTGACATGTGACCCTATCTTTGGGTAAGTGCATGCACGGGTGAAAATGGGGCCTTGTTGTGTGGGGAAAAAAAGAGAAAAAATCGAGGCTGAGAGAAACTTTTTTTTCTGTTTCAAGTAATGAGCGAGTGCACCTTTACTGCCCTAGGCCTTCATACACAATTTAGCCAGAAAGCCAGTGCTGATCATGATTTAGCTTTTGACACCGCCGGCCCTGAGGCGGCCGCAGACTAATACAGATATCTGACTCGCAGCCCACCGCGGAACGCGAGGAGAGACAGAGAGAGAGCCCTTTTATTGACTAAATGATAAAGGGCTTTGTAATGATAAATAACAGTCATTTTATTGTGGAATTCCCAGAAAAGACACATACTACACAATATATAAAGAAAAAAATACTGGAGGGTTGCTGCCCTCTCTGTAGCTGAACAATAATAGCTGATGGCTTCAAATCTTCTTATAGCAGTTCTGCATACAATTGTTCTTTGATTATAATGCTTCTCTGTCCTGTTACAGCATACAATATGTTAAACTCTAAAAGCATGGTGTTTACTGTACATGCATCGTTTATTGTCTAACAGTTACAATTACAGAGATATTACAGATGAATCACTATGGTCATTCCATCAAAAACTGAGCTATTTGAATAGGAATATTCATAGCTGAATAACAGTGGTTGTGACTATAATAAATAATAAATAATATAAATATATGCTATAAACGCATATATAATATTAATGACATGAATTCTAATAATCAAGATATTTTTTCTTAAATGACTGTGTGTTACAGTTTTGGACATGTTTCCTCACCTTGACCACGTTAAAATCACTTTAATGAACAGCCACTATGGCTAAATATTTTGATAAAAATTTGGAATATGCAGGATTATAATAAATGGCAGTTTGTAATAGCAATATTGATAAATATATTGATAATGCAGAACATCCACCTGTTGATGACAACATAACAATTTCATAATTTCAGTGACTATAGTCACTAAAACAATAATTTAAGCATTACTTTAAAGTTGGTTATGATGGGTTGTTTCAACCTTTGGGTCAAATATGGACAAACCCAGCCGTTGGGTTACATTTTTAAATTACATTTTAACCCAACGTTTGGGTTTGTCCATATTTGACCCATTTTTTGAGCATTTTTTAGAGTGTATGCCTCATTTAATTTGTTAAAATTCATATAAATTGAATGTATTTGATACCATTTTACTCAAATATGATTAAATAAATGGTATTTTGTGAGTGGTATTCTTGCAGAAAGTCACATATTTGACTGGACCGAAGGATGAGTTTGAAACTCCCACATGAATTATTTAGCGCTCTAATTAAGCAAAGATGGAAACGTCTGCACAAGCACTGCTAAATAAGCTTTTCAGTTCGATTCTTAATGAGGGGGGATTTTAATGTCTTTATGCTGTCTGAAACAACTTTTGCCATAATTGTACTTGAGACTCTATGACCCTTTTTAACATATTAAATTCACTTTTCAAGGTGCCTTTCCAAGGTAGAACTAGTGAATAATGAGTTTCAAAATAAGCTCGTTAATTGACTCCCGGTAAATTTAGATTTTCGAGAGCGACATATACATTTTCCCCCTTTTAAAAGCGAACCATTCCAGATAATAAAGTTATTAATCTTTCCCATATAGTAATTATCTCTGTAATTATAGTGTAATTGCACATACATCAAGGACACTCGCGTAGCAAGAGCAGCCGGGCTCATCGTGATACCCACAAAGTCGGCTTCAGACGTTTATCCTCATGTTTTGTCTAGATCGTGACGTGCGGCAGTACACTAACAGAAAGCAGAACGCTTCATCAGGGCTGTAAATGCGCTAACATGATAATGCTGGTTTAATTACCCTTGGTCAGCCCACTTACAAACCCATCACTGCAGCAGTCAATATCCCACAGGATTCATTCAAGCTCGGTTTGATGGTTAACATGGGAGTCTTTGCTGCATGCTTTAGCCTAATTGATATCCTTATTTAGCAGAGGGCCACGGGGACTTGAAGAGAGTTAAATGGAGCAGTTTACGGTACTGTAACGCTGATCTCTGGACCACAGCTCATTGATACTCATCATAATTCATCCTCATTACGTGCTGTTTCAGAGTATTGCTCAGTGCTTTCTGTTTAAGCGTTCATTAAAGTAGGTAACTCTGGGATCTGTGCAACTGGTTATTATAGTGTAGAAGTGACCTCGTTGGTCTATTAGATATTTAAGCTGTGCTCACACTGTCTCAAAATTACTACAATGACAAGGTGACAAATTCATGTTCACAGCCTCAGACATTATTTGTATCGCTAACACCAAAATGGTTGCTTACGTGGCTTTGTTGATGGGAGTACAATACTGTGCCGACTAGGTAAAAGCATAAAGCATAAATGTGTCATTTCTGCACCATGGAATTATGAAAAATAATGCTTGTTTTCAAACACGTTTCCCCCATGGTACCCCATCGGTTAATAAAAAATAAATAAATAAATAAATAAATAAATAAATAAATAAATAAATAAAATTAAATATCCAACCCCCAAACCCATTGCCATTGTTAAGCAATATTTTAAAAGTACCATAATACTTGCACTTGGATGGAATCAACTAATGAAAATTTTACACTGCAAAAAGTAAATGTAGTGAAGTTGACTCTGTCATGTAAAATAGCACTGTATTGACATTAGCACACTATGTCGTTTGATTGGCAAATTGTCAAATCTACTTGTTGTTACATATTGTATATATATATATATATATATATATATATATATATATATATATATATATATATATATATATATATATATATATATATATATATATATATATATATATGTGTGTGTATATATATATATATATATATATATGTATGTATATATATATATATATATATATATATATATATATATATATATATGTATGTATATATATATATATATATATATATATATATATATATATATATATATATGATACATAATTCAGCATTAAGAATCAATAAAGCGTATGAGGTATATGCAAAAATGACATATCACACAGAATATGTGTAGAGGATATTGGCTTCTTTTAACTTGAAATCATGATGGTCAAGTGACAGTATAGCTTTCATAAAATTCGGAGTTTCCGCCTTGTAATTGCAAATTTGATAGATTTCAAGTAATTCTATAATAGATTAAATTTGTAATAATGTGACAAATGCAAGAGGTGGCAATTATGTGTGAACCGTTTGATTCTAAAATAAGATTTTAGAAGATTCATTTAAAGTATGCAGAAATGTATAAAAAGAGCTCATGGGTTAACTTTACTGTTGTTGTGCTAGACTGACGCAAGCCCCAAGGGTTTAGCCGGATAGCCCTCTCCCGTGCTTTAAATAATCAATTAAAGAACGAGGAGCCAAATAAATGAAGATTGTGATTGCTCTATTTAAGTAGGTTTTTAGGTCTGCTATGCTTTATCCAGATATATCTCATTTTCATTCCAAATTAATTAGCATGGACCACAGTGTGTGTGATAGCAGTAGTGTTGTAGACTGGTTTCATCATTTCATTCTCAATACCAACTCATTTTTATAAATAGGTTGCTAAAAATAGTAGTTCACCCACACACGCACACATACACTTATATATACACTATATATAAGAAAAAGGGGGGAAAAGTTTTGTACATTTATCCTATAGTTCTTGTGAGTGATATGTCATTCTGATATTCCTTCAGGCCTGATGATTTTTCACAAACTTGCAGCTGGACAGCCATAAATGGCTCCCAATTTCCAGAGAGCAAAGGCAGCCCATTTCTTCATGTGACACTGAAGAAGAGTCCAGAGAAATGGATTAAATCACTTATGAAATGCTGGATATGAACATGGATGGCTGATTATGAACATGATCGAGACACCTGCATTCACTGATACAAGCACACAAACAACTCTACACTTGCTCAACCACTGTTTAAAATACATAAAGATTTCTCTCCACATTTTTTTTTTTTTTTTCTGAAAGTAGGCCTACAAACAAAATTGGAATTTTATTAATGTGTAAAAATTCCACTAACAACTCCTTTATTTTTTATTATATATATATATATATATATACTGTATATATATATATATATATATATATATATATATTTTTTTTTTTTTTTTTTTTTTTTTTTTTTTACTAAAATACAAGTTTTTATTAATTAATTCGATTTTTTTATTTATTTATTTTTGTAAAATATTAAATATTAGATAAGGTGGTTTCACGACATGAGACATTGTTGTCAAGCCCTGCAATAAACTGGACATCCTGGGATAGACTCCAGTTTGGAGAATGAATGGATGGATCGATTGATTGAACAAACATTAACATTGTGATCTGTATGTAAATAAAGATTAATGGTGTTAGATAATTATTATATATTATTTAGATTTAATTTGTTATTTGTCCATTTTTGTCCCTGAGTTAATTTAAAGAGTAATTTCCGTTAATATATTTAATTTGTACAGTTGCATTGTTTATTAATTAATTTAATAATGAATTATAAATTCAATGAGTTTGAGATGACATGGCTGATTATGTAAAGTGTTGTTATCACACCGCCTTTAAATCTATCCATCAATTCCTCTGCTAACCAATTATTCATTTGTTTACTTCTTTCTGATTCGAATAAACGCCTATGTCTTCTGACAGGGGCTCTGTCAAAAACACACAATATTGCAATTCATTCAAAATTCATTCTGTTCAACATATCTTAGTCTCAGCTGAAATAAAAGATATGAAACCTTCAACGCATCATGTCCATTTGACTAAATGATATCTTTGTGTCCTATATCACACAACATGGAATGTAATCAGAAATGTTTCCAACACGTGATACATAGTGGAACCCTAATGCATTTTTATTGCAGTCAGAAAGATTTATTTTGCAGCATTGGCTGGATGTTAGGACAGTCACCGGGGATCATTGCATCCAATTTCAGAATACATCAACAAACATCAGTCACTGCTAATGGAAAAAATCAACAAATTATTGTAAACACATGTTTGTTCTCTTTTTTCAAAATGCACTATATGTATTTAGGAAGAGAAAAGAAAAACAACAGCTCAGTGTGTGTTATATAAACTTATATATGTAGTATATTATTGCTTCAGTTCAAGGTCATTGGTTTTGATGAGATTTCTTATCTATTCTTCATATATAAGAAATATAATGTCTAGTTTCTTAGTGTCAGCACAGTGACATGAAAGAAAAAAACATATTAGCTATTGCAGAAGATGGTAGTTTAGGGAGGAAAAAAGAAAAGGAAAAACATACAGGATCAAAGTAGAAGTTCATGTGCATGTGTATGTAATCACTATATGTTTATGCAGTTTTTAAGCAGTAAAGAGTGAGTGAAAGGCTAATTGGAAACAGTCAACAAGAGCTAAACAACAACAGGCCTGAGAAACAGGATTTTGGCTTTGACGGTCTAATCCTGATAATGCTCTTCAGCCAGACATCATGTTTTCTGCATTTAGTTGTTTGCTGTTGGTCAATTCTCTTAAATGGTATTTTGTTGGAATCCATTTGCTTTTAACTCTGTAAAAGACATGCCAAATTCACGTTGTCAATCAAATTGAAATGGTAAGGAAATGCTGTATATCATTCGATTTGCCCTATTTCTTACCGGCAAATTTACAAATGTGGAAGAGTGCCGAGGAATTGAGCAGAGAGGTTATAAAGAACATAATATACAGTATGCTCTTAACAAATCCCAATACAGCTACTTGAACTTATATAAGCACAATAATAAGGGTATAATAGAGGGACACATGTTCGTGGTCCCCCTTTTTTTTTTTTCTTAGACGATTCAGTCTTTCCATGATCCATTCCATGGCAACTCTAAAACTGAGCAATAAACATTAACCAAGTAACGCAAAATATAACAAACATTTAAACTGTAAATAATATAATTGTATGCTTACAAAAACATTTTTACTGTAAAACTTCATGTATTGTCTTGTATAAATATGATGCAGTCAGATATTTGTGAATATAATGTTTCACTGCACACTATAAAACAGTTTGTCAGGTAAGCAAAAAAAAAAAAGTGTATTATTATTATTATTATTATTGTTATTATTTTATGTTCAAATTAACTGGTTTATTCAAGTCAAAAATTTTAAAGTCAATCTGGTTACTTTAAGTTATTCAGCTTTTTTTTATGTGATTGTGTGGCCACTTCCGATTTATTAGCTATAATAAATAGCTATAGTAAAGTACCGGAAGAATAACAAAATGCAGTAAATGGTAAAATAATTTATGCTGCAAATCAGTGTGTTTATGATTACGATTATAAATAACAATTATATGATAACAAATAACAGTTTGCAATATCAAGCAGCATAAAGGACAGTTTTGCACACCTAAAATAACTTGAAAGCAGATGAGGCTTGAAACCTCGACACAATCAAGTTATAATTGTGTCCCTTACATTAAGAACAAGATGAACACTTTAGCAAACTTCATTATAAGGTGTCATATCAGGTCATATTATTATCAGGTGTCATATCATTATCAGGTGTCATATCAGTTGGAAATAGATCCTTAAAGTAACAACTGCATAGTTTCACCTTTTTTACCGCCAATTATTAGGCGAGTAATACTTTCTAAATAGTTCACTGTGACAAATACGTACAAGTATTGTCTTGCTAAATACAATGTATATGTTCATACATTGTTGTTCATATTTCCACTTTTAGAAAGCATAAACACATAAAGCATAATTTTACAGTAAAATTAGTTTATATAACTTACAGTTAGCAGGTACCTACTGTAATGTTTTCAGCTTTGCTTTGTTCACTTCACACAGACTCAGACATGTGCGTACAGGTGTGTCGCTGAACGATACACAACGTTTTGGAGTCAAACACTCAGTCTGATGCATTTGAATGATGAATTATTAGTGCTAAATGCTAAACACATGTGATGAGCTCTTTAGATGTGATTACTGTTGTTACCCTGCCATCTGCTGGTCCCTCGCCTCGCTATCTCTCCCTCAGTCTGTCTCTCTCAGTCATCTCTCTCTCTCTCATGCTCTTATGTGTCATCTCTGCAGAAAGCACAGGAAGAGAAAAGAGAGTGATTGTTATCGAAAAATAAGCATGGTGTTTGAAAGGGAATTTAATTGAGGCATTCGTTATATTTGAAAAGGTGAATTCCTCTGGGGCGACTGCAGGAAACTCGACCCATTTCATAGCCTCAGACATTAATAAAGAATGGCATCTTTTGACTTTAGCTTTCAGACCACAACCTTAAACGGGCTAAATATAGGGGGAGACAGTAATTCCCTCCACCTTGGGGGATGAGACGCAGGACAGGAGTACAGAACGGCGGAGGAATCCAATTAGCAAAGCGGGGAGACCCAGACGCAGTCGCACAAACATGCAAACAAACACACAAACTCCAGTGTCAGACATGCAGACACACACACACACTCTCAGACCGTGTGGGTCTTTCTTCTTAATATCTGTGCCATTAATAATCCACAGACCTCTGATGGTGCGTCTAATAGGAGGCATCCGGTCTGAGCTCTGGTAACTAATAAAAAATAGGAAGTGAACAATGTTTTCGTCTGGTCGCATGAGAACACCCACTGGGGCCAGTTGCAGGAAGGGTCGCATGCTCTTAAATATTTTTCCTTGTCTTCTTATTAAAGGATTATGGGCTTATATTTAGTCATTGAGAGAAGAACGTTGTGTGTTTTTAAGAACGTTGACGAGTGATCTTCTGTGTTAAATGAATGTTCCAAACGTAGGATTATGCATTTTCCTAAAGCTGCTGTATTTTTTAGTTCTTTGAAGTAACGTCCCACTTAATGTAACATGTTAATTCTGGAAATATTGTCATTTATGGAACATGCAGTTTAAATGCAAGAAAAAAATGAGGGTTAAAGTATCCCTATGCCCTGTATTACAATATTCATAAGTTATATGCCATGTCAAATACATCAAATAAATGCAAAAGGTATTTATTGACAATACAGGTTAATTTCTTAATCATAATTCAGTTCTTAGGGTGAAAGGTGAACGTTGGCTTATATTGCAAAGCGGAAGTATAAGCTATTTTCTGTGAATGTGCGAGAGTTATGATTTATTGCAATGTATTGTTCTTCTGCCATATATATTGCGAACTAAAACATTTACCAGATGACTTGAATAGCTCTATTTGGAAATAACTGATCCTAATCATTCACCCTGATTGGAGTGATTCTGTATGGGACTGGATCTGCATGGAACATAATAAACAAATTACAAGCATAAATAAATACAATAGAACAAAGTAACAAATGAAATAAACAGTGCTTTTCAGGTAATCCTGGGTACACACTACAAGATATTTGGGGCAATTGTGGACCGATTTCGGACCCTTCGGACAATCCTAGGTAAAGTCACGATTATCTTGATGGTTCTACAGATTATCTTATCAGATTTTCCTGTGGTGTGAGTTGTGTTAACAGTGACTGAATATGCTGTGAATAAACAGTGAATAAACATACTAAATTAAACAACGTTCAGTTATTCAATGCATTACTTCTATATTGATTTATATATTAAGTTACTCAAGCAAGTGGCAAAAACATTTAAACTTACTTATGTTAAAGTATTTTTTTTTTTATTAATTTTTTTTTTATTAAAACTTTTAATTGACACAAGCCCACTCTCATTCCTTTTCTTTTGCATTTAAATCTTTATACAAGAAATCCTGCAGGTCATAAAGAACTTTTTTTCCCCCACCTTTTATTCCGTGGTGGAAACTAAATTTCTCTGTCGTCTCTGATTGGCTGAAGAAACATTACAGAGAGAGGTATTAACGGAAGCAATCATCGCCTCATCGGCATGTAATGTAGCATTCCGTACCGGATCCAGCATGCTTAGTTCACCGCACATGGAAACTATCTGACAGCGTAAAGTTGCTTGTCACGGCAGAGGGTTATGTGCTGTGACACGCTGTGGCAGTTTGATGAGTAGGTGTCCTTTGGGTGTAACTCAGGGTAAGATCCGTGTGAATGATAACAAACACTCACGTTTTTTTCCCGGTGTAATAGAATCTCCTGTGAGTGATTACACTGTCATTGTGACCAAGATTAAAGTAAAGGTCAGTGAAAGAGTTATATTATGAACATCACAACCTTAAGAGTATATCACCAGAAGAAAGGACAGTGACTTGTGTCATTTTAACAGATACAGCATCTAATACAGTATAATGCGCATACGGTCAGTATTCAGACTGCATGTCTCTCAGAGATCAGGGGTCAGGCTGATGAGAGGAAACAAGCAAAAGTTTATTTAGAGCTAATGAAACATGAACTTTTGTTATTCCGCCGCAGGACATGCAAACGCAAACTGACCTGCAGATCAGGCAGGCTAATTCACATATTACATTATTTTGGTAACACTTACTTTTTCATATGGCTTTACACAGGATATTATAATTATAACATAATTCATAATGTCTTATAATGTAAAATATAATCCGGTGTATTATTACCACAGTTAAAATAAACAATAATTCATACTTAAGTTATTTTAAAAAAAAAATTAAAAAAATGTTTGTCTTCATTCTGTTCTTTCATCAAAATGTAATAACTTCCTCCACCTCTAAAACAACTTTTTGGCTGATGTCATCAATACCTCTTATTTTTCAAACTCCTTCTCTCTAACCACCTGACCCAAGATCCAATCAATTCCTGACTTATAAAATATACAGTATATACATGTTGGCATACTGTGACATTCTCAAAATTCTCACCAAAATTCTCTACTCATCTTAAACAGGATTTTGCTCTTTCTTCTTCTTCTTATTATTATTATTATGATGCATGCAGCTTTAATGGCTAATGTATGCAAAAATATATATATATATAAAAAAAATACAATTTGGAATTGGTCACACTTACAATTAAAAATGAACCAGAAAAGGAAAAAAAAAGTTTTAAAGACAATACATGCATTTAAATTTTAACCTTGGATCTATTTGTTGATAAAAAAAAAAAAAAAGAAAAGAAAAAGTTATGAATGTGTTATGCGTATGGACATGCATCAGCTACACCCAGATACAGGCTTTCATGAAAAGCATTCTTCTTCTGCATAAGAGAAGTTATAATGCTGCAGACTGGGCACACTTCACTTAGTACAAACATTGCCAGCACCGACACAACACTTTCACGGAGGTAATTATTTCTGGGCGAATAATTCAGATTGTTTAAAAAATGCTGCAGCAAGATTATTAAAAGGTCTACGCAAACATGACCATATCACTCCTATCTTAGCATCACTTCATCGGTTGCCGGTTCATTTTAGAGTTGATTTTAAGTTCTTTTAATTGTTTATAAATGTTTGAATAATATGGCGCCTTCCTTCCTCTCTAATGTATTAGTCCTATGCAATCCCTCAAGAGCTCTCCGATCTGGGACAAAAAATAACTAAAACTTTTAGTTGTTCCTAGATACAGATTACAGCAAAGGGGACATCGTGCATTTGCTATGTCTGCTATGTTTTTTTTGCCGTTTCTTATGTTTTTTTCTATGATGTAGTGTAAAGCACATTGGTCTGCTGTCGTTGTGGTGCTATATAAATAAACGTTGACATGGATTTTGATATGCTTCATAGGTGTATTATGGAGTGTAGTCAGTAGGAGTAATATTCACACTTCCCGTAGCGCAGCCCATTTCTCTGTAACCCACACAACTGTAGGAGTCTTTTAGCACTAATGCAGCGAGCATAAATATATTACAGTCTCATCATCTCTCCATTTATACAGGTGTCACCGTCTGACTTGATTTCCAGAGAGCGCAAGTTTTACTTTGCCAGACGATTGAAGTCGCAACATTATTATAAGAGCAAAATATATTCATGATAGCAGAAGTCCAACTGGCCCCTGGGCTTTGTAATATAATACAGGCCCTCTTTATCAAATTTAACAGATTATTGGAAACAGGTTGTACACATGATTTGACCATGACGGGAGGAGGCAGGGCCTGCGGACTTTCTCTCCCTTTCTTCTCATTTCCATCCTCTCATATCTCTCTCTATCTCATTCTCTCCATGGCTGTTCTTTGGATATGATGCTGTCTGATTTTTGGAGGATGTCTTAATAAACAAAGGTATGATTCGTGCCTTGGGCTGATTGTTTTAACGTGCTCCTATCACAGATCACTGTACCACAAAACACTTATCACAGACCCATACTGACAAAGTGTTATGGACATTTAAATGGTTAGTTCACACCAAAATGTAATCATTTAATCATTTACTCACCCTCATGTCATTCCAAACCCTTTGTGAGTTACTTTCTTCCATGAAACATAAAATATGTACTCACAATGTTACATTCAATGAAGGACTGCCTCACCCAAGGGCTGTCGGCTCCAAAAATGGATAAACAAAGACCATCAAGTAATTTCTACGCTATATTCCAAATCAAAACAGTGTGTACAAGAACAAAGTTAAAGTTGTTTTGAATTTAAAATTTCCACTAGCTGTCCTCACCGGGGGAAACAAATGGTAACCTAAAAATGGTAACATCTGAATTAATTGGTTATTCAAGTCAAAAATATTTAACATCACTGAACCAACCTGGAGGCCTGAGACGCTGGCATAGGCTCCAGCATCCCAACGACACTTCAGAGGATACATCGTTTTGGAGAATGGATGGATGGAAGGATGGAAGAACAGACCTACATCAATTTGTACCAATAAATTGTTTGTACTATTTTTAGGTGTCTTGTCTGTGTTATGATATTGTTGTTTTTATTTATTAGGAATACATGTATTATTTCACAGCATGGTCAACGCTCTGTTGTTTTAATAATGCTTTATAAATAAATACACTAAACTAAACTAAACTTTTTTATCTTTTTTTTTTTTATCAGTCAAATCAAGTAAATCTTATCTTTAAGGCAGGGGTGCCCAATCCTGCTCCAAACCTGATCAAACACAACTGAACCAGCTAATGGGGGTAATGCGCAACAAACTTCCATATCATGTATTGCTTCCGGTTCAGGTGTTTTGTATGTGCTTTGTTAAATATAGAGCTGTTTTACTCAAGAAACCTTCAAAGGAGAGAGCAAAGATGAGCATAAGCATAACCGATGTCCATCTCATATGCAGATTGATATCTAAAAAACATTGTTTTCCTCACTAACATTAAGATATTTGGATCAAATAAAATGCCAGCAATAAAAAGAACTAGCTAGGTTAGCGTATTACCTTAAAAGTCCATATCACTATCAGTTCACATTGCTGTTAACAGTCTCTCATAAGCGGATGTAGTGAGGTCAGTTTTCCTGGTTTCCTGTTTGGTCATCATTTACTAACACTCAGTTTGTTCCAAACAAATTTCTTTCTTCTGCTGAACACAAAAGTAGATATTTTGAAGAATGTTGGTTGAACAGTTGATGGGCCCCCATAGACTTTTGGGTGAACTATCCCTTTAAGTGTTTGTCATAATCGTATTATTATTTGTTAGAAAGTTTTTAAAGTTAGTTTTAAAAATTAAATGTATATTGAAAAATATGTTTGAATTATTATTATTATTATTATTATTTTAATAATGATTAATGTACACTAACGTATTCAGGGGAAAAGAAAATGCATTTTAAGTTTAATTATCACTAATTATTAATTATGTATATACTTGTAACTATCTCTGACATTTGTCATTGACCTATATCCAAACTTGTCACAATCGATGATGAAACCAATGCTGTTCACGATCATTGGTATCAAACCTGGCACACCAAACTTGAATATGCAAACATAAAATGTGAAAGTGCAAAAGAATCAAAAAAAAAAACAAAAAAAAAATTCTCACAGCATTGGATTTTGGGATGTGATAGTTACATGGTAATGCAGGATGTTTCCTGTTTATAAAACCCTTCAATGATTTATAAAAGGATTATCCTGAAGTATATCAATGTATCTTTCTTGCTCTTTTCCAGATGGAGTTTCCCAGAACCCTGAAGCTGAGATGACACTACCAGTTGCCCAGCCCCGGGGCAGATCAGGGGCAGAGGGATAAACTGTCACCCTGGAGGGGTTGAGGAGCTGTCTCAGGTGTCAGGTTATTATTCTGCTATGAGAGGATCCTGAGAGCTCTTCTGCAGTGCGCTGTGAATGTTCAGACCACTGCGGTCTTGCTCCTTCATGTGGGATTATGAACGTAATGGTGTGAATTCTTACAGGATGAAGGAGATCTTGAGCAAATGTGCACTTTTGTGTGTGTGAGTGGGAGTCATTTAAAAAAAAAAAAAAAAAAAAAAAAAAAAAACATGGCATCTCTTCCATCTATTGTGCATAAATCATCCAACTACACTGCATTCCCAATGTTTCTGTAAATGTATGGGGGTAAAATTATGAGAATTATATTCACATAAACATATGCTGTATAAATAGTGAAAACGTTATATTTTAATGTCAATAAAATCCACATTTAGGTAAAATGTTTAATTTATTGTATTGTAGTGTATTGTAAATTGTAGTGGGAATAGTTATGAATGGGGAACTGAAAACAGTATAAATAAAATTCTGCTGCTGATATTGGATGCATTATGTGCATGTACAGTATTAGTTTTTTAAGTATTTTAATAAATAATTCCATGCCCACTCAGTGGATTTGGCTGCTGTCCCATAGCGTTTCAACACTCCATGTCAATATAAATATGCATGTTCATTATCATACATTTCCAGTTACATTGCATATGTAATGTACCCACAGTTAGATGGGTCAGGTTTAGATTCAGCTCAAAGTCAAGTTTTTTTTTATCTATCTATCTATCTATCTATCTATCTATCTATCTATCTATCTATCTATCTATCTATCTATCTATCTATCCATCCATCCATCCATCCATCCATCCATCCATCCATCCATCCATCCATCCATCCATCCATCCATCCATCCATCCATCCATCCATCCATCCATCCATCTATCTATCTATCTATCTATCTATCTATCTATCCCCTAGCAAGGCATACTGTACATTTCTTTAAACTTCGCTTTTTTTTTTTTCTTTTTTTTTTTAACAAAACCAAAACATTCAAACTACTGTAGACTTGTATAACTTTCTATATTAACAATATAACAAGTAACAAGTTTTTCTCAAGCCAACATTCAAAGTTTGTTTTGTTGAACTTTTCTACTTGCATTTGCGTGTAGGTTTGGTGACAATAGTGCACAAATTACCACTTCAGTTTAAAAGAACTTGACAGGCCACATTTTTGTATTTTTTGAGGTGGTGCTGAGCAGATACTAATTACAGATTTAGATACTGTAACATCATGTTCACACAAGATTTATAAATCAACACTGACCTGTTGGAGTGACAGAGGCTGGAGTGGCTAGTTTGAGACTCTTGGGACAGTATTAAAAAATTAAATAAAGCCTGAGAGAGAAATGAGACAATTGTTTCACTTGATGTTAATTTTGACACTGTGACAGCCTGAGACTAGTGAGAAAGATCTGTGCTGAACTCACATTATATTGAGAAAACGTTGAGACAGAGAGAGAGAGAGAGCTATATGTGTCTGGCGGCGTGATAAAAAGTGAGTGGAAGGAAATAAAAACGCTAGAAGGCATCTCGTTTATCACGCAGGTTTAACATGCACATGTGAAAATGAACAACTCAGTTATCAGCTAGTCTGCCTGAGCTTAGTTTGGTGTACTGCCATTTATTGTGTGTAAATGGTGCACTGTCAGGACCCGCGAGTCACTGATTTATCGGCCGTTTATTAACATTCACAAACCACCCCAAGCAACTTGGAGTGCAAATGTTAAATTTAAAGTTGTATAATTTATGTGCTAATCACAGAAGAGGCTACCTGGATTTTTAGGAGCTGTTGTGAAACCTGTTTAGAAACAATCCTTGTTCTGTCATGACAACTCTCGGGTGATTGGTATGGTAACAGAGATTGGCATGGTAATGGATATGGCAATGTTAATGTATTTGGTCTTGGCAGAATAGATCTGCTACGCTGGTGCTGTTGCAGAGCAAGTACAGAGACTTGCTACTGCCAATACATTCACATACATTGCTGTGAACATGCACAGCCCGTTCTCATCCCAAGTCGTCATATACTGACGCTTTCAAAATTTCTTCAATATCTGACGCACAAAGCACCCTTTAGCGTCCATATGAGACGCATAACCCTACCACAGACCTAAACCTACCCATAACCGAAGCGTCTCATATTGACGCTAAGGGTGCTTTGTGCGTCGGATATTGACGAACTTTCGAAAGCGCCAGTTACATGACGCCTAAACCTACCCATAACCGAAGCGTCTCATATGGACGCTAAAGGGTGCTTTGTGCGTCGGATATTGAAGAATGTCTGAAAGTGACGATTTGGGGATGAGAATGCGTTGACATGCAAGACATGCTGCTGCTGTACATGTTCATACATGATTTAACCCCCGTAGCAGATCTATACGGGTGGAGCTGGGGAAGGTGGAGGGTTTCTGAAAGTGCGCTGCACACTGCTAACAGCAACACACCGCTATTCGTTTGAATATTGAGCCGCAGCTCATTGGCCGCTGATGCAACAGCAACCAATCAGCTGTGCTATGTAGATGACAATGCGATCACTACCAAATGAGTTAAAGACCTATCATCCTGCTCCATCTAGAGTTTCATGCCAGAAATTCTATCATGACAACCCTCGGGAGATTGGTATAGTAATAGAGATTGGCATGGTAATGGATATGGCAATGTTAATGTATTTGGTCTTGGCCAAAGTACAGAGACTTGCTACTGCCAATACATTCACAGACATTGCTGTGAGCATGTAAGACATGCTGCTGCTGTACATGGACATACTGTACATGATTTAACCCCCCAAATAAAGCAGGAGACAAGAGAAAAGGGCAGATCCCTCTTCAACACAAACATCTACATATTTGTAAAGCAACTTTTCACCCTACACAGTTGCATAGATTAATGGGAGAAATAGACAATACAGTAATGGCTGTTGAGGTTTTTTTTTTTTTTTTTTTTTTGCTTTAACCATCTCATCTATAGCTTAGACAGCTTATACTCACAGAGATACAAACAACAGACCATTTTTTGCTTCATAGACTCAACTGCATAATGCAAATTATGCTTAGTAAATCACTCCACAATACTATAAACACAACGCTTAGTTTCGCTGTGTTGATTGTTCTTTTAGATTGGCTCAGACACAACGAGCATCTGAATCAACCTCACACATTTAGCATACCTAATGAAAACATTGCTCTTGGAAATAAAACAATGCTTCATTAGTTATGCCGCTAAATATGGTGAACAACGTTTAAATCGCAAATGCTTATATCACTTTAACTGTTTTCATATGCTAACAGCGTATACAACAGCAATGACAATAGACCGCTGCTGCTGCTGCATGCAGTAAACACTGCTGCTTAAACGCTTTAGAGATTCATTTGTGCAACTGTTGACATGATGCTAGTTAAAACATTTCTAACAAAAAGCTATTTTAAAACTTTTAAAGATTGCTCCATTTAGGAATTTCTGTAAAATATTATTGCTGTATCACATTTGAAAATAATGTACCTAAACACTAAACCCTATTCTTAAACCTAACTGATAGTCTTAACAAAAGCAAATGTGAGATAAAAGCGCATTCACTGAAGCAACCATGATATTTTAACCTGTTTCTACAAGTTTTTGATCTCTTTTATTATTTCACGGGACTCATACCTGAGTCGCAAGTGCAGTGCTGTGCCAAGAGAGCTAATGAGAAAGTTCATTACTTCAGAAAACCACACATGAGGAGCTAGTTGTGTGATGCAGATGTCAAAATGTATTTTACAAATCATGCACTATGGCAAAATGTCAAGGTCATGACACAGGAACCACACAAAATATTAAATGCCTTTATTAAACGATAATCTGCCCTTGTAAATTGTAATCATACGTTGTGTGTTTTACTACCTCTCGTATTCATTTCAGATGGAATCTGCAGTGAGTTGTACGTATAGGTATGTTTTTGGAGATTTGCAAAAATGTAAATTGTTTTACAGTTTTTCTCAGTCGCTTTGGTGCATTTCTCACATCACTATTTACATTTGCACAACAGTTAGTTCAACCTCCACAACATTTAGTCATTTGTGCACATCATAGTAGCAGTTTCTCATTCCTTCCAACAAATTGCAAATGCTTTTGGACATGCATCAATTGCTTTCATACAACTCTCTGCTGTTTTATAACATTATCATTTGCTTATGTCATGTCAGTCAAAATTAACTATACTTGTGAATGCTGAATAGTCATTCCATATAAAACTAATAGTCCTCATTTCATTGCTTGAGTCATTACATACAAAAATGTTGAACTAGTTGTCAAAATCTGTCAAGCAAATTTTACACATTTTTTTATAATTTTTTTTTTTTTTTTTTAAATTCTGAAAATGTCTCCTAAATTGAACAATTTCTCTCAGGTGAATCTCAGCTTTCACTGATGAGGAACGTCTGGATGTGCATGAATGATTACAGTACCATGTATGTTGTATGTTCAGTTCCAATATGTACTGCAATATTGTTTACAGTTGTGCACAGCTCTACCCAAAGGGAGTTTATGTTTGTTGTAAATAAGGGTGCATTTTTTCTTTTTCACAATGCTGTGAGCAAATTAGAATTGCAAAGAGCATATGCAGTAAAAATGTGAAACATACATATTGTACTCTTGTCTTGTACTCGGTTACCTCACTAAATACAGCAATGTGTAACTTTACTGTATTTTTCAAATGGCTGTGCAAATAGTATATAGTGCTGTCTTGAGCATTTTCAGGTAGTGCCACCAATAACTTTTTTGCATTGGAAAACATTTACAGGGTAAACTGTCATAATGAAAACATGACAAAGCCATTTGACTATCTTGTTCATAAACAATGGTGTCAGGACTTTTCATCTTGATGACACTGACACTTCCATTGACATGAATACTTGCTTTTGAGGAATGAGCTATCCATTTTGAGCAAGTGACACGCTTTTGCAGGTTATCAACTAGGTTTTGCAGTTTGTACTAATTGTTTTGAGAACTGCAATAACTGTTGTGCAAATGTAAATAGTGATGTGAGAAATGCACCAAAGCGACTGAGAAAAACTGTGACAGTGATAACTGTCAATCATCTACACAAGATTACTAACAGTTGGTCCAGCTCCAGGCATTTTCACAAACACAGGATAAAAAAGAAAAACATTTCTCGCATGCACCTTGGCTTATTGTAAGGAACCCATGTCGGAGAAAACTTTTTTAATGCTTTATATTCACTCTTATATTTCTGTCTCTTTTGTCTGTCTCTTTGTTAATTATCTCATATGTAAGTGGATTGTGAAGAGTGAATATCATCAAACAGTTAATCACATTTTTATTTACTTCATGTTTAAATTTACGGTGTAAAATTTGATGATAGGCCAAGCTAATGTGAAGCATCAAACAATGTTCAGACCTGCAGGCGGTCTGAAAGTCTGAGGAGATTTTCTTTTTTCATCAAATGTAGTCTCCTATTTCAAACCCTTCATTGCCCAATCAGACCGTGCATGTGTGTGACAGACGTGTCTTTCAGCTACAGCTGTGACAGACCCTCATGGGCAGAACTACACGCTGTGACGATACACGTACAAACCCAACACAGGCTTTTCAATTTCGGACGGTACGGCACTAATACCCGGCAGAAATGTTCTTCCATTAATCTCTCTTTCATGCTTTTAATTATTCAACATAAAGTCTGAATATGACAGACACATTAAATCTGTCGCATGTAATGACTCCTCAATTAATTTTGCTTAAGAAAACATTAAGCTTTGTGCTTTAAACTCTTGTGCAATGACGTGCTTAAGGGAAAAGATCTTGCTGTTGAAAAGTAATTACAGAGTTCTCACAGACAGCATGTGTGAATGTGTGACATTCTGTAAAACTTGACTTTTTTATTTATTTCAGATTTATTGATTGATTGAACTTTGTTGTCCTCCAATGTGGAAATTCTCATTTGGCTTCTCATTAGACACCATAAACACTGTAATAATAATCCTCTGAAGGTGAGTTGCAGTAAGAACCCAAGTGCAGTTTTATTAAAGGGTAACTAAACCCTAAACCAACTTTTTTTTGTTAATGATCTGTAAGAATGGGGCTTTATTAGTGCTGCTCATTGATTCGAGTAACTTTTTTGACATTTGGGTATAAAGTGTTTTAATTCTACAATATATGGTGTAAAAACGTCTGCCCTCGTTCAGGTTGAACGGTGGCTACTGCAGTTGAATTTTCCTATTGGATGTTTGCGGTACTGCGTGACGTAAGCGGTACTGCGTGACGTAAGCAGGTTCCAGCTCACCACGCCCTTGGTACGAGCTACCACGCATAGTATTGCATCAGTTAGGATAGCTTCAAGTTAGCGTAGATTTATCTGTATTTAGTACAGTGGTCAGGAGGGTATGTAGGTGTAGTGTTGCTGGTTGCAACAGCACTGCTGGACTGCATAGCTTTCCAGCAGACTTGGAAATTAGGCGCCAGTGGTTGCATGCACTTGCGGCGTCTTGATGTGAGTGATCATATACAGTATATTTCAATCACAACTTATGGTTAGGCTAAAGTTAATCCTTTGGGGTCGACAAACGCGCCGGCGCATTTTGCTGGATTTTTTCACATAGCGGCAGAATATGAATATGCCTACAGAGAGCGCGCGCTATTGACATCAACTCGATAAAACTCATCAGATGCACAGATGTACTTTACGTCGTCTTGCGATCCTGTGAGTCACTCTCCATTTTAGAGTCTGACAGCAGCTGTCAATTAATCCGTCACTGCGGGTCTCAGGTGCACGCCCCCCCCCCCCCGCTCAGCCCTGCCCTCGGTTCATCCCCTCTATCTCCGCTGGGGTCTGCCCACTTTTCCAGCATTTTTCAAATATTGCCAGTGGGTGTAGTCAGGCTCTGACCAGGGGTTTAGTTACCCTTTAACATTGTTGTGAACAAAATAAACAATAAATGAAGACTTGACTTGACTTGACTTGACTTGACTTGACTTGACTTGACTTGACCCTGAACAGAAACATAAACATGAACATAAACTCACCAACAATGGTTACACGAACAAAGTTAGACAAGAGACAATAGGCGCGTTTCCAATACAGATTTGCGCAAAACTTTTGCGATTTTTTCTAAATATCAACAAAAAACGATTGCAAAATGACGGCGTTTCCATTAACCGATGTTATGCGACTAAAACTACATTTTTTCCTCCCGTGATAAGTAAAATCATTCCAAAAACCATGGCAACGGACGTTGGTAGGATTATGTATATCCCAGCCAGTGCACTAGCCATTATTATTAATTGAAGGAGATGTATGTGTTTTCCAAGCATTAATGGTAAGGAACGACCCTTATTATACTTGTGAGCGGCACATATGAGGTGTTTCTGGGTGTTTCTCCCTCATATCTGCTTTGAGGTCTTGACTGTGGCATTTATTTGAGGTTTAGAATCCATTATTCCTGTAATTATTTTGTCTTATATGAATTTAATATAGAACTCTGTCTAGTATTCTGTCCAAACATACCGCGTCATCTACGTCAGGTGACCTGTAAATGCGCAAAAACTGTTTCCATTGCAGTTTTGTGAAATATTACTTTTTCGAATTGCCTGAAAAACCACCTCATGCGAGCGTAAAAACTTTTTTGCGATAAATGGGAGTTTTTGCGAAATTGATGTGTTTCCATTGGGCGTATTTTCAATTCGCAATTTGAAGGGTAATGGAAACGTGGCTAATGACTGGCAAGAATCACCTGTGAACAATCAAACAATGAACCAATGAGAATGTTATACATAAAACAAGGGAACCAATCAGAACATAACGGAAAGCCTATGACATGATAACATGATGGAATAAAGGATCACATGACAAGGAACCAGGAAACCTAGACTAAGCCATAAATAAAAGACATGAAAACATAAACGTGAACCAAAACCCAAAACAGATGTGACAAACACATACACAATTAAGACACAAACAATAATCATAATCATACAAAATTTTAAAAACAACCACCCAAAAAAGTAATCATTCTCACAAAAGAAACTTACTCTCACTTAATTCTATTCAGTATTTTAACTGCTACTGGTATAAAAGAGTGTCTGTAAACATTAAGAACTTTGGGGACCTACCTTCTTCCAGATGGAAGTGAGTGTGTTGAATTGGATGTAGCCTTGTTGCTCTTCCGTGTATTGACAGTGGATACAGTTTATCAAGCTGTTTGCTGATGTCCTATTGTTTTTTTCTTTCAGTCATTCTTTCTATCCTGTGCAACTTATTTGTATTCATTACTCGCAGTTTTCCATACATTCAATTCCATTCGTACATATTAAACACTAAAATACTTTCAACATGGCTTTTATATACCTTGTCCAAAACTGATTGACTAATGTCAAATCTCTTCAATTTCTGCATTAGAAACATCATTTGAGTTCTACAATCATTCTACAATCTCAACCGAAACCTTGTATCCAAATATGTTCCCATATATTTAAAACTTTCCACAATCTCAACAGCCAAATCATTTAACTTTAATTTCCCTAACATGTGGTATTCACTAGAATTAACATTAAAAATCATCCCTTTTGTTTTTCTACACTGATTTGCAAAGCACTCAATTTACACCAATCTTCAAGGTCCATCATGTTTTTTAAAATAAGTTTGCTCATTCAATAATTTAGTTTCGCCAAGAACATGTCATCTGCATGCTTAAAAAGACCAGCTCTATTACTCTAAATTTTGGTAAATATTGGTGTATATATATATGAATTATGGTACATGATGAGTGACAAATAAAACTGGTATGATGAATGGTTTAAATGACAAATACATGACTAATAATTATGTTTAATTTAGAGAACATTGCTGTCTATAAATTCAGTATTTTACATTCTTATATTGAGAACAGGGCTTGTTGTCAGGTAACTTTAAAAAATGGAAAGTTTTAAAGTCAACCCAACTAATAGCACAAAGCACCACAGAATTTCTCAAATCCATTGCTAATATTGGTTACACTTTATTTTAAGGTGACATAGTACTTTCTCAAATAAGTACTGATAATAGGCTATTAATTAACTACATGTAGGCTAATATAGTGTTACGCTTAGGGTTTGGGGTTACACGACTACATGTACTTACTATATAGGGAAGGATTAGGATTTGGTTGAGGGTTAGTTGCATGTAATTATGCATACTTCTCTGTTATTACTATGTTAAGTACATGTAACATATGTAAAAAGAACACTGTACAATAAAGTGTTGCCTGATTTGGTTGAGGGTTAATTGCATGTAATTATGCATTTTATGTTATTACTATAGTAAGTACATGAAGTAACGTGTAACTACGTCACCTTAAAATACTGTGTTACCCTAATATTTACTGATGGTTTTTTTTTCCCCCACCAAAACGATGTCACTTCCTGGAGGATGATGTCACAAAACTTTCTTAATTTTCACAGGTCTCAATGTTATGGAAGCTTGTTTCCGCCACAGAATAAAAATTAAAAAAGGTAATTGCGACTTTTTATCTCACAATTCTGACTTTTTTTCTCACAATTGCGAGTTTACATCTCGCAATTCTGATTTCATAACATGCAACTGGGAGATATAAAGTCAGAATTGCATGATAAGAAGTCACAATTGCGTGATATAAATTCAGAGTTCTGAGATATTAACTCGCAATTCTGAGGAAAAATGTTTTCCTTAGAATTAGACTTTATAACTCGCAATTGCGAGTTTATATCTCACAATTCTGAGAAAAGATGTCAGAATTGCGAGTTTATATCTCACAGTTGTGAGTTTATATCTCGCAATTGCGAGTTTATATCTCACAATTCTGACTTTATAACACGCAATTGTACGTTTATATCTCGCAATTGTGACTTTATAACACGCAATTGTGACTTTATATCATGCGATTCTGACTTTATATCTTGTTGCGATTCTGAGAAATAAAGTCAGAATTGTGAGATGTAAACTCGCAATTTTGAGATAAAAAGGTGCAATTATCTTTTAAAATGTTTCATTATGTTGCGGAAACAAGCTTCCATACAATGTAAAAGAAGGGGACACGGAAAAAAATATAGTATTTTGTCCAATACATTAATACATGATTGGGACATTTAAAAGTGCACTGCACAGGAAGCAGCACACCATTCTACATAGTCTAACCAGCACAGACCTAAATTAATCATGATTAGAAGCGTTTTCCCACCTAATACTGGTGATTAATGATAATTCCACACAGCACACTTATGCAATACATAACATGTGTTAAAATGAGCCACAATTGTCTGAGTTCAGACTGTAATTAAATTAATTAAGGAATAAGCAAGTGTTTGACCGAAGAAATACTCCAGGGTTTGTTGAGTTCCGGAGACCTTTAGTTCAAATCCTGAAGGAGTTTGATTCTCGAGGCCAATTACAGCTTAACAATGTCACCAGGTCAAGATCACAAACTCGTTTTGTACAAAGTGAGAAAGAAGACATTTCTGAGGGTGTGATTGCGACACAGGTTCATTATTAAACTTGGCAAGAGAAGAATCGCTCCAGTGAGGTGATCCAATTTCAGCCAGTAAGACACCTATGAAAATATGAACACTTGCCACAACAGAAGAAAGATTCCCTCATGTAATTAGCCTACGTATTAATTTATTGGAAGCCAGTGCTTTCTAAACAGACTTAATTATATACTTACACTTAATTATATTTGGTTTGTTTTAGAGTCACAGATGGAAAAACATATTTATTTTGGGAGATAAAAGTCCACCTGGGACAGAGAGAGGTCTCAGCAGGGCTGTGAGCCGTCTGGTAGGAATTTACTGGATTAGCTCAGTCACTAAATGTGAGATGAACCGTGTTGTCAATCAGCCCGAGGGCTCAGAAAGAGAGCTGGCGCTGTCAATCAAAGCCTGGCCTTCAATCGCTTCATTCAAGAAGCCTCTAGAATTCACTGCCGATGAGGCCCGCCAGGACCGAACAACTCACTGCAGATTCACAGCTCAGTTCTTTTCTTTTCTTTTCTTTTCTTTTCTTTTCTTTTCTTTTCTTTTCTTTTCTTTTCTTTTCTTTTCTTTTCTCCAATTTCACTGTTTCAATTTTCCATACATTCCAAAAGAAAGAATTAACAAATAAGCAAACAGATAAAATGTTCTAAATAGAAGCAGTCAAGTAACTTTTATAAGAAAAAACAGCAAAAAATGTTAATCGATTTTTGCTGTATTCCTGTATTTTTATTATTAGTATAGTTATATATATTAGTACTTATAGTATTTTTAACAGTCACCATAAATTGCTAAATTTGGTTGAACTTTGCCAATTAAGGAAAATCATTTCCAAACAGTTGGAGCATGTTGAGATATTATCATTTGAAATTAGTCTGTACACTCAAAAAAGTGGATTGTTCAATGAACATAATTAAATTAAGCTTTCCCACACAATTAGTTTAGGTCCGTACAACAAGACTGAAACAAGTTATTTTAAACAAATAATGTTTTGTTGAATTCCAACTTAAGATGTAAGTGTTATATTGTATAATAACTAGCAAAAGCTTTTTTTAGGATGCTAAAGATAGTCATGTTTATTATTATTATATGTAACATACAGGATGAGCAAAAAGAAGAGGTACTGGCATGTGCACAAAAACACACAAAATTGCATTTAATTTCAACATTTTCTCTTCTGGTTCATAGTATGGAAGTCAATACCATCAATAGTTAAAAATATATTCTTCTGTGTTTAGCATTAGAAAGAAATTCATAGAGGTTTGGAACTTGAGTAAATGATGACAAAAATTTCATTTTTGGGTGAACTATCACTTTATCTTGTTTTAATTAAGTAAATTTAACAAGCAGCAAAAAATATTTTTACAGTGTTTATATTTTAACTTGTTTTTAAATATGCTAAATTAGTCTGCAGAATTAACCAAAAAACACTGATTTAAATGTGTCATTTAATTCTATTTCCAAGACCAAAATGTTATTAGAAAATCTGCTATTACAGAAAATTATGAAAATACAAAAGTCTTGAAACGTTATAGCTAAAAATCTAATGAAATATTTGGATTGACACCTTTTTTTGGAAATGTATTTTGTATTTTTATAATTGTCTTACTATCAAATTTCCATACAAAAATGTCAATCAAAATATTGCATACACTTTTTTAGCTGTAACAAGTTATTCAATGAGATTTCTTTGTAGAAGCCAAAAGGCTTATTTAACTTTTTTATTATTATTATTGCAGCCACAGTCCAGTTTCCAGAGGGAAACATTTGTAATGATCAATTTGGTGCATTCAGTCGACTATGTGTGTTCATGTGTGTTCATCATGATTTGTATATTGAATATGTAACATTTTTAAATACTGTCACCTTTTTATTGTTTCATCATAGCTGATTTTAATACAGCATTGCCACAGTTCCTGCATTATTATCAGGATTATCATTATCATAATTGTCCCGAATGTTCTGATAATCTGAGCACGGCAGATAAAGCACATGCCTATCCAGCATTTGCGTTCTTGCAAATCAGAAGCAAAAAAGAAAGAAAGAAAGAAAGAAAGAAAGAAAGAAAGAAAGAAAGAAAGAAAGGACCAACAGCGGGTTTGTCGAATGTTGTTGTGCATTCCGTGCAGCAGGGGTGTTTGGAATAAGTTCCATGAAGTCATTGGTCTTCCAGATCTGTGTGTGACACCTCATGCCCCCCAGTGCAGTCTATTTAGCTGCAGTTCTGATCAGCATCTTTATACACTATCAGCCCTGGGCTGCAATTTCTGCAGGATGCTTTTATAAATGAACATAATCAGAGGTGAGCCGGCACTCTCTGATTGCAGCAGGAAACAGAGCTGAGAAACTTTACTGGATTATCATGCCACTTGAGAACTGAGCACACACACACACACACACACACACGTGCTACCACTGGCCTACAATGCAGTCCTCTTGCTATTGGCATTCGGCGCCTGCACTTTGTCTTATTTCACTAAAATAATATAATTGTCCCTCATTTTATTGCTTGTAAAGCCATCTCCTTTCTGCAGGCGATGTAGGTGATCAATGTACCGTCTAAATGAATCAATTCTTGCAGGAATACTGTTTGTTTGGAAAATGATCCTGACCAGGACAGGGGGGACGATTGTGCTTGTATTAGTTTAGTGGCTTGGGTTTTCATGTTCGCCCACAATGCATCGGAAATGACTCCATTTTTCATGTTATGAGTATTTTATACAGCAGCCTCTCCATGTAATACACTATATAAGTCATTACTTAAATAGAATAAATAGACATGTTTGTTAGTTTTGGCATGCCATGAGCCCATCGGCCTTCACTTGAGCTATGAGAGGAAATAAGAAGCCAGTGAACTAGCAGCACTGAAGTGCCATCAGCTTTACACAGACGCTTATCAGAGCAATTGTAACAGTGACATGCAGACTGATGCTTTATCTTGTGTTAATTCTGCATGCGGGTTATATGGAGGAAATCTGTCATGATTGGACTATCAGGAAAACTGCGGTGAAATACTTAAATGTGCTTTTGGAGAGTGCACTCGGAAAAAAATGTAATTAAAACATCAGTGTGGAGGTCAGACTTGTAATGGTCAACCTATATGAGATTTTTGAATGACAAATACTGATAACTACAGAGTGGAAAGGCAATTGAGTGCTGTAATGCAGGTTACGATTAATTACAATAAATGTATATCTATATCAACATTTTTTTTTTTTTTTATCACTAAAATATATATATATAAAAAAACAGAAATTTATGTTAACAAGGCTGTTCGGTATTTTTGAACTTGAATGCTTTAGTTAATCAGTCAGGTGGAAGGAGGTATCTGGTATCTTGGTCAAATATCAGCAGATTATTCAGCTTTCTGTTTTTATTACTCACATTTATCTGTTGCTTTGGATAAAAGTCTCTACAGAATTAACACATACACAATGTATATACTATCTCCTTTAGTGCAACAGCTCTTTATACATTCATACATGAAAAAAGGTTAAAAAAAGGTTCCATTTGTTAAAATTAGTTATTGTTTAACATGAAGTAACAATGAAAAATATTTCTAAAGCATTTATTAATCTTATTTAATGTTCATTTTAAAATTTACTAATATATTACCAAAACCAAAAGTTGTATCCGTTAATATTAACTAATAATGAACAGTTGTATTTCCATTCATTAATGTAAACAAAGATGAATATATATTGCCTTATTGTAAAGTGTTACCGAAATAAACTGTGCTAAACGCAAATAAACAATTAAATTCATGCATACTGTACATACATACATTATTGCACACAGTTTGGATAGCCAAATAAATTGGCATATCACTTTAAAAGAAAGGAGAAAATGTTTACCATATTTTTTTGTTGTTTATGTCAAAAGCTGTGCGTATTTTGGGTAGAATTCATTAGTCACTTTGTGTTACTAATCCTAATACAATATTTAACCCATGTGTTTGTTCCATGTGTTGTGATAAATTACAGTATTACTGATGGTTGATGTTTGCATGTTTAGAAAAAAATGACAGCTTTTCTGTTCAGCTCATGTCATGTTCATTTTGCATAGTTTATGCTAATATTAATTGCTGGATTTTGAGGATTCTTTTGTTACATTTGCACTATAAACAATGCTGTTGAGTTATCACTAGATTTCCAACGTTAAATGTGCCAAAAGCACTAAAAGTGAGCATGTCATTTTGATTAAGCCTTATTAACATATCCAATTCAAATGAGTAAATACATAAAAATGGCTAGAGATATGAATACTTAATGGTTTGCTCTTGCGTTGCATCGCACATTAAAATGACATAAAGTGTGCTTTATTCAAACAGCCACACAAACACTGTACTATACTATTGTTTTACATGATGTAAAACATTTGCAGTTCTATCCTCACCCTCCCTCTCTATCACACTGCACCGTGAGTAGCACAGGAAGTGAAACTGTAACTCAAAGTTCACATGTAATTGGTTACGGTCACGCTACCCAAACAGGAAGGAATCTGTAACTGATTAGAATTCTTCCTCCTGCAATAATAGTCCCAAAATTAATTATACTCCGGCTCTATTCCCACTATTGCTTTTCCTGTTTTGAAGCTGTTTTATAGAGCACAAATCCCCAGGCCGCAAAGCCAACGGACAGACATCCATCACCAGATCAGACAGATGGACAATATACTCATGAAACACACTGGGCTCATGGGTTAGTTCATGTTATGTTTATGTTATGAAGCAATATTCATGAGAAGTTCTGTACTGGATCATGTGACTCTAGAATGCACATTTATCATAAAATAAATAAATTAGTAAGTGCATGTGTCTTGAGTTACAGTGTGAGCAGGAATAGCCAGTTGTGTCAGTAGATTGTCAAATCATAAACTCTTGACTGTTACATAGTAAAACATATTATGCACATAGTATGTTAAATATGAATCTGAGTCAATCAATCTTTTTTTTTTTTCTTTTTTTTTTTTTTTTTTTGAGAATTGTGACCTGAGATTATTGTATTGTTCTCACATCCTGGCTGCAATAATCAGATTGCAATGGAAATGCGAACAAGATTTATGATGACGGGCTGGTTTGGGAATGTGAAAATGCTCTTCCTTGTAATGAAGTACTTTTGGTCCTCAAAGATATAAAAAATCAACATGAACATGCTTTTCACAGTCAAATGGTAAATCAAATACATATTTGAAAAAAAAAAATATATATATATATATTTATATCAAAAATATTAAACAACACAAACAGAAGAAGCAGTATTAGGAAATTGCTCATGTACAATATAGATTTCTGAATAAGTTTTGTAAATTATATTGAGATAAACAAGTGTTATAATTGCACATACAAATAATTCAACTAAAAATGCACATAATCTTACAATTATGACCTATATAACATTTTCAATAAAATGTTAACCACAATATACAAAATACAATACAATATCGAATACAAAACCACAATATCGAAAAACACAAAAGTACAGTATTGCTAATTACATTCTTTATTGTCTTTATTGTCACAAGTACATTTCATATTACAGTTGTAAAATAGAAATTAAACATACTTGATAAGCAAAATTAACAATAGTTTGAGATACTTAAAACATATTTCATTAAATTCATCTTTAAAGTAATATTCACTTTTTTGGATATATAATTGTTTTAAATATTTAAATATTTTGCTTAAATATAATATGAATATAAAGTAATATAAATACATTAGTATGATTAAATATCAAAAGCTATTAGCATGTCAAACATGTCTTTCACATTAAACTGTTTACTATTTATTATCTGTTTACTAAAAACTTGTGATAACATTTTACAAGGTCTCATTTGCTAACACAAGTTAATGTATTAATTAAAAAGAACTAACAATGAACAATACATTTGTTACAGTATTTATTAATCTTTGTTAATGTAAGTTAACTGTGAAGTTAACCAAACTTGTTTTCTAAAAACATTTTTTTTAAATGACAACAGTAACAAAAATGACACAAAAAAAACTTGAAATGACAATGTTTAGCACAATGAAATCTTTGCAATAACATAACAGATTAAATCATGTAGTTGTGCTTAATGTTTAAAAAAAAAAAAAATGTTTTACATACATGTAAACATCTGCAAACATCTCAAGGTCTATATCTGAGCTACACATGTAACATGAATCAGATTGTCAGAGATAACAGGTTATTTTAGCTGTCGTATGCTGATTTTACAAAAACAAACCATCATGTTTCCATTTCCTGTATATTACAGAAGCACTTATGTTAACAAAAAGACATTTTAGAACATTTATTTCATCTCACACAGCATTGAAAATCATCACTTACCGATGCTTTACTTTACCTAAACAGCTCTTTCAGAATGTGTTGTCTGTCATTCGGGTTGAAAATTGGAGAATGGTTTGGAAATTGGAACCATCTCGAATGCAGTCCTGGAGAGAGGAAAACAAACTTAAATGAGATCATGCCTGCCAAGACGCATTTCACCAAAGGGCAGAAAGGAAGTAGGAGATAACGCAAAGGAGAAGCCAATTAATGCTGATCTGTTAAGATTGTTTTGTATATTGTGTGCCCGCGTGTGTGTGTGTGTGTGTGTGTGTGTGTGTGTGTGTGTGTGTGTGTGTGTGTGTGTATGTGTATGTGTGTGTGTGTGTGTGTGTGTGTGTGTGTGTGTGTGTGTGTGTGTGTGTGTGTGTGTGTGTGTGGTCCTGGTATTCCCTACGTTACGGGGACCAAATGTCCCGGAAACAGACTTTTTTTTTTATCCACATGAGAAGTTTATAAATCATAAAGAATATTCTTTTTTGAAAATCAAAAATAGCAGACAGTTTTCTGTTATGGGTAGGTTTAGTGTACGGGGATAGAATATACCGTTTGTACAGTATAAAAACTATTATGTCTATGGAATGTCCCCATAAAACATGGAAACCCAACATGGAAATATTTGTGTGTGTGTGTGTGTGTGTGTGTGTGTGTGTGTGTGTTAATGGCATTCAAATATAAAATAATTTTGATTAATGTTCTCGCTCTCTAAAAAAAAAGTCCCTATCAGTAATTTTTTCCCCCCCATCTTAATTATTACTCCGTGAGAAAATAAAAGGTGTAACTTTGAGAAGGTTTTATGTCTCTGCTGTTGTTGTTTGTGTCAAGAGATTATATTCAATTGCCAGTCTACCATAATGTGTTTTAGATGTGGTACACCACAAATCCATTACTCATGAGATATTAGGAGTATTGAATTGCAGTGATGAATCTTAACAAGTTCAACTTTTACTTCAAAGAGATACAGACGGGTCATCAGAGAGACACATGATGACAGACTATATCTTATATTAACAGTAAAAGACTAAATTAAAATCAGTATTGCATATGAACTATGGTGGTCAGCAGATTAAACAACAACAACCGCTACAACTAATATAGGCTCTAATAGTTAGTATATATTATATATATTAGTAGTATATATAGTATATATATATAGTATAGTATAGTAATATAATAGTATATATATTCAATTGTGTACATATATATATATATATGTACACACAGTATAAACATAACTGTAACACCATCAGGAGTCAGTTTGTGTTTTGCACCATTCCTGCCTTTGTTGTCATAGTAATTAATTTGATTCTGTCATTGAGTTCAGGTGTGTGTGTGTCTCATTATCTCCCCTATTTAAGTTTAGTTCAGTTTGTGTGTGTTTGTCGAGTCTCGTCTCTATGTGTACGTTGTTATGTGGAATGTCATTGGATTTACCTTGTGGATTATTAAAGAATGTTAACCTTTATCATCTTCTTTGAGTGTTTAGTCTCTCACCTCACAACTCGTGACAATAACTGATAACTGCATTACATATTAATATTTTTGAAGAAGAAAATTTGAGTGTTAGGGTTATGCAATCATTTCATGGCAGTTCATAACTTAAGTTTTCACGAGATGGTGGTTAATTTATATGTATTTGTACAATCTCATTCATATGTTTTTGTACAATTTAGATGTGGTCCTTCACAATACTTTCAATATAATCATACGATTTTTTTCCCATCGTCAGGTTTGTATGAAAGCTTGTTTCCGCCACAGAATAAAAAAATAAAAAAGGTTATTCTGACTTTTTATCTCACAATTCTGACTTTTTCATCACAGAATTGTGTGATATAAAGTCGCAATTGCGAGTTATAAAGTTAGAATTGCGTGATATAAAGTCGCAATTGTGTGTAATAAAGTCAGAATTGCGTGATATACACTCACAATGCTGACTTTTTTCCCCAGAATTGAATGTTTACATCTCGCAATTCTGACTTTAGACTATGCAATTGGGAGATAAAAAGTCAGAACTGCATGATATAAGGACGCAATTGCATGTTAAAGTCAGAAATGTGAAATATTAACTCGCAATTCTGAGGAAAAAAGTCAGTCTTGGATTTTGGACTTTATAACTCGCAATTGTGACTATATCTCGCAATTCTGACACACTGTTAAAAAAACAGTGAAATTTACGGTAAAAAAACGGCAGCTGTGGTTGCCAGTATTTTACTGTAAAATTACATGTAATGTTCTGTGAGCGCTATAACAGTTTTTCACTGTATATAGTAAGGGTACATACTGTTAAGCAATTAACATGTCTTTTCCGTTGCTTTTTTTACAGTTTTTTACCGTTAAAATTCTGAATTTTTTTTTTTTTTTTACAGTGTAGTTATGGCTTGGACCACTCTTTTAATACATGTCTATTTCAGTTTTTCAACTGTATGTTTTATCTCGACTATAAGCCATGTGGAAATCATTTGTTTGATCGCTTAGAAAAGTATGAGTAAAAGCTGAGCTCAGCAAGATATGATTTGCAGTATCATTAATGTCAGTGCCACATAAGGCACAACTTACACACTGAGGTTCTGGAATGGAGATTTGAACAAACACCTTTATTGTCTGTGGAAGATGAGAAACTGATAAATGGTTAGTTGTAGCTTTCTGCAGTCCTGCTACTGACAGTGATCGTCTTCAAAGTTCAGCTTATGTACATCTTCCTAGAGTAAGGATCCATCTTCACAAGAATCCACAGTGTTCAGTAATAAAAGATTGTGATTCCTTGAGTTCACATTGGTGGTGAAGAAAATGTGGACAGGTAAGAGTAGATGTGTCTGCTGATGTTGATTCTGTTTAACTTACTTTTACCCTCGAAGGTATTTAACCCAGTGAAAGTTACTGAGAGACTGTGATCAAGATCCGCACGGCACGCCAGAGGATACCACCACTGTCAGGAGACATGAACATAGACAGGAACATGAGAACAAATGGAGCTACCAGCACCTGTCAGGAAGGAAGTATGTGCCCTACAGAGAAGAAAGACTAGACAGACAGGCCATCCGACTAACACACACACACTCTCTCTCTCTTCTATCGCCCGCTACCCTTCGTCAACTTTGACACCAAAGGGTTCTTGTGTCAGACGTCTATTATACACACATGTTCTCTCACAATCCTTTATTTCCATGATCTGACAGTGTGAGCTTTCATTGAACATTGCAATACATTACTTTATACTGACAACATTTATTCTGCAGAAATATATTAACAATAACAAATTGATCAAATTGAGTAAATATGGCTACACTTTATTTTAAGGTGCACGTTACAGTGTAATTAGACATTTAAGTACTGAGTAATATTAACTGCATGCACTTACTATAGGGTTAGTATTAGGATTAGGGTTTGGTTCAGGGTTAGTTGCATGCAATTATGCATCATTTATAGTTATTACTATAGTAACTGCATGTAACATATGTACATGTATTGAATTATATTACTAGGTAATTATTTGTATAATTACACTGTAACAAGGGCATCTTAAAATAAAATAAAATAAAGTGTAACCATATATATAGAAGAAGTAGGCTATATATATATATATATATATATATATATATATATATATATATATATATATATATATATATATATATATATATATATACTGTCTGTGTGAAATGTAAAATTTATGAATATGGTCTAGTATGTACTACAGTTTTATTATTACTATTATCATTTAACATCAAAAGAAGCAACCTCTTAAATCATCCTTGATTCACGTGATTTTATTACATATCAAACTCTCTCTCTATTGATCAATACTGTAGTTCAACAAGTCAGGACATGACAAACAGAAACAATATTTGAGCATAACGTGATCAGAGTTTGTACTGTAAACGTTTTTAATGGAAGTTATTGGAAGTTATACAGTGCTGACATAAAATCTAACATTTTAAGATTAGGTAATTTGTGGGTTAGGATCTATTTGACAACCTCTGACTTACAGTATAGTACATTTGTATATACCATAGTTTAAAATGAAGTATGGTTGTTTAGTGCGCTACTCCCCATATTGTAGAACTACAGGAATCACAACTACTTACAGTCTGTTACAGGTTCAAAACTAATGAAGTATTGAGGCCCTTTTGAAGAGTGGGAAGAGTACAATATTTATTGCAAAATAATGATTCATTATTGCAGTGCTAATAAAATAAATACAGTAAAATACAGTACAAACTACAAATAAATCTGTTTTAATCAATGTTAAGTTAAAACATTCATCAATATTAAAATTAATCTTTGAACATCACTGTAATGGTTCTGTTCTGTATTGCTCTGTTTTATTGTTCTGGTTTGCCTGTGTTCCCTGTCATTGTTAAGTGATCTAGTTTCATAGTGCCAGTTTGTTTCTATATTTACTGATTAGTTTCACCTGAGCTTCATTTAGCTCCCTTTGTTTGCCTGTATATATACATTCCTAATGTATATATATAGTCCTCAGTTTCCTTTGTTTATGGTCCTGTGTCGTCAATGTTATCGTTATTATGCTGATTCTATGTCTGTGATCTCCTAGTTTTGATTATGATTAAAGGCTGTCTTTTGAATTCTACTCCTTCATCGTGTGATCACTGCAGCCAACGCGTGTCAATCATGCATGATGTTTTTATGTACAACATGTTGATATAATTAAATTCACAAAATGCAGGAGAATGATTAAATAATGTTTGTCTGGTTGTTCCATAAATCAATTAATTAATCAATCAATAAAGACATGTATTGTCTCCCATTCATATTAATTTAATTTATTATAAAAGGCTTGATGGTTATGGAAACCATTTGCTTATTCATTTATTTTGTTTGTTTTTAATAACTCTTTAGTGAAACGGTATCGGGGACATTCTATTAAAATGGTCTTGAGAAATTAAACACATTATTGAATGCATTAATGCATTATTAAATCGATAACAGTTTACAACAAGTTTTCTCTAGTAACATTAGTTAACATAAACCAAGGATGAACTAAACTTCAACAGCATTTATTAATCCTACTAATGTTTATTTCAGCATTTACTAATACATTATTAAAATGAAAAGTTGAATTTGATAACACTAGTTAATGCACGAACAAACAATGAACAGTTGTATTTTTATTAACTAATGTTGACAAAGATTAATAAATACTGTAACAAATGTATTGCTCATTGTTATTTAATGTTATTTAATACATAATGTTAATAAACGTGACATTGTAAAGTGTTACCCTAAATTCTTTAGTCTGTCATAAGAACTCATAAAATCTAGAAACATAACACATAGTTTGTAGTGTTTTAAGTGATAATTTCAATACATAATTTATGATTTCATATGGACTCGCTGCAGTAACATACTGGGTCATTTCTTAGAAGTGGTTAGGACTTAAATTTACACTTCATAAAATTATTCTGAATATTTTTCCACATTGTGATTCGTGTGTGTGTGTGTAGATGGCTCTCCGCGCTGATGTCCCACCGTGAGATGGAGAAGGCTTTAAAATACTGTCTGTGTGAAATGTAAAATTTATGAATCCCCCCCATGTCCCTGCTTGATTTATGTGAAATAATAATACACTATTTAATGCTTAAACATGGCTGCGAGCAATCCGTGGCTATCAAGATGTACAATGGAGTAATGGCTGCAAAAGACAAATCACCCTGTGCACTGAGAATGCTTGTTTAAAGGTGCACGGCAGATATATTAAACTATATGTAATTGTACACTAACTCCACGCTGTAGGCAGAGAGAGACAGAGAGATGCAGATGGTCATTAATATAGTGAGAGTGAGAGAAGGGGGTGGACACATCTCAGACGGGCTCATCTCTCACCAAGCCGTCTGCAGACGTCTGTTTACTTTCAGTGAGGAAACTACATTTCTATATATATAAAAAAAAACTTGGTCACACTTTATATTAGGTGTCTTTAACTTACATTAATAAAATCTTTGGTATAATGTACTTATTGTGTTCATGTTTTTTTATTGCAAAACACTTGCTGTTTTTGAGATGGGATACGGGTAAGATGAGGGACAGGTTTGGTGGTATGGTTAGGTTTAAGGGTGGGTCAACAGTGTAATTATAGATGTAATTAAAGAAATTAATTACAGCTGTAATTACATGCAGGCATTTTGAAATATACGTACATTGTAAAAACATGTATGTACACAATAAGTGCATATAAAGACACTTAATATAAAGTGGCACCAAAAACTTTTATCACTTAGAACCAGTGTGAAAAATGTTTTTATATAGACATACAAAATGTGTATTTTTTAAAAACAATATTTAACAGTTTATTCCAAGTTCAAACATACACTGTAAAAAAAATTGCTGTAGTTTTGCAGCTGTTTGCCAGTAACTTACTGTAGATTTAAATTGATGTTATTTACTGGCAACAGTTTGTTCAAAGTTAAATGAACATTAAACATTAAGTCTTTGTCTTTACAGAATAAAACTATAAAATAACAATCTAATGCAAAGCATTCTGGGAACCAGAAATCTTCATCAACCCTTTTCTGTTTTGTTTTTTTCCTTCAGATTTTGGTTCCCAGAATGCTTTGCATGAGGCTGTTATTTTAGTTTTATTCTGTAAAGATAAAGACTTGTTAATGTTTAATGTTCATTTAACTTTGAACAAACTGTTGCCAGTAAATAACATCAATTTAAATCTACAGTAAGTTACTGGCAAGCAGCTGCCAGTAATACTGTAATTTCTACAGATATTTTTTACAGTGTAATAATGCACAAACACAGGCACAGGATGTATGCGATTTGACATCTGCCATCTTTGCTCAAAGAAAACATCAGGATTTTAAGCCAATTTTAGAGCATTTCAGAGCCTTCAAAAATGGCACTGTGAGAACAGTATATAATGTAATGTAATATAATACTTGTGTACTTATGACATTTGGGACAAATGAGCTGTGCACGTTAACCAGCAAAACTTTGATCATTTGATAGTTATGGCATGTCCTGGTATTCTTGCACATATTGTGCAAAAGTTACCAAATTTACCAGCTTTAATTGGCTTGAGTTGAAGTAATTGTTAACGTTGTATAGTTGAAGTTGGTAAGCGATTTTATTGTCTATTTATTGTCTTGTCTATTCTCCACTGTAAGTGCAGTGTTGTATATATGATATTTATTTGTTTTTACAGACAGAGGGATGAGGCAGAATATTTTTTTCTGTGGTAAATGACAGCATGCCTCAGACGTTGAACAAAAGTTGTGTTAAACCCGGTACATTGTTTAAAGAAAAATACTTTACGTCTGACACCACTGTCACAAATAAAGTAAAGGCGCAATTCAAAAAGCAGAGACACAAAATAAGAAAAATACATTAAGCACAACATTTTTTGACTAAGCTTTTATTTAGTAAGAAGGGATATTACTAAAACTTTCCCAATGCTGGGAAGTAAGAATATAACACAAAATCACTAAATAAAGAACAATGTCATGAAATTACACTACGTCAGAAAAATTATTCTGATCTGAAATCTGATACTGATTTATGGATCTGTTTTGCTTAATTAAACATCATTACAGTAAGTAACTTCCCACAGATTTGGGCTATAAAGAGTTGAGTTACTTTGTTGTGCAGTTTGTGGGACAGTTTATCAGACCTCAGGAAAGTAAACAGTGTAATTATGAGCCCATAAGAAAACCACAGACAGAACTCTGAACACTGTGTGATTATACACAAACACAGGTGATGCACAAAATGGCTGTGTTCCAAAACCTAGGCATTTCAAGGAATCATAAGCACACTATCCAATTAGTGGATAAAGCGAAATGTTGATTATACTGTAAATAGCCACTTAAGTTCCATGTATTACCCAAAACAATGTGACTATTTTACCCAATATTTGAGTTTGATGTTAATTGTATGCTTATTAAGACATTTACAAGGGTTCTATATCATTTAGCATTAGTCTGTGAATGTGGTAACACTTTATTTTACAGTGTCATTGTTACATATTATGTTACATGTAGTTACTATAGTAATAACTATAAATTATGCATAATTACATGCAACTAACCCTGAACCAAACCCTAATCCTAATACTAACCATATAGTAAGTGCATGTACTTAATATTACTCAGTACTTAAATGTAATTACACTGTAACAACGACACCTAAAAATAAAGTGTAACCATGAATGTTATACGTGAATATAAATAGTTATATTATAAGCTAAATTGCACTTAATACTAAATTAACAACCTGTGGTGGTACATTCATCCATACATACACTGTAAAATGATTTCTCAAAGTTGTGATGAAAACAAAGACTATTATAGTGTTTTACATAGTATTTGAGTCTTTCAAATTTCTTGTTTGATTCAATGTGCTACTGGCTGTTTCTTTGTAATTATTTGTGAAATTTCCTATAGCGATTTCTGAGTGAAATTGTTTCAGGACAATTGAACACATTCAACATTTGGATAATTGTGAATATATTACGGGTTGCACAAGTCAAACCTCAATACAATGTGCCTCAGAAATCACCATTAGCCCACTTGTTTTTTTGGAATAGAGCCTATGTGTTCCTAAACCTCCCTGGTGTGTCTTTCCTCCTTCTTTCTCTGTTTTCCTGTCTTTATTTCTCCATGTCTCTACCTGTCCTTGCCAAGACAAACCTGCTAAAGCCGGTGATTGAAGCGCAGCTCTGACTCCAGTAAACCACAGGTGCTGAACTCTTCTGGCAAGTCATAAAACATCATATGCATGTTTTGTGCTGTCAGTGAGCTCTTTAATTTCATTTTCTTTTCTTTTCTTTTTTCTCTCCTTCCTGACCGCACGATTCATTCTGCAGTGTTTATGAGGGGGAGACATCCAGAGTGTCTTTCATGAAATCAGTCGTCTTAAAACTCCGAGGTCCCGCTGTGCCAGCTGAGGGGACCCGCCCCCCATACACCCTCCAGCCCAAAATGCCAATCCTCGAGCTGTCAATCAAAGCCACATTAAAGCAGCGTGACGTCACACAGCGGAGCGTTCTAGTCACTGGGAACACAGAGATGGCCCAGGGCAAAACTAAACAAACTTCCATTGCCACTTTGAACAGTTTAACAATGTGTCACTGTGTGGATAATCCCTGGACTGTGAAAAAGTGTATTATATTTTGATTCAACAATAATCATGTGTAAAAACATTGTGATACTTGCCATTGTGTTTTTACAAGAGTAAGTAACAGACACATTTCAACATATTTAGAAGTGTTTGCTTATGCAGGGTATTTCTCAAATATTAAACTCAGCAGGCTAAGGGTACGTGTACATGACAACAATGTACTAAAAACATGTACTTGTTTTTTGCGTACAGAAAACAACGTGTCAAAACGATTCCCGTTCACACAGATCCGCGAAAATGACTAAAAACGCTGTATTATGCATGCCAGGCCAGTAGTTGGCGATGTCACTTTGTAAAGAAACACTATGCGCCTATAGACTGAACACGTAATACGCATGTGCATGATGTCACCATTTTCACAAATTCGCGTTTTTGTAGTTTACACGGAGACAATAAAAGTATCGTTTCAAAAACTTGCACCTTGAAACCTGTTTTCAAAAGATTGCGTTTTCAGACCCCAACAGACCACCTGTAAATGAACGGCCAAAACGCAAAAAAAAAATGTTTTTAGTTGAAAACGGTAAAATTCTGTTTGTGCTACAGACATGACTATTACCTAAAATTGTGCAGCTTGTGTTCTATTACATTTGAAAGCAACTTGAATTTAATTTGAATAATAATAATAAATAAATAAAAAATCCTCTAAACTTACATTGAAGAAGAGACCTAAGTCATATTTAGAGACAATATTTGGCTCAACCCAGTATGCAACCACCAAAACGACCATAGTAGCCACATAGCAATGTGCTAAAAATCCTTAGCAAATACATGACAACACAATCAGTTTTGACATTGCTAGCGTAGTTAATATTAATTTTAATTTTAATTTTAATAAATATTACATTTAATCATTTGATATCTGAACAATGACAGCAAAAAGGTCACTGATTTGTTGGTAAATTCCATGTAATGAGTAATACACTAAGAATTTAACAAATAAACTGAAAGTATATGAAATATATAACATTTTTACATTGAACATTTAACATCTTTGTGGGCTCGTTTTAATTTAAATCACATTAAACTATGTAAGTCATTTGGTTAAAGGAATGTCTTCATGTGATATTATTCAATAATGTTAAAATAATTTAGCTCTGAACATTATTCCCCTGGCTGCCATCATCTCAAATTTCATCTTTAATTGCTCTTTATTTTTCCAGCATTGAGCGTTCAGCAGAAGTCTGCTTCCCCCTCCTGGTTGTTCTCAAGAAACAGTTCGCAGAGCTCCAGAAGCTGCAAGCTAGATTTCATTTTGTGTTTTATATGCTGCAGCTGAACGGGGAGCATTTGATGTTGAGTATTTGTTAAGTTCCATCTTAAAGTCTTAAAGAAAAGACGAGGGTTATCAGCTGAGCTCTAGAGGTTCATATGACATATGACAGGTGTCTATGGAGAGAGAATGTTATTGCGTTGTGTTCTGGTGAATGAATCCACGTCCACAAGTCCCTCTGTGTCAAGAGACTATAACAACACAGAGCATCTTTCAGAGAACTCACTGGTGGTTTGGCGACTAGATTAGTGGTTAGTGGTTTAAGTCACGATCCTCAATATTTTCGAACACTGACGGCAACTATAAAGGTACTGCAAGTTGTTTTTTAAAGTAAGATTACAGTATAATCTCTTACACAGTCCAGCACTTTTACTTTTAAAATATATATTTTTAGTGTATGGTGTATCTTTAAACTGAGAAAGAAAAAAAATCATAACAGTCCGTATTGCACCAGAAAAAAATGTCAATCTAGACATCTCAGAAAAAGTATGCCATTGTTGTGCAGGATATGCTGTCTTTTCCTCTTTTGATCAAAAAGACATAAAATATACATTAAGTCAATACAGTCCATCTTAGAAGAGCTATATCAACACGGCCGAGCTTTCCTCTTTGAGTGAGCGCTGACCTCAAATAGTTAAGAGAAAGAGAGAAGGACAGTGAGAGAGAGAAAGAGACAGGCTCGCAAAAAGGAAAAAAAGTGAGAGCAGAAGCCCAGCAGATCAAAGAAAACAACATGAGAGAGGATATGAGCGCTTTGAGAAGTAATATTGGGCCGATACCATCTGTTTCCCAAGTCATGCAGCAGGATTCAGACAAGCACAGGAAGAGGACAACAGAGACGGCCCCTTTAGCCCTGGATAACACAGCCAAAGTGGCTTATTAAGAAACCTCCAATTTAATATGAGATTGGGCAACATTAAAGGGTTCCCTCTGCAAAGGACCTTTCTCCCCAGTTGTTGAGAAGAGAAGCGTTATATAACAAATAAATTTGAGGATTATTTCATAAAAGGGGCGCCAGTGTAATTTCTCCTTTGGTATTTTCAATTTTGAAGGTGGCACAGTAAGAATGGCCGGAGATGTATGAGGTGATTTCACTCTTCATGTGGGAAAGTGAGTTAGAGATGAAGAGAGGAGCTGCTGCTCTGACCGTATACGCTCAAAATATTTTATTAGCAGCTGTGTTGTGGAGAAACAAACTATATAGATTCTACACTTAATTTGGTCTTTTTTCTTTTCTGATATTTTTGTAAGATCATTTTTTTAGGAAACAAATTAAATCTGTAAACTCCTCTAATGCTACCATGTTATTGAAAAAATTTATATATATATATATATATATATATATATATATATATATATATATATATATATATATATATATATATATATATTATATACATTTTAGAAAATCTATGAATTTCATCAGTGCATACAGTACATTCCCTGGGTTTTGAACTTACTGTTGCTAGCACCATTCCCTACCAGCCAAACTATAAGCATTCCATTAGACTATAGATGGAAAATTCTGTTATTATTTACTCACCCTCAATTAGTTGTAAACCTGTGCGACTTTCTTTTCTATGGGCTACTCTGCAAATTTAAAGTGTATCGCTGCATGCTGTTATACAACGTGGGAAAATGGCGCATCAATTATATCACCTTTATATAAAGTTGGAAATATTGCATTTGGTGAGCTAATAAAACACTGAACTCTATTAGTAACGACGGAACTTTCGACCATAGTTGGTTTTGGGAAACGCACCCCTGGAATGCAGGAGATTTGTATGGTTGAACTGGATCATCAAAGGTCAGCAGCAAAGACAAGACACTGGTTAATAAAGTGAGATTAAATACATAAAGTATATTTGTGTTATTTAACATTTAAATATTGCAGGTTTGTGTAATATTCTGAGTTTGGATTTTTCTGTTTTTATTCATTTTGAGGAATACTGATTCTGTTTTTGTGCAAGTGAAATGAGTAAATGCATGCTCAAATTTAGTCTATAACTACAATCCCCATCCTGTTTACACAGCGCACACCTCTGCCTCTTATCCCACCCTCACATACTATCAGAATTATCGTAAACATGAGTTTTCCTAAAAATTGGACATGAACGCCATCTCAAGTCATATTTACCACTGGGAAGCTCGGGGTTAATTTTTTATCCCCAAGTTCCAGAGATGGGCGTGTCATAAACTTTAAACATGGCAGGAAGGAGAACGAATGCTGCTGTGACTGGTATTCTTTATTTTATTTTTTTCCACAACAGCTACATCGTCTTGTCTTGTCTTGTCGTTAAAGTAGTGCATATTTACAGTACATATATGACAAATTATTTGAAGTGTATTGTATGTTTTTTACACACCGAAAATAGCTTTGATTGTCTCAAAAAAGTAGGAAAGAAAAACCTGTTGTCCTCCATGATTCCTGTTCTTTCCGACAAAAAAAGCACTTCAGTGCAACGAGCTGGTAATCACGACATAAGAAGTGGGAAGTATGACGTTTCCGATAGCAAGTGAAGGCAGCACAACTCCCCATTTCTCTCAACATGGGGACAGGAGAGGTGTCTGAAATGAGAAAACATAGTAACTTGCGATACTTATCTGAAAAAGTAACTCCGATATTTCATGGGAAATTTAAAAGTAATATGTTACTTTACTAGTTACTTAAAAAGTAATGTGATTACGTAATTTGCAACGCATTCTCATCCTTCGGCATCATATACTGACGCTTTTGACATTTCGTCTACATCGAACGCACATGGCACCCTTTAGTGTCAATATGACACGCACAGAGCTTTGTTCGGTTATGGGTAGGTTTAGGTCTGGTGTAGGGTTAGGGTTAGACCACTAGGAGGCGCCTTCTGGCCCATTTCTATCTGCGTCTCATATTGACGCTAAAGGGTGCTATGTGCGTTCGATGTCGACGAAATGTCAAAAGCGTCAATATATGACGCCCTAGGATGAGAACGGGCTGTAATTTGTGTTAGGCCTATTCTTAATGCGTTACCCTATAGCACTGATTATAACCATTACCAACATCATTTTCTGTAAAGTTGCTTTGAAACAATGAGTATTGTGTAAAGTGCTAAACAAGTCATTTTACCTTGACTTCAATTTTGGGTGACCTAGATACCTTCAAAACATTGGTGTTATCCTTAATAATACATGTCCTACTCCTCACATTTGTTGCAGACTCATCCATGATCCCAACAGCCGTTAGGTCATCAGAATTCTAATCAGATCCATGCACAGAATCACTCAACCATTCAGGTTTCCCAGAAGATCCTACTGATTTGCTGAGCTACAGACCTCATTGGATCCAGATTTCAGTCTTTGAAAAGGCCACCGCATTTCCTTCCGCATGCAATGTTTTATTTATTATTGGTTATTTGATCTGGTCTGAGACCAATATGGGAATATGTACCTTTCTGAATAATCAATAAATAGCCATTTTATTATTTAGAAGGATCTGGTGTGAAGGGCTGCGAAAAGTAAAAGTCATTACACAAATCCGTCATTGTTGATAAATGAGATCACTTGTAAAGTTAGATGGCCGGCAAAGAGCCGCATGCATGTGGATGGTTCTGTGCATTGCTGAATACTATTAGCGGGCAGTAAATATTGCACAGGTCTCTCCACGGGACAATGATTTGGCGAGTGGGCGGCAGAGAGAGGGCAGTAAATTTGGAGATTAATTAACCCGTTGAATTCTGGACATTTCCAGGTCTCTGTTCCCGGTGACCTGTGGACGTAAATGGGACGAGCCCGTCCACAGCAGTGAGCGGAGAGTGAGGGCTCTCGTCCAGAAGAATGAGTTATTAAGAGAATTTTTTGAATAGATGGAAAAATTGTAGCCTGGCTATTTAGTGTCATAAAGTGCAGCCAAGCCAGTGCAGGGGCTCCTCGGGACAGGAGGCAATAGCATTCCAATCAAATCTCAGACGGATGAGAGATGGGCCTGTCCACTCTGAATTTTTATATTGTGGAAGGGGCTGGAAAGAAATAATGCCGTCCGTGAGTGAATTAACCTCTCGCGGTGGATGGAAAGGCCTCTGTCATCTATAGGGGAAGCAGAGGAAATGAATGGGCGGAACAGAGGCAGGCCAGCCAAGCCAGGGGGAGGGGTAGATAGGATCAAAACCCCTCGCCAGAGATGGACCGTCCGTGGCTGTGGCTCGGCCACATGTGTTGTGGATAAGGAAGGACGAGTAGTGTAGTATGCTTCTTGAGCTTTCCGGTGATATATCTGAAGGTCTGATTAAAATCATTTTATTTTTGCATGACATTCATTCAAATACATGCAAAACAAGGATGTACATATGACAAAAGCACTCCCCTGTCAATCTGGACAAACAGGTTCAGCCTATACTTACAGGGAAACTTTAGCAGAACGCACGTTGTGTAGCTCTATTTATATTACCAATGAAACCATCACGAGAAATAAAGCAGGTATGAAATTATTATTTGTTCATGTGCTTTATTTAAGGTATACACGATTAATCTTTCATTGTCCTTTGTTCGGAGATCTACTAGAGTCATTCAGAAAAGTAGGAGACAAACGTTATGGATTTACTTGTCTTACGTCCGGATTTGCATATAGTAGCTTACTATGCATTAAAACTGTGTGCTTCACAGGTGATTGGAAAGTAGACTATAGCCTACCTCTGGCTGTGTAGAGAGATGTGCACCTGTGTTTTGATATACTACATTAAATTGCATCTTGATAACACAGAACTTGTAATATGCTGAATATGCTACAGAACTTGTCATTGTGGTTGAATGTTAGTTTTAGCATCTAGTGAATTTCCATTCATTCACCCATTCTCCAAATCGCTTGCCCATAGGGTCTAGTGAATGTCATTATCTTAAAATTCAAGCACTTTCACTTTTATGTTCATAGAAATTTTACAACTTTTGTGACAAGTTCGGCCTCGAGTTCCTCCAATCTGATCTCACAGGAAACGTACGAATGAGATGAATTCATACGAATTTACCAAAGCGTTATGTTATTATTGTGCTTATCTGCAGTTACAGTTCAACAACAGGTGGAAAATAGTCCTCTCAAATGATATAATGCATAAAAAAATAAAAAGCAAATAAACAAATAAATTAGGCTATGCAATTTATCATTTATCACAAAACAAAAACAGATTCATTAAAAATATCACATCTTTTTCATTCTTTATTTATTCATTATAATGTTATCTGACTCTGACCTTAAAGTTGAATGCAATCTGTCACTGACACGTGTGTGTTCAGTGACGTGTGTCATGAGGTCAAAGGTAACCGGAAGCTGTTGGCTGCTGCCGGGAGACAGAACAACTCATAAAACCCTCCAGAAACATCGTATAATGTGCACGTTGACATATGTCTTTATGGATAAAGGGCTTGTTTTGTATTCCGTTCGACTGGACGAATGAGAAGATATCTGTATTATCTTAAGACGAGCGGTTAAAACTGACTTTAAACCCGGAAGTGGAGCAAATTAGTAGGTGTTAGCCTAGCCGCTAACACTCTTTATCTCTTCCAAATCCCATATGAGGGAGCGATTTTGTCTTAAATCACTGATCTCACACTCATTCTGCTAATTGAAGTCACAGATTGAGCTTGTCATGCGTGTCAGTGGCGAGACACGTCGTTTATCGGGCTGTGAGCTGGGTGAGATCATGTGAGTTCAGTGTGAAACAGTTCCAGCTGTCAGATACTCATCACTCTCATCCGATCAATGTGATTGTGATTAAACTGATCACTTTGATCATCTCTGGGTCATTCGGGTAAGATTCTGTCATCTTTTTCTCATAATTCAGTATGTAAATGCATAGTTTAGTATGCAGTGAATGCACATGTATGATCAGTTAACGTTACTAGTAAGTTACCATGGTAGCTTTGCTTTTGTTTATGTGCATAAAATACTTTAATATGAAAAGTGTTTTTCACTGTAAGACACTGAACCATACAAAATTATAGCATGTTAAAGGCACAATATGTAAGATTTTTGGATTGAAATATCCCAAAAACCACTGTTATATATTTTGTTGACTTCTGTATACACACACATGTGCATTATACCAAATGTTTCCAACAATGTTTAAATCCAGAGCAATTAGGCTAGCAGTTTTAACCAGTGTAATGGCCTGTCATTACATCACTTGTCAATGACATCGTATTCCGAGAAACACCAAAGATCCTTTAATATATTATGTGTTTTATTAGACAGGTGAGCAACTGTTTGGAACCATTTATCGAAAGAACAAATCATTGTTATAAAGCACAACACGGTTAGTCTTATTGTTTGAATCTCTTGTTTTCTTGATTTACTTCACAATTTTAATTTGTCAAATAAAGGGACCAATAACGTTAATACAATAGCTTTTATTATAGTTTCCAACATAATACCATAGTTACTGTACTACCTTGAACCTACTGTTACTGCATTGATACTGTGATAACTTGATGACAACCACCATTGTGAGAGAGAGAAAGAGAGAGAGAGAGAGAGAGAAAATAAACTAAACAACAAAATATATATTTTTTAAACTCTCTGCTTGTTAAGTCGTGACCAAGCGGCAACCTTCCAGTATCTCCCTTGAATCCAACACGGAAGTGACTTAAACTGTAATTCATCGACTGCCCGCTAGAGACAGGCTGCAAAAGAGAGTCAATCCCATAGACCCCCCATGTTAAAATACCCAACTTTACAGCAGCAAAAAATGTGTTTACAGCCTGGTGTAAAAAGTGGTTTGGGTCTATGTAGCTAATTTTGCCCTTCATGACAACTGTGAGGGGGGTGAATTTTTTTATAACTCATCCGTTTAAATTATATTAAGCCTTAAAGTTCTGCATAATTAAGGGCGTGGCCCCTTGAGTGACAGTTGGATTGCCGCTGCTGTCTGTTACCCGTCACGTCACCTCAGCTAATCCCGCCTTTTTGCCCATTTTCGTTTATCCGGGAGTGACGCGCTACCAAGATGGTGACGGCCGGCTCCGCCCACTTTGGGCTTCAAAAACGCTCTTCAGAAACCTACGGGTGACGTCACGGACACATATTTGTTTATAGTCTTTGGTCGCGACGTATCGAATACTTTCCGGGTTCAAGCCTCTTCTCTGTTTCAAGTTAGAGTACAGCCGTTTATGAGCACTATTCATTTATCGCGCACATTTAAAGTCACCATAAAATGAAAATAGATAAATCTTTTTTTTTTACCATGGTATATTGCAGTATATTATAAATTATTTATATGTGCACAAAAATATAATATATATTTTTTTATTCTTATGGCCTTTTTTTTTTACGTCCAGCGACATCTATTGTATGATGACTTGTTTTTCACCGCGAGGGCAGGACTTCCTGTCACTGACTTAAGTATGGTGTACACTACAGTTTCCCAGCTCCCGCTGTCCCGGACAACAATACTTTAACAATTCATTAAAAAAATGAATCACTGTCTGGCCAACCATGGAGACAAAGTTTAGGGTTAATTTTTCCCGACAGTACTACAGTATAGCGTGAGTGTATATTAGAATCATTTGTTATTTGCTTTTGGGATCTTAAGGAGCATTTGGACCTGGCAACTGTGACATCAAACGTCAAACTTAACGACCGGATATTGATCTTTAGACAGTAAAGGTAAGATATGTAATTTCAGATTGTGGATAAATTGTTTTGATTTTCAGGAGCCTGCAGACAACATGAGTGGCAAATTTGGCCTTGTGAATTACAGCTCGAGGAAGCACATCTCCATATCCGTGCCCTCGTCCACAGAGGTCATGTCACCTCATATTAAATCAGTGGAGGAGCTCAGAGTGCTGGGCATCAACCTGACAGGCTTCAGCACACCAACACAGTTCTTCATCTGTGTGGCCGGCGTCTTCCTCTTTTACCTCATCTACGGCTACCTGCAGGTGACAGTCCATCAGTGATCTTTGATTTGTGCCTTTGTATATTTGTGCCATTGCTGATTCGTGTGAGTCTCTGTGCTTTCAGGAGCTGATATTCTCAGTGGAGGGATTTAAGCCATTTGGCTGGTATCTGACTTTAGTACAGTTTGGATTCTACTCCTTATTTGGCTTGGTGGAGTTGCAGCTCACTCAGGATAAGAGAAGGAGGTATTTTTTGTTTATGTTAAAATTAGACCTGTCGATAGATTAAAAAACTAGTTTCTGTAATTAATTGTGATTAATTGCACCTAACATTAAAATGTATAAAAATATTTTCACATTCAGTCTCCAAATTATCATCATAAAGACAGTATTTTAAATATTTGATATAATTGTACGCATTTGTTTAATTGCATCTTTTTGCAAAGTACGTTGAATAAAGGCCAAGAAACCCCATAAGTTAAGAAAACCCTCAGTTATAATAGAAGTGTACGGTTAAGAAAGTGTTTTCTTAACCGGCTGCAGTAACTGATACTGATACATCTAGTAAGTGATTATTATTTTTATTTTTTTAAATTCAGGTAGAGCTGCACGATTAATCGTTAAAAGATCGCAATCTCGATTCAAACATTCACGCAATCTTATTCCTAACACATGTCCTAACTACACGCAACGTGATGCCGCGATGCGCGATAAAAGGCATATTTTCCATGTTAATCAGAGTTTTTGTCCTAACCAGCCGCGACGGCGACACGCGATGATTCTATTTAGAAACGGTTTCTATTTCACCGTGTCCTAACCAAACGCGATGCAATAAGATTCCAGCGACAAATTATTTGTCTCTCCACACTAGACGCGACGCGACTGCGAGATGCGCCAAAATCAGTCAAATCCCACAGCCAATCAGAACAGCGTGTGGGCGGAGTCTCGTGGCAAGTGCACAGCACCAGAGAGTAATCTTGGTGGCAATCACAAGAAAATGGATAAGTAGGCTACATAATCAAATTCACAAATATTACACCATTTAAACATTATTAAAAATACATAGGCTATTGAGTTACTAAAACAATCTTTGTCAAAGAATATACTTGTTTGTTCACAGTTTGAACGTTCTTGTTTCCATTTGTTAAATTTCAAGATCTGAGGTAAATTATCCATTTTTGCTTTTACAGCTACAAAGCTGGAGCACTAAATGATATTCAAAGTCACATTGCATGCTTTTAACATTAGATAAAGCACATAAACAGTACCTGAGATTATCATTGCCACACTTTGTGTTTGTTGTTCGAGCCGCGTCGTCGCAGAAAAATAGAAACCATTTCTAAAATAGAATCGTCACGTGTCGCCGTCGTGGCTGGTTAGGACAAAAACTCTGATTAACGTGGAAAAGATCCCTTTTATCGCGCGTCGCATCGCGTCGTGTGTAGTTAGGACACGGTGTTATGCCTATTTAAACTATTCATTAATACTAATTCATATTATTATTCATATTATATTATTCATAAAACTTGATTATAATGACAACAAAACAGTATTTTTATTATAATCGCTCACGTCCGGTGTAGACGGTGTCATTCAGAATTACAGCCAGTCTAATATTTTCCCTTTCGTACGCCCCATGCTGTGAAAGAGCAGATATACGTTGGAGCCAAAATCAACTTGGCAAAAAGAAAATGTCGTCCTTCTGAGCAGCATCTCCTCGTGTGCCTCACAGAGCTCTTCCACACTAATGCACATCGACATACTTGAAAGCCTCTTCCAGGTGCAGCAGAATACACAGCCCTCTCAAAACACACACAGACACACACAAAGACACATATACATACTGGTAGGGCACGATTAATCGAAATAAAACCAAAATCAACCAACCATCTTTCCATTCTAGAAATGAGAAGCACTTATCATCAAAAGAGAACCTTTAAGGGCGTCCTGCGTTTTTCTATCAAAATAAAAGTTTGGTGATTTAAAGTTTGAAAATAAAAATAAAGACAACCATAAATATTACTATTGTAATCTTACAGTTGCAATGTAAAATTATTATAAAAAATGTATTGAACACTGTATATTGACTAGTACAATAAATACTATATTTCAATAACATAGTAATTAATTTTTTGTTTAATAATTCTCATCTTATTTTATAATAATAATAATAGCTATTATTATTATTGCTATTATGGCCATAATGATTTAACATGTTGGACATATTTTCCAGCTGTACAAACAAGCACAGCAAGTCTAAATCGCAAACGCCATTTTTATCAGAATTATTTTTCTCCAAATCGTACAGCCCTACATACTGTCTTAACAAACACATTCCCCGAGCCTTAACATACATCTGACCCTAATCACATGATTTATCCGGAAGGTTTCTTAATAGAAAGCGATTAAATAATTCAAAGTATTAATGAACAGTTTAAATAGGCATAACACCGTGTCCTAACTACACGCGATGCCGCGATAAAAGGTATATTTTCCATGTTAATCAGAGTTTTTGTCCTAACCAGCTGTGGCGGCGACACGTGACGATTCTATTTAGAAATGGTTTCTATTTTTCTGGAACAACAAACACAAAGTGTGGCAATGATATTCCAATTCCGATTCCAATTAATTAAATAGACTGCAGCAATTTTGTTTGAACCTCTAGTAAATTACATGATATTTTGCTTAGTTGTCTATTCAGAATTGTAAAAAAAAAAAAAAAAAAAAAAAGATTTCAAATTTTTCCAGAATTGTGCACCTCTAATTTCTGACAATAAAATTTGTAATTATAGGCATCAAAAATCACAGTATAATTGTAAACGTCAAGTTGTGAGTATTTATTAACAATTACTGAACATTAAAAATATTATTCCAGCTTTTATTTGACATTAAATTACAACAGTATTTACATAAACCATAACAAATGTCACATTCTTATGCGTTTAGAAAAAGTTTTGTTATTATTATTATTTAATTATTATTTATAAACGCATACATTTTTACATATTTTTTTTACAGCTCTAGTTAAATGGATGCTTCACTGATTAGCATTAAGCTTTGTATCAGTAGAAACCCAGTAGTATTTTGGAATGACCATGCTTCCCTCCCTCATGTCCCCCTGAGACAAGAGATTTCTGTATTGTGTGTCTGGAAAAACAAACTCAGATGACGCAAAAATCGTCATTTTCTGTCATCGGAGGCTTTTTTGGCCAGAGGCTAGAGACTACAGCCAGTAGTAGGAGCTAGTTCCGCATGTTTTCAACCCGCCCATAGGGGGGTGTGATCTCACGATAAAACGGCGTCTTTTCAGTTTCGAGTCAACTAGTAGCCTATTTGTATCATTTCTTCCGATACTGCCCTCTGTAACCGGTAGGTGTGGCTTGGGAGTGGCCTCGTCGGGTAGCGGAGCAAGTGCATTCTGGGAGTTGTTGTTTTTCATCAACATGAGCCAAAAATACATTTTCTGGCTTTTCTCAGTCTAGAAGGCACCAACTTCTAAAATAAATTCACATTTCTACTACAAAAATGACCCAATTTAAATACACATTCATCTTTACAGTGGTGAAATATCCCTTTAAAACTAAATTCCCAAACAAACATTTACCATATTCATAATTGTTCTGTGGTTCCATGAATAGTATTTTTTTCTTTATTAGCCCTAATAACCTTGTACACCTGTAACCTGCTTCACATTTCCTCAAAGCAATGCCAACAGAAACTTACTTTCAAGAGGTTTTGTGTTTTGTTGGATCATTGTGTTAAACCTGTTGTATGGCCGTGTCTGCCTTTAAAAGGCCAATTATTACACTCAAAGTTAGTTTGTTGATTTTTAGGGACACAGTGTGAATATGACAGTTGATTCCAGGCATTTAATGGGTTAGTGTGAACAATCCTTAAGAAAACATGCTTCACAGTGTTTAAGAAACAGGCAAACTAAAAACAAAAACATAATGGTTTTAATGTAATGCTTCTTTTTTCTTTTTTTTTTTCTTTTTTCAGGATACCATACAAAACTTACATGATCATCGCATTATTAACAGTTGGGACCATGGGCCTATCCAACACTTCTTTAGGATACTTGAACTATCCCACACAAGTCATCTTTAAGTGCTGCAAGCTCATTCCTGTCATGATCGGAGGAGTTTTTATACAAGGTACATTAGATACTAGATTTATTTTTAAATTCACACACACACTTCCATTTAATGTTTGGGATCTTTTATTATTTTTATTAAATAAATTAGTTCTTTTATTCAGCTAGGGGAAATGTAATTTATCAAAAATGACATTTAAATAAAAATTTTACATATATTTTACATCTTAAATAAATGATGTTCTTTAGAACTTGTATATTTTTTTCAGGATTCTCTGATAAATATATATCACGGTTTCCACTAGGGGTGTAACATGATATTGCGATATAAAAATGCGACAATATGTATCGTTGATGTAAACGTTATGATTCGCGAATAGAGTAAGTTTTATCCAAGACTCGGCTTACTGTATTTATGCATTATTTTATTATTCACCCAAAAATTGAAATTCTGTCATCATGTACTAACCCTCATGTCGTTTCAAAACTATACGATTTTTGTTCATCAAACACGAATGAAGATATTTGTATGAAACCTGAGAAATTTCTGTCCATTCCCCTAAAACTTAAAAGATCCAAAAAAGGTCACAAAAGCATTGCAAAAATAATAAATCTAGCGGTTTAATCCAAGCATGCCCAAGCAGCACTCACCATAATTTAACTCACCATATCACGTTTTTAGTTTTGTTAGTTTGATGATTCAAACTATGATGATAAGCATTTTAGATCGTTAATTCTTATCATGTTAGTGCATTAATAGAGAGAGAGAGAGAGGGAGAGAGAGGTGACAAAGTGAGCACCGGAAGAGTCTGTGTGCGCACGGCTTATCTGTGTAAAAGAGATACAACGAATGCCTGTATTAAAAGCGTGAGTGTACTGCGTTAGAAAAATGAAAGTTTACAGAGTTTCAATAACAGTGTTACATTAAACTACTATATTTAATGTAGAATATAATGTATAATGCAATGGGGGAATATTTGTGGGTCCTGATAATGCAAAATGTCTGATTTTACCAGTAAAAGAGGCCTACATTATTTATTTGTGATCAGTGAAATAGTGCAAGCATATGCGTCTAACATACATCTGTATTTTCAGGTTCAGAATCATGAATCATTTTTATTCTGGTGCCACCAAATTTAGCATTTTAATCAGCAGTACATTTTTGTTAACTTGTTACCATATGTCTTTAGAAGTTCAGTATCGTGAATTGCGACATGAATGTATCGTTACATCCCTAGTTTCCACAAAAAATATGAAGCAGCACATCTGTTCTTAGAAATCTTAGAAATCTTATATCTTAGAAAATACTTGGAATATTGCACATAAGTTGTACTTGACAGTTTTTTCCCTACTTTTTGTCCTTTTTTTCGAGTTTAAAAGTTGTGGTCACTATGAACTGTATAGGAAAAAAAAATATCTTTTGTGTTTCATTGAAGAAAGAAATCAAATGGGTTTGGAACAACACAATATGTGTGAAGTCAGTTGAATGTGGTGTTTTTTTTTTGTTTTTGTTTTTTGTGAACAAGTTCCTTGTTCTTTGTGCTGTTTCGTTCATTGGCCACAGTTGTTGTGGAGTTCTTTTCTAATGCAAGAATTTGACTGAAGTTTTGATATCCTGAACAAGAAAGAATGAAACCAGCTGAACAGTTCTCCCTTCTCTTTTTATGGGGATATTTTGATTTTTTTTCTTTCTCTGGCGTCGTGGACCTTGCGTCCCCTGAGGCTGGTGTGTAAGATCAGCGGGACGTTGGTTGAGGATGCGCGCGAGATGCCGACCCATCAAAGCTGGACCGAATCAAAGTGATGCATAGCAACCTGCTGCAACACCTTCACCCCCCACGGCAACTACCTGTTTGAGAACACTCTTTGGCCTTTCCTGCTGCTTTCTTTCTCACTTTTTGCATTTTCACATGTCCAACCTCAAACTCATTCTCCTCACATGCTTACTTGTGATGAGTTGAAGAGTCCAGCAGAAAGAGAAAAAAACTAATTCTTTCTATTCGACAAATCAGTTTGCCGCTGAACTTGTTCAAAGATCTTTGTAAAGCCAACCTGCAGCTAAAGTGTCAAACCTGCAGCCAGAACTCAAAGGACCCAGAAGATAAGGCCCTCAGCTTAGCCGAAGCTCAGATGCCTCTTTATGTGGCTTTTATGACATATTTGAGTTGATCTGTGTCAGAGATTCTTGGTTTGATGGAGCTTGTTGATGTTGTATGTTTTTAGGGAAACGCTACAATGTTGCGGATGTGTCTGCTGCTCTGTGCATGAGTCTTGGTCTGATCTGGTTCACACTGGCAGACAGTAAGATTGCCCCAAACTTCAATGTGACAGGTACAGGACTGCTTCTGCTTCAGTCTGTTGATTATGAGAAACAGGCTTTGTTCCAAAATCCTGCCTAATAATAATTAATTGAAATTGAATGTCCTTTTTTTAATTGTTTTGTTTGTTGTTTCTAGGTGTACTTCTCATATCTATGGCCCTCTGTGCGGATGCTGCTATTGGAAATGTGCAGGAAAAAGCAATGAAACTCCATAACGGGACCAACTCCGAGATGGTACAAATTATTTCAAATGATGACCATCATTGTGGTTTGTCTCTCTTGTGTCCAGGTTTATTATTCATTGTTGTCCATGTGTTGCAGGTCTTATATTCCTATTCTATTGGTTTTGTGTATATTCTGTTGGGTCTTCTGTCTGTTGGGGGGATTGGACCTGCTGTTTCCTTCTGCTCTCAGGTGGGTTTTAACACAAATATAAAAATACACATTCATTTTGAATTGAAAAATAGCATTTTATAATTTCCCAGATGTCCATTTATTATATTATTTCGATTGTTGCACCAAAAGCACTGGAATTAAAGATTAAATGGCCTATTTTTGATGATATACCTATTAGACTACTATACATAAATGAAGTCTGTTGTAACTACATATGTGTAGTTCTTCACATTAGAGCTGGGTGATGTGGCCAAAAATATCATATCTCTGTGATTTTTGGTTGAATTGCGATATACAGTATATATCTCAGTATTTTTTTTTTTCTATTTGGATTAAAAAACATCTGTTCATTAAAAAAATAATAATAAATAATAAGTCAGAATTATTGCGCTCCATCTGTTTGGCACACATGCGCGCGGTCAATGCTCAATCACAGAAGTCTGTGACATTTAGCTGAGATTCGCTTTGCAGAAGACTCTTCCTCTCATGACAGCAAAATGGAAATCTTTCTAACATTTACAGATGAGAATATGACTGAAATGTAAGTAATGTTTTGAGGAAAACACCACATATCAAACACATTAAACGGCGCATGTACAGACCCTTTCCAAAAAATTAGAATATCATGGAAAAGTTTATTTATTTCCATAATTCCATTCAAAACGTTAAACTTCCATAGATTATAGAATCAGGGCCCACAACTTAAACGATTTCAAGTATTTAGTTGTTTATTTGTACATAATTTGGGCTTCCAGCTCATAAAACCCACGAAAACAGGATTTCAAAAAATTTGAATATTACATGAAATCACACAGTAATTACACAGTGATACCATGGTCATTGAACCAGGTTTTGGTTCTTTTGGCAGTGTGGGCAGGTGCAAATCCTGCTGGAAAATGAAGTCAGCATGTCCATAAAGCTTGTCTGCTGAAGGAAGCATGAAGCGCTCTGAAAATGTCCTGGTAGACGGCTGCGTTGAGTGGACAGCACAGTGGACCAACACCAGCCGATGACATGGCTCCCCAAACCAACACAGACTGTGGAAACTTCACACTGGACTTCAAGCATCTTGGATTGTGTGCCTCTCCATTCTTCCTCCAGACTATGGGAGCTTGGTTTCCAAATGAGATGCAAAATTTGCTCTCATCAGAAAAGAGGACTTTGGTCCACTGTGCTTTATTAAATCCAGAGTCAACGCAGCCGTCTACCAGGACATTTTCAGAGCAGTTCATGCTTCCTTCATTTTCCAGCAGGATTTGCACCTGCCCACACTGCCAAAAGAACCAAAACCTGGTTCAATGACCATGGTATCACTGTGTAATTACTGTGTGATTTCATGTAATATTCTAATTTTTTGAAATCCTGTTTTCGTGGGTTTTATGAGCTGGAAGCCCAAATTATGTACAAATAAACAACTAAATACTTGAAATCATTTAAGTTGAGGGCCCTGAATCTATAATCTATGGAAGTTTAATGTTTTGAATGGAATTCTGGAAATAAATAAACTTTTCCATGATATTCAAATTTTTTGGAAAGGGTCTGTATCTATCTTTCAACACATCCGACGGGGCAAGCTGCTTTAAAATGTACGTGTTAACTATATCTTACCAGTTGTTTTGAAGCCCTTAAAGTTCCCCTGTGGTGAAAATCAGGCTTTTAATGTAGTTTATATGTCTATGTGGTGTTTTTAATATGCTTTAAGACAAACCATGTGCAAATACATAAGTCAACACCATTGCTGAATATTTTGTCCTTAAAACTCCAGTGAACCAAAAACACAGTTTGAAATCGCTGTTGTTCCTGACCTCACAAACTACCTTGTAACCAATCAGGTCAACATGTGATCCTCAACGAGTGGATCTCTGAGCTGGTGTGAGTGAGTGGAGGTGGGGCTAATTTGCATATTCATAGAACCGCGTATACTAAATGAGGCAAGGGTGTAGAGTTACATTCAAGCTATTTTAAGGGAAAAAAAACGGGTGATCAAAGATGAGTTTCAAAGGGATACAATTATTGACCACAGGGGGACTTTAATATAAAGCATTTGTCATGTTTAGGACAAAGTGGATTATACACCTTCCCGCAGCATCTCACTCTGCGTCCTCTGCATTGCCTCATTCCATATCGTTTATTAAAAAAAAATATTGATATATTGTGCAAACTTGATGTTCCGCCCAGCCCTTCTTCACATTATCATTCATCAGGGCAGGTCAAGTTGCTGATATTGCAAAGGTGTTGATTAGTGCTGCGCGATGTATTGAAATAAAATCTTATTTGTTATAAGGCTTTGTGTGATTATCAAATCACAAAGGCTGCAATTTAATTCAATATATGCACTGCATGTTTCAGAGTGAAGTGCAGCACTGTGTTCTTTTACAGTACAGTAAATGCAGCTCCACTCAAACTCCATCCCTGCATTGGATATGGCCGTTAGTTTATAGTATACATTTAGGAACTCAACATGCACTGGTATTTCACCAGATTTCTATTGACATTATTTATAAACCTGTTGTCAACTAAGCAGAGAGACTTAAAGGTATCCCTGCAGTTTTCTGCCAAAATAAAAGCTTAATGGTTAAATGTCTGAAAATGAGAAATTAAGAAGTAAGTATGTTGTAATTTTGCAGTTGTACAATAAAATTATTATTATCATTTGTTTAAAATACTTACTATTTTATTATACAGCACAGTAGTATTATTACAATACTACAATATTTCATTTTTATCTAATACAATTCACACAAAAAAAAACACAGAGTAAAAAGTTTCTTATTAAAGATTATCATTAAAAATCAATATTTTTAATAAATAATACATATTATTTTTACTTTCTATGCACTCCTCTACAAAATCACCCCAATCATTCTAGAACATTTTATTCTTTCCAACTAGAGCTATTCAAGCCATCTAGTGGAAATGCCTGCATTTTTTTTATTTTGCAATATATTTAGCAGAAAAAGAAAATATATAATATTGTCTGTTTTGTCCAATACCGCACAGCCATAGTGTTGATATTTAAATGTGGATGGTCATATGTTAATGAGCTTATGATTGTGATTGCTTTTCTAAATGGTGCACACCAAACAGCGACATAATTTTCATATTTACCGGTTCAGGTTAACTGATCCAAAAAAAAAAAAAAACATAATCACAAAGCTGCAATACAAATCTAACCGTAATGTTTACATAAGCACAATTGACTTTCATTTCAATGGAGCAAGAGCAAGAAGTTTTACATGATATTAAACCTTCCAAAAACTGTATTTTTAATATCTAAATGTCTTCTATCCTTAAAAAAACCTGTTTTACTCACTCAGCATCCAATGACGACATACGGTTACGCATTCTTCTTTTCACTGACGGGATATTTCGGCATTTCATTCGTCCTGGCTCTTATAAAGCTGTTTGGAGCACTGGTTGCTGTCACAGGTCAGTTAAGCGCTCTCATATGGGATGGTCATTGAGATTTAGCAAATAAATAAAGTGAATTGATGCCCCAACTCTGTTTTTCTTTTTTCAGTGACTACGGGAAGGAAAGCCATGACTATTGTATTGTCCTTTATGTTCTTTTCAAAACCTTTCACTTTTCAGTAAGTGGACCAGATTGGTCACGTTTAATATATGTTGAGTCTTGCTTGTAATAATTACATATTTCTATTTCTTTGATAATGATGTACGCTGGTTCTTTCACAGGTACCTCTGGGGTGGTTCTCTGGTGGTGTTTGGCATCTTCCTAAATGTTTACAGTAAAAACAGTGACAAAATGAAGCTTCCCTCTTTAGAAGAGCTCAGAAAACGAGTGCTCAGCGGGAGGAAGGTGCGCCTGCTGTCTCAGGACGTGTAGGAGAATGAGCTCAAACGTTTTATTGATGGGATTCTCCAACCTCCTACATCAGCTGATGCTCAGGTGTGGTTTGGAGTCGAATCGGCACGCATGGAGCGTGGGGACCTGTTTGAATGAATCAAAGGAACATTAAACTAGAGCCAAAAAAGCAAAGATTTGCACTGGACAAAGGTGGAAACTGAAGCTGGAAACTGTTTCGGTAGAAGATTCCTTTCTCTCCTTTTTTTTTTTTTTTTTTTTTTTATCAAATCATGTCCAAGTGAATGTTGGCCTAACGGAGCCAGTGACATTTTAAATGAAAACATTTCACCTGCATGTGCCATAAAATGATGGCAACAGTTGACATACCAAGTCAAGACTCAATTTTTTTGAGTAAACTGCGGTTGCACAGGTGAAAAAAAAGTCAGTGATTCTGTCTGTTTAAAGGGCTGATGTTCGGAAAAGGATCAACTTATCAGCTGCCATTTTTGATAACCGTTTGTTTGTTGAAAGGGTGGCTGTTTTTATATTAAAAACAAACTGGGAAGTTGATTCAGACAGTCTGGAGTGTTTTCATGAATAATGGCGTCTCTTATCCATTGGCTCCAGCATGGAGAGTTGAAAAGCTGCCAAGCACTTTCTCAGATGTTTGGCCCTGCGATCGCCCAAGGCCTGTTTGATTAGTAATCCTGGAATAAGATAGCACCAGAAAGAAAACAAACACTGTGCACAGGGCTTGGCTTTAGACCTAATTTAGTTGAGCAGAACGTCACACGTGTGTGTGTGTGTGTGTGTGTGTGTGTGTGTGTGTGTGTGTGTGTGTGTGATTGAGAGAGAGAGAGAGCACATGTGTGGTTTGTGCATGTTTGTGGGTGCCAAGTGTGCGACACTTTCAAAGCCTCAGGGAAATGATTATTGTGCAGTTGTTGCCACCCTCTCCCTTAGAGACACTGCCAGTTATAAAACACAGCATTAGTGCAGATACACAAAGGAGTAGCTCCTGTTTGACTGCACGAAATTATTACATTTTTAATATTGACCATACAAATTTGTAAAGGCTTAAAATGTCACAGTATTTTGATTATGAAAATGAAGCGGGAGTGTTTATTTGTATTATGTTTTCTGCATTTTTTAAAATACTTTTGTAATACTTTTTATTTTCAGCAGCGAAGACTCCAGTCTTCAGTGTCACATAATCCTTCAGAAATCATTCTAATAAGCTGATTGGATTTTTTATGGATTTGTTAATGTTAGTTCAGTCATATAAAAAAGTTCTCAGTCATTTGAAGGGCCGCATATTTTGATTAATAAATGTCATATTAGGTGGCTCACTTCATGGACCCACTTGCTAAGTCTTGCTTTCAGAGCAAATGATTCAGCCTATACAAGTAACAAGTTACTAAACTTACTAGGGTTATAAGTGTGAACCCTTTCTATGGGCTGTCAAGTGCCAAAAAATGCAACATAATAGCAGTCATATGACTTAAGTGCTATGTTCCTTGTCTTAAATATAATAAATAGATTTGTGTGCAATACAGACAGAAAAAGCAAACAGTCCAATTCAAACATGAAGCGAGAAATGTGAGAACCAGTGGTGTCAGAGTTAAGGAAAGATTTTTTGTGGTTTAGCAGATTGTGTAGTTGTTTTGACATAATGTTGTTTGTCATACAGTTTTGGAGATATTGGTCATTCTGTGTCCGAGTACTGCATGACTAGAAAGTCGATGCCTACAGGTGTTGCAGAGTGAAATGACCTGCTGTGAAAAGAAATTTGGTCGTATACTTGATCACTTTTTCTGATGAATGTCATCTGGCACTGGAGATGAACATCTGTGAGAACATTTTTCCTTGTTTCCTCCACTTTTGTCCAGCTGGCAGTGGAGCTTCTCCCGGTCATTCTGTAGCGCTGGAGTTCACAGCCTCAACAGATTGTTTTCTGTGTCTCTGTATGAGCTCTTGAGTTTCTGTCAGCGGTCTAATGAAGACTGACTCCACCACACTGAAATGATAGCGTGCTAAATTATAGAGAACAGTTAATAATTCACAATATCACACAACTGACAGTTTCTTGTATATATAGGCCTATCTCAAAAAGGATTTTTAAAAAAATTTATTTTGCATTGTACACTAAACAAAGTTGATGAATCAGTATCAGCAACAATTTTATATAATTATATCCAAAATGTCAAAAATACAGGAAAGTTACAAAGACAGTTTCAAAATGAAATTATTAAAAATTTATTTAGCATTTTAGCCTACACTAAACAAAATGAATAGATTCGGTATCAGCAAAAATGTAACAATTATATCAGTAGCAAGTCTTAGGTACACAAATGGTTTTTATATTATATACATATTTCACCCAATATTCTTCAACCTGATCAACATAAACTAGATTTATTATAATATTGCCTTTATGTGGTTATGTGTGTAAAATGTGCTAAATACAGCAAACTATTCCATCAAAAGTGAAACATTCAACGATCAGTTGTGAACTGGAAAAGAGATGTTACGTCAATTAAATCAAACCCATTTTAAATGCAGTCCATTTGTCGAAGATAAATTGAGCCTAAAGGCAGTGGTGGACAGAAGTATTTTTTTCTTCATTGCTGTAGCTATAGCCTACCTATTTTTCAAGTATCTGTACTTTACTGGCTATTTTTATTTTGAGAAACTTTTACTTTTATTTCACTACATTCCAAAGCATAATATCATAATTGTTACTCCACTAAATTTCATAAAAACAAATTGTTACTCGTTACTTTGAACTGAAGAAAACGTCAAGTTTCAAGAGGCAACAACAGTCTCAGATTCGTGAACGAGCTGATTCTTTTCAATGAATCTGTTAAATTGGTTTGCAAATCGCACCGAACGATTTATTTGTGATTTGGACTGTTCTCGAATTTTAGGATTGATTATTGTTAATGAAAATGTTTAGCCCTATGTGACATCTGTATTTATTGTTTGTTAACACATTAGCCTACATATTATGTACCTGCTGCATCCACTAATCTTACCGGTAATCTAATAATTCATAATGATGTTAGACCCAGCAATCCCCCCTCCCCCAGGTATTTTGAGCAGCAGGATTATATAAAATATATAATATAAAATGAATGTAAAAGTATACAATTACAAAATAAACATTAATTTATCAGTACTTTTTACTTTTAATACATTAAAAATCAAGTGACCAACTTTTACTCAAGTAAAATTGGAAAGAAGTTCTTAATAATTTTACAGGAGTAAAATAGTATCAGGGTATCTGCACTTCTACTCTAGTACTTGATTTGTGTACTTCGTCCACCACACTGCCTAAAGGTCAATTTTAGATCATAGTGTGTTTGAAAGCCCCAGCTGACCGCAGCTAAAAGAACCATTTATCTTAAGAGAAACACTAGCACATTGAACAATGAAGCCTTAAAACCCATTTGAAGTGTGAGCGTTTCATTCATCAAACAAAGTCTTTGACCCTATACACACTCAGAACACACACAGTACAGACTGCCTGAACTTATGCTTAACATAGAATTGAGGCTTGGTTAAAAACTCTAAGGATGTCTAATGGAAAATGATTGTGTAGTGTTTTTTTTTGGTGTTTTTTCGCTTCAGGGCCCATTTTTTTTCTAAATTGTTTATCATACAATCGATTTACAAAAGGAAAAAAAAATCAAATGTTTAAATGTATTTATATTACCATAAACTAGGCGTCATGATATGCAACATGAACTATTTTGTAAATGCATAAACAAAATGTGACTTGCCAAACAAACACTTATTTTAATATTTTGCTATCACTCCAGTACAGAGTTATATTGTGTTTTATTATTTTCATTTAGCATTGTTTTCTTCCCTGCTGTCCCTGTCAGAACAGGACCCTGCAAATTCCTAACAAACACACTGAATTTAGCATATTAATGTCACCCAGCCTGCATTGGGTTATATATAGTCTTGCCTGTATACAAGTGTATTCTCTCTACCTTTCTATCTTCCGTTGCTCTTTTGCTCTCGCATAAACTGAGACGTCCGCCCAGCTCTTATTAATGTATCGGGTCTACCTGGGTTCAGTGACCTCTGCCCCCCCTCCGCTGGCCTCCCTTCATAAATAATGGGGGATGTCTGCAGCTCATCACCTCAGTAAATAGGCTGCAGTATAACTCCATATAACGGCCCCAGCCACTCCAATAGCCCAGCAGGTCCCGCTGGCAGCCCATCCATTACCAAAGGGCCACGGCTGTATCGTCCTTGGGCCGGGGCCGGACTGGGCCAGCCGGGTGAGAGAGAGAGAGAGAGGCTATGAGCTTGTAAAAAAAGGATAAAGGGGAAATGAAGGGGGTGGTGGGGTGGAAATGGACAAAAGTAGGTCACAGGCCTGCTTCCGAACTGAAATTAAATGAGATATTGGTGGTGGGGGGGATTGGTTGATCTGTCATCAAATCTGAGAGATAGAGATGAGTCAGTTTTTTTATTGACACTTGATGGACCCGTAATTTTAAATCAGTATGTTTATTACTTGGTGCAGTCAAAAAGGAATGGAAACTTTATATTTTGTATCAGACTTATTTTCTGATGTTTGTTATTATTATTATTTGTCATATTGAATACAAAATTTTAAATTCAATTAGATAAAACAAAAGATCAGCAATTATTATTAATTTGTATTCAAAAGTTGGGGTCAGTAATATATATATTTTAAACAAATTAATTATTTTATTTAAATTGATCAAAAGTAAAAAACACTGTAACAAAAACAATTTTGAATAAAAGCTGCTCTTTACATATGAATCTGATAGCAAAAAGAAATGTTTCTAAGGGCACCATTTTCTACTAAAAACTGAAAACTTTTATGCCTTTTGGCTGTTCATTTACGCGACAACAGCGTTTTAGGGGCCTGAAACGGGTTTCAAAGTGGACATTTTTAAAAAAAACGATACTGTTATCATCTCCGTGTAAACTACAAAAACGTGAATTAAACGCAATAAAGTGAGAAGCTTTGTTATGTAAAATCATTTACAAAAGCCAGATCTATGCTATACACCTGCCAACGGCTCCCCCAATGGTTTTATATATATATAAATATATATACACATATTTTAATTCAGCGTACATTAGAGACTTTTCTAGTAAATCTGTTTCCCATCATAACAACTGTAAATATTCATCTCATGAATGTCTGAGCTGTGTAAACTGCCTGCTTCCACATGAACGCTCGCACGAGTGTGTGTGTGTGTGTGTGTGTGTGTGTGTGAGAGAGAGAGAGAGCAAGACAATATTCACATGATGTATCTTGCAGATTTGCCGTGTCAGCAGCAGCGTTACAGGAATGATCTGCACACACTTCACTCCTGACAGGACTCAAAGTGCTGGAGCCGGGAGAATATTCGGCGCTCTCTCACTGAGAGGAATTCTTAATAATAAATATCACACTAATAATGAATGGACCAGTGGCTGCAGTTGTCTTGAGGGCATAATATCTAATTTCCTCTCTCTGTTTCATATCTCCACTCTTTCATGTCAGTACAGTCTGTCATTAAAGCAGCGCAGGTCTGTATCGCTCTTATTTATTTTTCAAATCAGTGTGTAAATCTGAGCCAGGCCCTTGTTACAGATGAGTTCCAATAAATTATGACAGACCGACTGACAAATCCAGAATTTTAAACAGCCCTCTGTCGTATGTGGGGCGGCTGACACTCAACCTGGCTGGAAAATCCTTCATAACACTTCAATTCTCTCTAAATGAATCGTGATGCATCTAATATTCTCTCGCCCACAGATGTGTTGTAAAAATTTACACTATCAGAAAAAGGGGCAGCATCACAGCTTCATTTCTAAAGTTTGTACGGTACTGTACAGATTTCATATTTGGTTACATGTTTTACAGAATCCAAACTCCATTATTAAAACTGTCTCAGCTATGTGGATACAATTGATTCTAAAATTACTATAATTCATAGAAACAGATATAAAGGGCATAATAATCATGTAATTATAAATGTACTTGAAAGTGTGATTTCTAATAAAGTTGCATGTAAAACCACTCATTTGACAGTAAAACATTTATTTGCAATGCAGATATAAATGAATTGATATCTGTAAAAAGTTTATTAACAGCTAATTTATATGTTAAAATTCTTACTGTGGGACTAAGATTGTCTCCTTGGAAATAGTTTTATTTTAATCGTTTACTTAATTACCTATTGGAATTTTTTCAAAGGCAAATAAAGCAAATTTTTGCAAAAGCAAAAATAAATAAATAATGGAGGTACTTTAAAGTACTTAATTCATATCATTATGACAATTTACTGAAGGTTTTATTCCTGCGTAATATCATTTTAAGTGTGGTATTTGTGATTGTAAAATGCCAACCACAGGTAAAACTAAGCATGGCTCTTCATTATCATGGTGGATGGAAATACATTTTCTATAAAACAAAATAATAAACTTTTAAAGCTTTATAACTTTTTGTATTTCACAGAAGATAAGAATAGCATGTGACTTTGAATCTTCATGAGGGTGAGTAAATGATGACAGACTTTTCATTCTTATGAAAATTAAGAAATGAAACCTTAGATAACACTAAAAGAATACAACCAAAGTAGTATGACGTACATGTGTAAAAATGTGGGATATGACTAACGTGTACAACTCATAGTACAGGAGAACCAGAGAAAGAACAAGTGGAAAAATCGAATCTCAAGCTTTGTTGATCTTCACAAGCTCAGCTGCCACCTTGCATTGTGCTGTTCCTGATGGTGTGGAGTAAAGTCTTCTCCTGGGCAGATCACTGCACACGTGCGTTTAAGCAAGCCTGATACCTGAGCACGGAAACAGCCACCATCAACGCGAAACATGTTGCTATCAGAGCCCATAATGTCAGTGCTCACCTCTCGCCTGACACGGCCTGACACGCATATGTGCCGCAGCATGACCAACGCTTGCCGTGGCAGCATTGAGGCCGAGTTCATCAGACAGCGCACAGGGGAAGGTGTTCCAGCGCATTACAAACAGATACAGCAAAGCAGGCACTGAGGAACGTAAAGATGCGTGTTGTTAGAGAAGCAGAAGAAATGACGGTAAACAAATGGAAACATCAGCGCTGGTGTGCACAGAGTTTACTATTAACACAGATTTACCCTGACAGCACATGTAAACAAAGCAGAGGCCCAGTGAGGCCGAAAGACACTACAGTATACTCATACAAACCATACAACTGACAGAGCCTTCTTTGGGCAGTTTAAACCAGGGATGGGCAAACTCAGTTCTGGAGGGCCACTGTCCTGCAGAGTCCCCCAGGTTTTATCAGGGTTGGAGCTAAACTCTGCAGGATAGTGGCCCTCCAGAACCAAGTTTGTCCATCTATTACCATTAGTTCACCCAAAAACTAAAATTCGGTCATTTACTTATTTTCTTACTATGACGTTGTTTTAAACCTATATGACCTGAAACTCAAAAAGAACAATTTTGAAGAATGTACATGCTTTTTTTCCATATAAGAAAATGTATGATTACTGGAGCTGTCAAGCTTAATGATTGACAGAAAATACCAACCTGATCTCACGAGAATTCGTACGAATTTTACGAGGTGGCTATTCTCACTCGTACAAATTCGTACGATTTTTGCTAAATCGTACATATTTTACGAGTTGCCCAATTCGGTAATTAAACCTACCCATTACTGAGGTTTAGACAAAAGTGAGGTGAGGTCGTACGAATTCGTACAAATTAACCACCTTTTACTCACACAATTGGTTGTGAGATAGCGTTGGAAAATACATATAAAATTGTATCATAAAGTTGTCCATATGACTTGCATGTTATTTTTTCAAACATTATGAAGATTGTATTGTGCTTGGTGTTTACTTTAAGACATGTATTAAAACTCTCCCCCATCCAGAATAGCTTTGAGTTCTCAAATCATTAATACGAATATCTAAACTCTGCAATGCAGTTATCAATGGTGTTTGGTCACTGACATCAAACGTAGCACAACATGAATCGACGGCAAGCAAGCCATGTTTCTAGAATTGTTCTATTGTTCTAGATCAGTCAAATAAACAACAATCAACAGTCATGTATACTGCTGATTTATTATCCACCATGTGTGACGTGTGTTATAAGAATCTTTCCTTACAAGTTCTGCAAAATAACAAACCACCTTGGTATAATATAGAGCCAAGGAATCGCTTTAATAAGAAATAACAAATAATCTGGTTGTCTTCAGCGGCGAACGGAAAGCAATTTAACGCATCAGTGGCGGTTGGCTATTAATTTGCGTAGAGATGGAGAGGGGACTCTGGGAGCAGGGATTCGAGGGACAACACGGCTGCTTTATGTATCATTCCGACTGCAAACAAGCAATGTGCACGCACAGTCTTTTTTTTTTTAATTATAGAGCTATTTCTCCACAATGTAAATGCTAGCATGGGGAGAGGTATATTATGGTGAATTAATAAAAGGCTCTGAGATAGGGGCCCATATGGCCTGTCCTTGGGGCAATAGCATCAATAATGGCTGCCCTCAGGCTGGTTTGCACGCAGCGCCTGCGACTGAATGTGAAATATGTGTATACAGTAATTGGTTACAAAGATTGTGACCCCCCCCCCCCCACACACACACACACACACACACTTTCTTCTCAATACCTTTATCTGACAGAGGAGGTGCCTCATACCATCGGACTGCCTTTATTTCCCCCACATCATCACCATTACATCATCAGGCTTATAATTTTGTCGAACAACAGAGACCAGAATTAAATGTATAGCTATTCCGTGAACAGAAAGACTTTTTGACACCAATACTAAATATTGACATGTTTTCCCAGACGTTGCGGACCAAAATAGAAGAGATCTAATTGTTTTGGGACAGTGAAAGTTTGATCATAGCCATTAAAGTATATTTTTTTGGGTAAAAACTTACTAGTTTAGGGTCCAATTCTCTCTATTAACAGTTGCTTATTAGTTGCATATTACTAGAATATTGACTGTTTATTAGTAGCCTACTTATAAGGCTCATATTAATGCCTTATTCTGCATAACCATATTCTACATCCTTAATCCTACCCAATACATAAAATTAACAACAACCTTAGTAACTATTAATAAGCAGTTATTAGAAGTTTATTGAGGAAAAAAGTTGTAGTTAATTGTTAGTAATAGTGAGAATTGGACCCTAATCTAAAGTGTGACCATTTTGTTCCCCTTCTCTACAAATTAATCCAGTAAAAAAACATTGTTTATAAGGTGAACTGATACAAACACACCGCTTATGAATGTTGAGAATAAATATTCAATAGAAACAGCAGATAAATAGAAATACTTATGTAAATGTTTTCAGATAATCAGATATTGCTCGTTCATAGCTCATGAGACCTGATGGATTCCTCACATGTTGTATGAATTTTGTTTTTCAGATGTTTATTCTAAACCAGGCAGAAGTTTACACACATGTACAGACCTATATAATGAACATTGATAGCATAGCTCAGACAATTTGGTTTTAGGAGAATTTGATGAGAAAATGTACCTTGTATTTGATGAGTTTATATTGAGCTCTCTGAATTTTGAATCTGAGTGGCAGAAGAGATATTTTACAGTACTTACCCCCACTCTCACTGTTTTGTCTTCTGTTAAGCACAAAACATGCTAGCTAGTTAACTAACTAAATAAATATGAGTCACTGTATTCCAAGTTATTCACAAAAAAAATATTAACTCTTGCATTAATCAAAAAATTCCATTTGCAATTCTTCTTTCCTACAGCTTGTGCTCAAATAGGGATGTCATGTTAAGGTATACGTATGGCACATGCAATACACATTAGTGTTATCTGTGATCATAACTTAATTGTCAAGAGGAAACCTCACAATGAGCTCCTTGGGGTCGTAGGGTGCACTCACACATTTTTCTTCCCTTTTCTTTTCTCTTTCTTTCCTCCTCCTCTCTTTCTCTTTTGGGGAATAATCTGCCCTATAGACATTACGTCTGTGTTTTCCTGCAATTAATTAATGCATCCCCAGCTAGTTAGCGGTAGCACTTGTTCCAGGACGCCGATGGAAGGAGGGCAAAGGGCCACCGCGAGACTCGGCTGCATAGCTGCAGGCCTTCGCTTCCCAGCCCCTGCGCCTGGACTATTTTTACCAGAATCCTTTTAAGAAGAGAGATTCTGATTTTATGCAAGAGGATTCTCCAGGGTTTCAATTAAACTAGAGGTCACGCTGCAGATCCACTGGAAAAAGAGGGAAAAAAAGACGGAGTGTGAGATAAAGAGTGATTCTTTTAATTAATATGGCCTAATTAAACATTTGTAAAATGCATTTGCAGCGAAGCACTTGTTTTAAGATGGCAAGTTTGCTCTAATTGTGTGTTTACCACATTTTAAGGCTCTTAACTTTGTGTTTTCGTCACTGCAAAATGACTTCCTATAAGTCTGAGAAAGTTTTTAATCAGTGTGGCCTATAGCAGTGGCATTGGACACCAGCACAACACAGAACTGAAACTCGGGTTTAATGTGGTCGGTCATATAAGAACCTGGCCATGTTGACATACCGGTTTTAGTAAGCTTCAACCAAGCGACAGATGAATTTACAACAAAATTTCATAGATATTACCCATGGGACTTAATGGAATTCTCACATATTTTCATTACTTTATTATATATACTTTATTATTTTTATTTTTTTCTCAGATGCTTATTCTAAAATAGACAAATGCTACATTGTATTACATATGAACATAGAACAAAAAGAGGAAAAGACTGCATTTGCAGTGAAGCTCTTTGGCAATTGTGCTCTAACTGAGTGTTTACCACATTTTAAGCCTCTTAACTTTGTGTTTTTGTCATGGCAAAATGACCATACGAGTCTGAGAAAATTTTAATCAGGCCTATATGGCCTATAGCAGTGGCATTGGACACTGATTTTAATGTGATTTAATGTGGTCTGGGACTGGGTCATATTAGAGGACGTCCCACAACCGGGTTTTTTCTAACGGTTTTAGAAAATCTCAACTGAGCGTCAGGATGAATTTGCACCAAAATTCCATAGATGTTGATTGTATGCTGGTGATTAACTCATTTATTTTGCTTAAATATTAACAGTTATAGTAGTTGCATTCATTAAGTCAAAAGTACTGCGGCCATGACCACATGATGTAATTTTTGTCATCAGGAGGGCATGCAGAGGTCTGTGCATACCGTCCATGTGCAGCCCAGTGCACGCACAACTACGCATGCGCAAGGTGAAGGTTGAAACAGAAGAGTTGACCAGGTGGCAATACGTACAGTTGTGATGCACTGCAGTAGTCAAAGAAGAATGTGGAAAGAAAGAGAGATTCAAGGAAACAACACAGCATACCCTTCTCCATTGTTTTTGTTTTGGTTCTTGTTCTAAACTTTGTATTCAATGCCGGATCTGCTACTTTTTTTCTACCCTTCCGAGTGACTCTGTAAATGACACGACTCAGTGCTGCCCTCTGACATCTGGTAGAGTATTGAATAGCAATTATACAGTGCATGTGTGGAACTCATGCATGTGAGTATACTTTTTGGTTGTATACTTTGAAAGCTGTGCAGACACGATGGAGCGAAATGCATAAAATGAAGTATACTTAGGCCTTTATTTGCATTTAGCGTTATTTTCATATAAAAACTATACCTGTAGTTCTGATGTCCTCTGAGATACTTTGAAAAACATATTTGGACACTGAATGAGACTTTTTTTTTTCGGTCAGGCCATGAGCATTCAATATTTCAGACAGTATTTCTCTGGCATGGCATAGAAAACAGAGCAAGTTTATTTGTAATGGTAAAATCATACTTAAAGCACAGGCCACTGAGCATGACAGCCAATAGAGCTGGGCCATATGTCAGTCATAGAAGGGGCTGCTGGGAATTTAAAAGCGCTTAAGGAATGTTTGCTCAAAATGGCATGCCATGATGTTTAGCTTTGTTTCAGGTCCATTGAACTTTATCCCACGTGCTCTCATTGTAATGCTACCTACAGGGCACGTCCTAATGCAGTGCCCAACGTATGTTGGGGTATATTTTCGCGCCGTTTGAGTGATGTGTGTGATAGAAAATGTGCTGTATTTTTCACAGTTAGCCCATTTGTGTTCACATCTGTTTATATGTGGTCCGACAGAGAAACGCTCTCTGGGTAAAGAGGAATTGGTTGCATTACAGTTGTTATCCTTCTAATCAAGCATTTTGGATTTATGACCCTAAAGCCGTTTGTGTATAAATCATTTCTAAAAGTAGATAACAAAGATTGTAAAGACAAATTTTGAAGGGGCTACATGTAGATAATAAGAAACCCTTGTCATTAATAGCAACATCGTATTAACAGTGACTATTAAGTGAACTTCATTAAAGTAAAAAGAAGTTGGAAATACCTTTGCAGTGATATACTATTAATGAACATTCAGACGCCATCCACGCTGCTGAGAGTGATGTTTAGATGAATAAATTTCCTCTCAATAACAAAATAGACAAACAACAAAAATGACATCAGTGAGAAAACAGCAGTTAAGAAAGCATCTGATCATAGTGATATGGATATGTTTGCACAAGCTTTGCAATTCACAGATGTCATGTTGACAGATGAGGTTATTAAAAGTGCACTGTCATGATAGTCAAAAGTATATTTGAGACTAAAGACATCGCAAGAGGGATGGGAATGACGTCACACCCGAGGTGACCAACCTGATCTCACGGCAAATAGTACTAATTTTACGAGTTGGCTAATTCGTAGAAAATTCATACGACCTCACTCGTACGAATTAGTACGATTTGTCTAAACCCCAGTGATGGGTAGGTTTAGGGGCGGGGTCAGGAGTAGGTCATTCATACAAATTCATACGAATTGGGCAACTCGTAAAATATGTATGATTTAGCAAAAATCGTAAGAATTCGTATGAGTGAGGTCGTATGAATTTGTACGAATTAGTCTGACGTCATTCCATCCCTCTTCCAAGGTAAATGGATTTTTCAAAACATTTGGCAATTAGCCACCTTTTCGTACGAATTCGTACAAATGGTTCGTAAGATAGCGTTGAGGTGACCACGCTCCAGCAAACAGGTCAGATAACTAATATGGACACATCCAGGCAAACCTTTGTTGCGGTTTCTCTTTCGGAATATAATCACATAATAAAGCAGTATTTTGCACAGATAATGCAGAAGTATCATGTCACAAATAGAGGTTGAATAGCACTGTGTGGACTACTGAGTTTATTGGGACAGACAAACAGAAGTGGTAATAAACAATATTTTACCACTGTTTTACTACGGCGCTGAGCAGCCATATTGTATTCTGACATCAGGGTTGTTGGGCTCACACCAGGTTACTCAGTCTCAAATCCTAGTGGAGGGGGCATTCGGTCAAATGTTCAAACTGAGGCCTAGGAATTTCCTACGTCTGAGGACAAATGGAATACACCATTAAAATAGAAAATAGAATAGAACATGGTGTCACATGAAAAAAAAAGCCTTTTGATCTCTTAACAATCGTTTGCAGAGATGTGTCTAAAACCTTTGTATGGATGTGGGACTGTATACCTGAGCTCTGTTTGACAAACCCAACCCATAGAGTTCATGCTTTGTGCCGTGTGTGTGAGTGTAAAGGAGTTTATGTGGAGTGAGTGCTGGAGATTTCTTTACCTTTTATTACAGCTTTGCCTCCATCACTCTCTGACAGAGAGAGATAGCAGAGAGGGGAGATGGGAGGGGGCCCATTTTGGATGACCTTGACTGCAACATGCGACAGTGTGAGATGCACACACACACACACACACACACACACAGTGCTTATCACAGGGAAGATGTCTTGATAATCTTTCATTCTAGATTCTCAGTTGGCTGGTCACGACTCAAAAATGGGTTTCAGATCTGATGGAAAGCAGCTGAAAAACAATTCTAAATGAAAACAGTAACATGCAACTAATTATATATAATTATGCAGAGTAAAATAAATAGGCTTCTCAACTTTTAGAAGGAAGGAAAAATATGATTCCCTTTTGTTGTTGACATCAAAAGTTGTACATCCAATCATAGTCAATATTTCGACATAAATTAGTATTTTACTTAGTAGAAGTAGGTCAAATTAAGCAGACTCCTCAAAAACCATGAATAAATATATGCAAGGTAATAGAAAATATAACCCAGATGACAATAATTACAGCTTCACTTGCACACTAACCACAAAGTATATGTATGGAGAATTATTAACTTAATAACATTTATCCTAATTAATAATACATTTCAACATTTGATTTTAAAGACATTTTGATTAATTTTTGGTACTGTGTTGAGTCGCCACTTGATGTCTGATGTGAATCCTGCAGCAAAACCAGTAGAGAACCACTGATCTAATATGTGTATGTGTGTGAGGTTGTCATCTCAGAGTCGCGTGTGCCCTAAGCAGTGAGTGTGTGTTGTGGTGAGGCAGTGCTCACTAATTAGATGATCGCTATCCTCAGTGCCATAATCATGTGCATCTGGGTCCAGCAATTACTTAATATGATATATTAACATATTCCTAGCAGGCGCGTCAGAGGAGGCCGCTCGTAGGAGACAAATTATCCAAATTAATTTCTAATTTAAAATCCTCTGCCTTTTATTATAAGCTGTGGGCGCCCCTCCACATAAAAAATGAAAGAAGAGAGAGAGTGAAGGATATTCGGGGAGGTTTTAATGATCTGGGCTGGTCTCTGCCCACAAACCAAATGAATAAACAGGAGGAAGAACAAGAGGAAGATAAAGACACTGAACTGCACATGGATGGATGGATGAGAGGTTTGGAGCTGTTCACTCGTGTGTAAAAAAAAAAAAAAAACAGGGAATGAATTATATGCTCAGAAACAGACAGGCATATTCACCAATTAGGCCTGAGAAAAGTGTATGGAATATTATGCGTGTTTGATTAATTTTTGCCAAAGGTTAAAAAACCCAACCACTGTGCTATAGGTCAATCTGAGAGGAAGTTTCAGTTAAAAAAGACTTTCTCAACAGCCAAAGGGGATCAGACAGCGTTTACTATAATGTCGAGAAAGAAGTTAATGATGTGGTTTTCTAAGACAAGACATACAGTAATCTTTAAAACAGATTTAAACTGGCTGGACAAAGCATTGTCTGTCAGATAGATAGATAGATAGAGAGAGAGAGAGAGAGAGAGAGAGAGAGAGAGAGAGAGAGAGAGAGAGAGAGAGAGAGAGAGAGAGAGAGAGAGAGAGACAGAGAGAGAGAGAGAGAGAGAGAGAGAGACAGAGAGAGAGAGAGAGAGAGAGAGAGAGAGAGAGAGATGTGGCAAGTAAATGCTGACTGTAAATGCTCCAGTTCATTTTTGTTTTCTTTATTTTACTTTTATAAAAGTAGACCCTTGCCAGTAAACTCTCCAGCACATCCGTCGACCACAAAGGGTTAAGAGCTGGGGGGTGTAGACTTTTGAAAAGATGTTTCGAAGAATCAAAAGATGTTGATTAACAGAACACAGGTGATACAGATGACGGTGATTGACTAAACAGGTGATAACTGAACTGATAATGACAGTAACCATAGAAACAAAGGAGTGTGGGGAAAAGAACAAAGGAAAACAGGAACCAAGGAACACAAACTGAAAGTCCAAACAAGCACTGACATGTGAAAACTACAATGGGGTTCTATTGCTTGATACTTTGAAGATGCAATAAAGGAAACAAAATTGCAGCCATTACCATTTGCAGGTGTTCCACTGTCAACAAAGAAGTCTAAACAATTCTAGCATTTGTTCTGCAGGTGTAGGTAATGGAAAACATTTCCAAAATAGGATTTAACATCATGTAATGTAACTTTGACTCATTGATGCATGTTGTGTCTGATTGCTTAACCTTAATGTGTGGACATCACATGTGCTGTGACATCATACATCTGGATCTTGGTGAAATTAGAGTTGAAGTCTGACAGCATGGCACTATTGCACTTTTCCTATTGCACTTGTTCTATTGCAAGTAGCTATCTTTAATTTTCCTTCATTCTTCAAATTGCTCCTTTCATTGCAGGATAAATGTGTGAGCTTTCACCCAGTTTATCCAACTCTCACAAATATCACATACATGCTTCAATTTGAGGACATTTTTGTATAAATGAAGACTTCAGATGCAAAAGCCTCTAAGTCTGTCTAAAGTTTTTGTTTAATATTAAAATTTTTATCAAACTCGTATGTATAGGTTTCTACCCGGCATTTCTGAATGGGCTGAGGCTGGGATTTAGTGAGTTTGACGTGAAAGTATTTGATGTGCGGAGAGCATTCACTCAATATTATTATCTCATTCTTGACAGGGGTGGCTTTTAGAGGCTTTTGTATCGGAGGTCTTCAAATATACGTGAAGATTATTGGCCACCTACAACACTTAACTAAACATGCACATTAATGTGCTTCAACTCTACAAAATTAAACACAATATAGAAAAATCAAACAGAAAGAAAGGTATGAGAGTTATTATCTCCCTGGGTGATCGCAGGAGTTCAGGAATGTGTGTATGCACAGTGTGTATTTATATAGCATGTATGCAGAGCAGTAATTAACAGTAAATGGTGTTGTGTAGATGAGACCTGCTTGTTAGTGTGGTTAGCTAGAGGTACAGAGTCATAATGAGATGTAAAATGTAATGAGAATCATAACTGCCATGGTAATGGAACTTAATGAGAATGTGGATGAGAATGTGGTCAACATGCCCAGTCCAATATAGCAGAGAACTGCCTAAAACAAGTTACAACATTCAGTGGCTAATATGAATAAATAACTGTGCAACTGAGCTCCAGAAAAAAGAAAAAAAAAAAGAAAGAAAGAAAAAAAAAACATCTTTTGAGAACTCTGAGACACTGTGCAAAAGTTGGACATAGTTACAGTATGTATGCAGAGAGCAGCTGCTATTCTGCTGTTTCATGTATTCAGTGTCATATTGTACTTGGGGGTCATTTAGAGTCTGAGGATAATCATCTTCAGTTATCTCAGACAAAACAGACTGATGAAAGGATGGATAGAACACATAGACATGTAGATCTACTGTAGGAGATATAGAGCTGTGGTTATTAGGACAAAAGCAAAGATGGATAGATAGATTAAATAAATACAGTAAAAAAAAACAGTATTATTGTTTAAAATAGCTGTTTACCGGTAAATGTATTTTGGATTTGTAATGTACATCTGTAAATTGCAAAGCTGAATTCTTCAGTGACACATTATCCTTCAGAAATCATTTGAATATGCTGAAAAGAACAGCATTTCATAATCTGAAAAGAACAGCATTTATTTGCGATAGAAATATTTTGTGACATGTATTCACATCATTTTTGATCAACTGAATGTGTTGAAATAATAATAAAAAATCTATATATTTAAAATAATTATTGTTCTGAACAGTAGCCTACATATATATATAAGAATTGAAATATGGTCAATGTGATTTTGCCAAGTAAGCCATGTTTCTTGATCATGTTCAAGGTCTCAACATGTTTTATTGATCCTGGAACAACATTTTGGTCCGAAGATTTAGTCCAAATCCTATCCTTACCCCTAAACCTAACCCTACCCATAACTTATCCCTAAAAGGTTAATAACACTGATGTAGAAGCACTTAACCCTGGTTGTAAGCCTAAACTTGACATAAACAGTAAACTTGTCCCTGGATCTGATTGGTTGATTGTAATGTTGTTCCCGGATCAGCAAAGACGTTAATCCAGAAACTTTACATGCATCCACAAGCAATCACTACATTACCACATGGCACAAGCTAATTGGCCTGAGCTGATCCTGCAGCCAATAAGATTGCTTGTTCAACATTTAAATAGTCTGGTTCATTGTTTGCTGAAAGTTAGTCTTGGTTCCTCTGAAACCCTCCACCTCCCCAGCTCCACCTGCCTAGATGTGTGTATGTATTCATGCAGCAGCAGCATATCTTACATACTCACAGCAGTATGTCTGTGTATCTATTAGCAGTAGCAAGTCCAAATTTGCTAGTCCACCAATACTTTAACATTGCCATATTCAATAACATGCTAAAACTATTCTACGACTCGTCATAATTGAAGTATGTATACTCCAATTTGAAATGCAGTTGATATTTGTTCTATTTCATTCTTCCCAATATACATGGAAGGTCAAGTCAAGTGTTTTGCATTGTGGGATACAGTATACCATGCTCTGTGACATACTGTATGTTTTGCCAAATGTAATAAGTCATCTGGATATTCTATGTAAAGGTCATTCAGATGTTGTGGTGACTATACATAGCCACTGTCTGTGGAGCTAATAGACATATAATAGCTTTATGAGGTAAGCCAAGAGAGCACGATTTTAAACTGCATATGGTAGAAAAGAGAGGATTCCAAATATATATGGATCCAGTGATAAAAAATAAACTGCATTTGAGATTTGAGCTAGCCAGTGGCTCTCACCCCATGACACACCAGTGATATGGTATTCATCAGACTCTGAGCTCATATCTCACCAAAGGAAAAGAGAGACGCAGAGAGAGAGACAGGGGCCCTGAGGGCAGAGAGCTCAGAGAGATAGACGGCATGCGTGTGACTGTCAGGCACAGTCACACAGGTATATTGTGATATGATTTAATGTGATAATAACCTCCACTTTGCCAGACAGATGATGTTTCCTCACGCTGGCCGAGACTTAATGAATGATACATTAGTAAACACTGCTGAAAACGTTATTAGAGCGGAAGTCGGCACGGCTCCGTACAGGAGGGGTGAGCTGCTGAAAAGATGAGTACGCAAATGTATCTTCCGTGGCCCTCATCTGTTTTGTCGGCCTCCTCCACTGAGCAGTGTTGAATAAAAGATGAAAGCGAGAGAGAAAGAGAGCAACAGAGAGAGAAATTTGCTCATCGTATTTAAAGTGGCTTTACACGGCTCAGGAGAAAACTGCAGGAATCAAATTCACACACAATCACTAAACAAACGCAAGACTGCTGCTTCTTACTAAACATTATTACCTTCGTCAACATGAAACTAAAAGTTACCCTGTTTACTTTTTTTTTTTTTTTTTTGATGTGAGTTGCTGTTCTTATAGACAATTCATTGTTGCACATTATTCCAAAGAACATTATTCCAAAAATTATGCATTATCCATAAATATTTTCTACTCTTGTTTTAAATGAGTCTTCTTAACAGTTATAATTGCTTCATAAAATGAAGCCTTTCTAAAATCTTTCTGGTTAATGTTAATAAAATACTTGCTTACACATACCCACTTTTAAGCATTCAGTCAAATCCTGGTGGATAAAACGTGTATTACAGAAGTAAAATTGTCAATGTTGTTTCATGCTGGCTTCAAGTTCTATAAGCATGACTGGTGACATTGGTTGTGATTTTACCACAGAAAATAATTTTACCTAACCCTCAGGAAAATAATAAATACATTTACAGCAATTCAGTGAAAGGAGCCAGTTTAAAAGCAACTCATTTTTTTAACACTTTAAAAAGATCAGATTTCTGTTAATGCACTTTAATTAGTCATTAAAACAATGTGTTGTCCGAGCTATAAACCTCTTTTCCAACAGTGCTTTACAGATGTTTTAGAATATCCCTTCAAGTCTACCTATAATAACTAACCAGTTACTAGATTGACATGGTCATGACCTTAACAGACAGTTAACAAATGTTAATGTGTATTTTTCTTTTAAAGTCGGCATGAAATGGAAGTTGTGATGGTCTTTCCTGCCTAATTGTGACTTAGGGCCTATATTCAGGTAGAAACAGCATCTCAAACAAGAAAGAAATGTTGGGCGGGACTTGATTTTGCCCATTGGGAATTGATTGGGTTTGCTACTGCTGTGATCTCATGTGAGTAACAGGTTGTCCCGCCCTCACGCCAGTAAACACGTCAACAGAGAAGAGATGTCACTGTAAGAGGAAGGGGGATTTATTTTGATTAAAGATTATGAGGGCACATGAATAATAAACAAAAATGGTTTCACTTTATTTTGATGGTCCCTTTAACACAGTCTGTTGAGTATAAGTAACACTGCACCTTTATGTGTACTAACTCACATTAGAATGTTAGTAGAGTATTAGTAGACTGGTAGGGTTAGGGTTAGAGTAAGTTGACATGTAGTTGCAAAGTTACTTATAGTCAGTAGAATGTCTGTTGGAAGACCATCACAATAAAGAGTTAGCAGATATTAAGTAGAGAGTCTACCAATACTATAATGAGAGTAATATAACATGTAGTTGCAAAGTCACTTATAGTCAACAGAATGTTCAAAAGGGACCATCAAAATAAAGTTATAATAATGTACATGAATAAATCATTTATAATGTTATATACAGTATGTAATGCAATATTCCATAAAATAAGAACTTCTTGACTACTAATGTAACCCCCATTCCCTGAAGGAGGGAACAGATACGTTACATCAGTACTGACAAATTGGGATCTCGCCTGAGAGCCCAATCACCTTCGAGTGGTAACAAAACAAGCCAATGTCCATTGGCAGGCAGGATCCCAATTCCCAATTCGTCAGTTCTGACGTAACGTCGAACATGACTGATTTGTAGGGAACTTTCAATTTTGAATTCATGGTGACTTTAAAACATGTGACAACTGTTTTTTACCTCATTAAATTTTGCTGACCACCGAACTTATGTTCTGTTTAATCATTAAGTATTCCTTTCAAAGTTGATATGTCTCAGCACAGCACAGACGTACAGACAGTTCAGAAGCTCAACATTTTGGACAACAACCTCTCAATTTTTCTTCAAGTAAGCAAGAAAACCCTTTAAATTAGTTTGTGTGAAGTATCGTGTTATGTTTATGGGAAGTTGCACACAAATTGCATCATGAACAGCTACAAAGTCAGCAAGCTCAGAGTATCAGGTCAGCTGTAGTGAAAGCTATTACATCCCAGCCAGGACAAAATGAGGTGAGCGAGGATGCGCTCACCTTCATCTAAGAGAAAGAAAGAGGCAGAGCGTTTTGAGCTGATAAGGAGCAAAAGGCCACTTGATGGCTTCTATATTAAGTTGGGACAACGAGCACAACAAGGGCAAAGAGGAGATCCAGAAACAGAGCAGCACAATATAACTTGCGATGTGAACCTCCACATTAAACATACAGCGGCAAAATACTACAGTGTCACACAGAAACAGTCATCATGTATTTCTTACCCTGCACATCCTCATATGCTGACATCATCAGAGGCATGATTGGCTCACTAGCTTGTTTATGTTTTAGTGGATAAGCTCCTCCCCTTAGAGCTGCTGTAAGCCATGTTTTTAATGGTATAAAATGTTTCTACTACCTGACAGATATCACTGAAATAGGTGTGCTGAGAATTTCATTCACTGAGGTGATCAGGTTGTAGCTATAAATCAGTATAAAATCTCTAATAACAGAAACTAAACAGCTTTTCTTTTATGTCTAGCTATCATAGCTGAGCTCGTAACAGCTGGAGTTGAAATTGATCTAAATAGGTTTCTGGAAGTAAAATGCCACTCAAAATCTTGATAGCAAAACTGATTTTTAGTGGTAAAATGGTAACATTAATGTAACATTAATACAACAGCTATATGAACTAAACCAGGGATGGGCAACTTTGGTCCTGGAGGGCCAATGTCTTACAGAGTTTAGCTTCAACCCTAATCAAACACACCTGAACAAGCTAATCAAGGTCCTCAGGAGTACTAGAAAGTTACAGGCAGGTGATTTTTTCAGGGTTGGAGCTAAACTCTGTAGGACAGTGGCCCTCTAGGACCGAAGTTGCCCATCCCTGAACTAAACAATAAGCAATACTTTTTAAACATGTAGTAATTGGTTAATTTATACATAACACAATTTACAGGGATGGCTTGGAGTAAAATCAACCTAGGGTCCTTTGCACCATGACCTCAAGCCTGCTTTTTGTGAGAACCTGAGTCTTCTGTCTTCAGCTTCCCTGCATGCATCGTTACAGCACTACAGTTAAAATTATAATCAAGTACTTTACATGTGCTTCTATATGTTATTTAAAACATCTGAATAAGCATACTTAAAGCACAACAAAGGATTACTAAAACATAAAGATTTAATATTTGTTTTAATTTAATATTTAATTTTCATTAATACAGAGTAATTTTTTTTTTTTTTTTTTTTTTTTTTTTTAAACATACTTTTAAGATTTGTACACTACAAGTGCCCATTCAATAACATTAAACAAACTTTTTCTTCTTTTTCACTCATAATATGTATTAGTACTATTCAGTTATAATGTTGGTTCATTGAAAACTATTGGACTGAATCAATTTACTGAGTAAACTAGGTTGTAAAACAGCATTCTCACCACAAAAAGACTGACAAACAACAATTTTTTCCCCATCGCTGCTCATTGTAGAAAGCAGTTTGCTAGTGAGTAAGATTTACTATTTTGAAAACAACTACTTTTAGTTAGTCACTTCTCAACACACAAATTACACAGTCTTTCACAGTGTTATTCCATTCCTTTAAATACATATTTTCTGACTACTAACATTCAGGTTGAAATAAAGAGCAAGCCATCTAATTTTTCCAGATAGATGTAGCATTTTGCCTGGGATCAAAGGGACATTATGTCCTTAATAGCAAGTGCATTCCATTTGCTATTTGAAGTGTATGGGTGCGGTGCAGGCCTGTCATTCTGCGGCAGAATGAGCCCAGGCTAAAGAGATAATATTTCAATAACACAGTGGCCTGATCATAAAGTAACTCAATGGAAATGTGTAAGAGCCTCGGGCTACTCAGCAGGACAGTCAGCAGTCAAATCATTTCACTTCCCTGTCTCTCTCTCTCTCTCTCTCTCTCTCTCTCTCTCTCTCTCTCTCTCTCTCTCTCTCTCTCTCTCTCTCTCTCTCTCTCTCTATCTCTCTCTCTCTCTCTCTCTCTCTCTCTCTCTCCGTCCTTCTATCTGTCTACCCATTTCTCACTTTTCACTTTTTCTCTCTAACCCCCCATTCTCTTGCTCTTATTTCTGCGCTCTCTGTGCACACACACATATATTCACATGTATTGCATGAAAATAGTGCCCATGCGTACTCATGAAAAAAAATGTAGAGGAAAAGAAAACTGGCCTACATACTGAAAATGAGCCCTACTTATTCATACTTTTGACCAAGATAAAAGTGTTTTGTCTGAGAGCACAATTAGGCCAGAAATATACTTGAGGATGCAAATGCTTAGCAGATGCTTGGCTAACGCAAGCATGTGTTGTACATATTTAACGTTCCTATTCCATTCAAGTAGCTAAGCGCATAGAAAATAGAAAATAACTGCCCGGTGGCATGGCAAGATGGCTGTCGACTTCCCTTTAAGGGGCTTCAACTAACTTGCTGATTAAAATTCTCTTTAAACTGTAGCTGCCACAGTTGTTTGCAGCAAAGGAGGCAGGAAAGCAGTCACGTTTATTAACAATACCTGACGCGCAGGAGCACAGGAGTATATAAAAAATGCAGGAGGATAACAACCAACTACACATAGACGAGAAATCAAACAGCTAAACAAGGAGCAGGTGAATCAAATCAATTAAACAATGAGTCGCTATGACAATAAATGAAAACACGCTAAGGAACCATGGAAACAAAAAAGGAAACAGGAAACAATGGTCTACAAACTAAAAGTCCATGAAAGCGAAATAAAACTGAACACTACAGTAGCTCTGTCATCCAATAACAGAGACATCCAAAAATGTAATGCTTTAACCTCAAATTTGTTGGTGAGCAAACTAATTCTGAAAACAATATACTTCAATAATAAAGATGAATGAAGAAATTCTGTTATTCGTTGAGACAGTTGTGGTCACTATGGGCAATATATTGTGATCATTTTGATGGACACATAACATTTTGGTGAATTTGTTCAAATTGTTCATATCAGTGAAACAATTCAAAACAAATGCATGTTTCTATGTGTAATTTTTCATGAATTAAAAGGTTTATGATATGAATATTGTTGTTTATTATTACCTATTATTATATTTGTACATATTAAGGAAAATAATTAAACATAATAAATAATAATGAGTGAATGGGATTACATTTTATTTTAATGTCTCTTTGTTACAGTGTAATAACACAAGTAAGTACTGAGTAATAATAATTAACAATATAGGCTATAGTTCATATAGGTTTAGAGTTAGGTTTTGGTTTAGTGCTAGTTGTTTGATATTATGCATAATTTACTGTTATTACTATAGTAAATACATGTAATGTGTAACCAGTGCAGGGTAGTAATTGATTATATGTGGATTATGTAATCAGATTCCCAAAATGAAATACTTGTAATTAGATTATATAAGACTACAGTTACTTTTTTTTATTATGATTTCTTAATATTAACAAAAGGGCAGTAAATTATTAAATTTTAATTTTGATTATTTTGACAAAATGTTCATGGCTCCCAGAATATTTAGTTGTATGATTATCTGATCATGCAATATATCAAAATAAAAAACAAAATAAAGAGCTTTTAAACAGAACAACAACAACAACAACAACAACAAAAAAAACATTTTGAGCAAAAAGCTGAGAAAAACGTGTTTTAAAGACTTAGGCCGCTGTACGTGAGCTGTATCGTTCAGTTTCGTTCCGACAAACGGGGCACTACTTTTTCTTTTGCTCAATATGTTCAACGTTAATAAAAGGTATCCAAGCAAAAAGTTCTCCATGCATTATCCTGCAGTTAACGTTAATGAGAAAAGTGTAATTTATTGGCGCACTATATTGACTGCGTATTGAGACATATAAAACTGTTGAGCTAGATTTTCAACCAATCAGCATCGAAAATGTAAGTAGGTCAGAGCCGAAATCAAGCCAATATCACTACGCACATGTAAACATGAAGGAGGACGTAAGCAGCGCATCTTCATCTGATAGCGGCGATCAAGCTCGATTAACACCCGTAAAGTGTATTCTTCATGTCGGAAAAGATGGTGGGAAAGGTCCGCAGCCCTTTACTGAAGTCCGATGGGAAAAAATCAAGCAATGTTCGTAGGAATGGCTCAAAACGTCGGACACTACGGAGCTAACGTTAGCTATTGCTAATAAACATGTTGCCCTCCTGGACAAACCGGTCTCTGATGTCCCAACAACTACGGGTTTCACCCGGCCTGCTATCGGCGTTTTATAGACAAAAAACGCTTGACTTGTGTGTATGTGTGTGATGGGTAGGTTTAGGGGTCGGGTTAGTGTGTGTGTGTGTGTGAGAGAGAGAGAGAGAGAGAGAGAGAGATGGGTAGGTTTAGGGGTCGGGTTAGTGTGTGTGAGAGAGAGGGGTAGGTTTAGTGTGTGTGTGTGTGTGTGTGTGTGTGTGTGAGTGAGAGAGATGAGTAGGTTTAGGGGTCGGGTTAGTGTGTGTGTGTGTGTGTGTGAGAGAGAGAGATGGGTAGGTTTAGGGGTCGGGTTAGTGTGTGTGTGTGTGTGAGAGAGAGAGAGAGAGAGAGAGATGGGTAGGTAAATAAATAAATCAAAATTAAATCTTGTTTACAATAATCATTCCTGTGAATATGTACATGTAGTGCAGTTACTGCTCGTGTATGCAAATTAACAATTCACCATTAAATGTGTTATTTTTAAAAGTGTTTTTTTTTTGTATACTTTTAAGTTTAACTTGGAGTGAGATTTGGGGAGATTAGGAGGGGTCGCGTCACAATTACAAACGCCAAAACGGTATTTATTGTTTGAATTTCGTAATAAAATTGACAGAATCTGAGAGCTGAGATTTTTTTCATATCATAACTAACCTGGGGTGCGTTTCCCGAAAGCATCGTTAGCCAACTATGGTCACAAGTTCATCGCAATGTTCATCGCAAACTTGCGACCATAGTTGGCTAACGATGCTTTCGGGAAACGCACCCCTGCTCTGTCTAGTCTGTTGGTCTCCATGTCCTCTTTGCTTCGCGATTTTTCTGTGCGTGAGAAAATGGATGTGTGGCGTGAAAAGTGTAAATTGCGTGAGTCTCACGGTGAATGCGTGAGAGTTGGCAGCTCTGATATTATTATATTTTTGCTTAATTCTATTTGTTATTCAGATTTTACCTCAAATATTACCTTTGAATTGGAACAACATAATGAGAAGTAATTGGGATGTTAATGCTACATTAGAAGTTTTCTTGATAATCTTATCATGTTTACTGTCCCTAGATAGCAACTTCAGGTATATCACACATTTCAAACTGGTTTATTTTGTACTTCAAGTGGTAATTCGGCATTTTTCGGTTTGTATGATAAACAGGTTTGAAAGTGCAAAATTCCCTATGTTTTCCCTTTTTTTTCAAAATGGGCACCTTTAGCATCATTTTTCTCAAAAAACTGCAAGGTTGTGTGTGGAGAACTTTTTCCTAAGTAATCTCTATATATTTCTGATGTTAAATATAAAAAAAGTAGGTAGTGCCCCACTTGGTGGAACGAAACCCTATTTCTAGGCCTCTTTTAGGCTACCGACAGCGGCCTAACTACACCCAGAACAGATTCAGATTGAAGATCAAAACAAAGATGGAGTAGATTGAGTCCATCAACACCCCCAAAGCTTGCACATTCATATACCTTGTCCTCGGTCGACATTTCATTAAGTAAATTAGGCATATTTTGATTTATATGCTGTTTAATGTTGAGGATTGCGTAATTTTACATGCATCTGCTTAAATATGCTTTCGTTTGTTTCTGCTTCTTCTTCACATGTCTTGTGATCAGGAGATTCAGTCAAAACCACTGTATAGTAAAGGCTGCAACATTTAGCCAAAAAAAAGAAGAAAAAAACGCTATGGCTAAAGCTAACGCTGCGGCTCTGGGGTAAGCAGGGAAAGAGACCAGAGGCTGTTTTTTGAATGGATTTCAAGGAAGAAGAGGCTTCACTACACTGAATAAACCACTTTTGTGGGGAAATAGCTGATCATTTAATGAATCAACCACCTGTCCGCTAATCTTCAACATGTTTTACGCTAAACAATACTTTTGTTGGGAACAATATGTGGATTTTACTATGATTAAAAAGGTTATTTTATAAGAGAAGGCAGAGAATGGAATGTCGTAAGAGGTGGGACTAATTTACGGCATTACAATAGTATGTAATAGTAATATTGAGTGATATTGTATTGTCTAAAGAAAGTAAAAAAAAAATACAGACGTTTTCTTTCTTTGGCTTTCAGGTTTTACCAGTTATTATGATAAGACTTGAATTGTAATGACTATAACTGCAGTGTGCCTATTTATTTTGATCTAACGCTTTTTAAAGAATGACGGTAAAAAAACACACATATTTTTAATTAATTAAATATGTATTAAATTACATTTAAGTTTTAGTGTAATCTTAAATGTAGTTTTATGCGCCCTGCAGTGACTAGTAATTTGCAGCTAAGTGATATCCGCACTCTTTTTTCCACAGTAAAGCACATTCCACAAACAATGCAGTCCTACTGTAATTTTACTAGCGATATAGCACCAAATATAGAACATTTATTTACAAGACCAACGCACTAATCCACAAGAAACTGATTAACTTAAACTGTAACTGACTATCATAAAACTCTGAACGGCGGGCACTGACGTCACTGCCATTACATGTTAAGGCTTGCCTTACGTGATCCATGTTAGCTGTTACGCTGTCTCCAATGTTAAAACCCCAGACCCCCTCAATCTCTCCAATAATAAGACAATCTCTAATTTAGTACTCTTCCAGAAGATGTGTCATAGCGCCCCCTACAGTATAACAGTGAAAACACAGAAAGCCGGAAATTCCCGTCAATGGCGGGTAAGCGTTGTCTCATAAATGACAGAAATTTCCGTCAATGGCGAGGAAAGAGTTAATGTACTTCTTGTTGTTGATAACAAAGAGTGGAATAAACGTTCATTCTCTTTGCAAATCTATATCAATATGCTACAAGATTATTCTATTCAAATCAGTGTGATAATTTTGTTAGGTCAAAAGTAATCAAAAAGTAATCAGGTTATATTACCTAAAATGAGCACTGTAATAGATTACGTTTCTAGCTACAATTTCCATCATGTCATTTGTATTCAGTAATGGATTGCAGTTTGTAACTCATCTACCCAGCATTGCGTGTAACAAACATGTGGAATTGGCTACAGTGCTGTGTGGCTTAAATAATAGTTCTTCTGATTTGGGAAAACATATTTAATAATGTCAAACTAAAGGCAGAAAAATATCAAAATGTATATTTTTGATATTTCACAAATTGGAATCAGACTTGAATTTCACAAATTGAAATTCTGTTAAGCAATCAAATCCCTTAAAACAAGCTGTTTAAACCTCATACACTAAAACAGAGGCCTTACTGAGTGCATAAGGACTTACTGACAAACTAACTGCAAACTGCAAAACAGATGCTTCCTTTTGTTACTGCTGTCTTATACATCATCCAACTCCTTACATCTCCTCTAGTTTCCGCCTTTATGGTTCATTCTCCTTTATCAGAAGAGCTTAAAGTCAGGGTGTGTCACTTTAAAAGGGGTGAGACATCTAATGAGGCTTTGTGGCAAAGCTGCGGGCACCTATGTTTGGAACCGGACGTGTTTTTGGACAGCTAAGATGATGCTGCTCTGAGCCTTGCCCTGGTAATGCTGCGCTTAAAAGAGCGGATTTGCCTAATGCAACCTGAGCTTGTCAATCAGAATGCCGGCTACAAAGAGCTCCCCTCAAACATAGCTGGAGATTTTTTACATGTTGAGGTTTAATTGGTGCTTATAGAAGACAGTAAACTGAATCAGAAAGCAGAAACGGCAGAGATGATGGGCGTGTTAGTTCATTCAGAGCTCAGAAGAAATGAACTGCGCTGCAAACGTTCTGCTGATGCGGACAGTCAGCACGGGGTACAAATTAGGATGGCTGAGACCAAAAGCTATAGCATGAAAAATAGAGGCATTATTATCAGGTTCTAGTCCGTGTAAACTCTTGTGAAAAAGAAGTGTGCTTAAGTGTATTGAATGTGCAATTGTTGTGAATATTTGAGTTTACTATTAATGCTTGTCAGTAGATTCAGCAGTATACTTTAAGCATTATTAAAAGACAATTGAAGAAATTATGATATTACATACATAGATGTACCTAAGCCCTACTTATCTAATAAAAAAACACTTTAAAGTTTGGCTATTTGATTCTAATATAAATGAATAAATTTTATTTTAATAATAATTAACATGCAATTAAGAGTCCAAAAACATTATATTTAGTTTGCACTTAACTCTTTCCCCACCAGCATTTTATATAAAAAAAAAATTGCTTGCCACTGCCAGGATTTTTTATCACTTTCATAAAAAATTCCATGGCCCCCAGAAAATGTTGTGGTATGAATATCTGGACATGCAATTTATCAAAAGAAAGAACAGGGTCTCTGCTTTAAAAGCGTTTTATTTTAGTTCATGCATTCTTTTTTTTACCAACACTCATAAAAGAAGGAACATTTTGAACAAAAAGCTGAGAAAATCGTGTTTTTGTAAAAAAAATACAAAGTGCATAAGCAGTGCTTTTATTGCTTGCTTCTTTATTGCCTGATGTGTAATAGCGCCCCCTACCGTATAACAGTGAAAATGTCTCTGGTTACGACTATAACCATGGTTCCCTGAGAAGGGAACAAGATGCTGCATTTGACGTAGATTATATGGGAACGCCTCTGCGTGATTGCGTCCTGACGCATCAGTCCAATGGCATGGCGGGATATCATCTTATAGCATGTGACGTCATGACCAGGAAGCTATAAAACGCACCTGGATAAAACGCACCAAATAATGTCAGCTTCGGATTGGCCGAGGCAATTCGATCACAGGCATGCAGGAAGTATGGTAGGGTGACACAGCGCCTTGTTCCCTTTTCAGAGAATGTTAATACCCACTACACCTTACTGACCAGTGCCTGTCCCAATGTGAATCATGGCAAGCACAAATCTAGGACATAAGCACCTGGTACCCCATATTGGAGTCCAAGTCCAGTTAGTAAATCTCACAAATGTGTGTAGAGAGGACCAGTGTGCCGTGTCACATACTTCTTGTAAGGACACCCCTGAAAAAAAGGCTTTTGAAGCCGCCATACTCCTAGTAGAGTGTGCTCTGACAGCTATGGGTGAAGGCTGACAACACCCCTCGTAGGCAAGAGAAATAGCCTTGACTATCCACTTGCTTATTGATTTCTTAGTTGCTGAGTGGGGAACCTTTCTTGGGTGACCCAAAGCAGACAAACAATTGATCAGATCTATGCCTCAGGGCAGCTCTGTGGACATAAGCGTCCAGTGCTCTGACTGGACATAGCAAATTTAGCTTCTCCCGGTCTGACATCTGAAAAGGAGGTGGGCATCTCCTCAGAGGGCTGGAAACCGTTGCACCAGAGACATCGAAGGTGGCGGAGTTGGCAGAACGAGTCCCTGGGGGCACAGAAGAGAAACGGGCACACTTTGATGTGATGAGAGCCGCAAACGGCCTGACACCACTGGCGTTAGAACCTCTTAGCCAAAACCTTCTTGGAGACAATGTGTCAAGTGTTGCCTTTATTCCCAATCTCTTTGCGGGAGGGCTATGGGTGGGGCATGAGAGGCGACACTCTGCTTTTGATGTACCTGATGTGAGGAGCAAGTCATTGGCTGGGGCTGCAGCTCTTTTATTGCGTTCAGGCTTACTAGTAGATTCCCTTAGCAGGTCGGCCTGGTATGATTGCAGAATTGACATTGCGTGCAGACATGCACACAAGCCTGACCTGGTACAGTATAACAAAGTCCCTTTTATGGAAAGTCTGTTCACTCAGCGGCTATATTTGCAACGCCTCCAGGCAGCAATTTCAGGCAATAAAAACCAAGTCCACCTATCTATTTGAATGAGGGAATCCTAAAATCTCAAAAACTGCTTGCCGTATGACTTTATAACAATCAGCGATTGGCTCTTTTACTTAGAAGGTAGGACGTATTCCGCCATACTGCGCATTGCAGTTTCTCCAATTCAAAAGTAATAGGAGTGAACCGTCTTTTTGTATCTATAGTCTTTGGTACAGTATAAGCCTTGCCCACCTAGGTTGAAGTTGTTGTGCACTGCCTGGTGGGCAAGGTCAGGGCCCAAGGTCAGACGACACCTCGGTGTGGAGGTCGGGAAAAACTGAAGGCCCGATTTGGAGGTTGTGGTTTATTTGGCAGGAAGCGTTCGTCAAGTTTACTTTTTACGACAAACCTCCTGCCTATTGGTCGACCAGTCAATATTCTGTTTAGCCACAGCACAGCAGAATTATAGCCTCCATTAGCTCCTCATAAGCAGGGGAGGGAGGTGGCAAGTCCTCAGTCTCCCCTGCCTCCATACATAGAGCACTTGCTGAAGGCACAGAAGCTGACATTTTTTGGACGAGATGTGCTTTATAGCTTACTGGTCAAAATATCACACGCTACAGAATAGCTTTGCTATTTGACTGATTTCATACATGCTTCAAGATACAATCAAGCAGAGGTGTTCCCATAGCGTCTATGTCAGACGCAGCCTGGAGTTCCCTCGAAAAAGGAACATGGATTGCCTGAAAATTCCATCAATGGTTGGGAAAGAGATGAGTCTTTAAAAGTACAATATTTCCTTAATAAGTATTCTTTTAACAAGTATGCTAAAGTCTCACATCGTCCCAAACCTGTATGCTGTTTGTTTCTTGGAACATAAAAAGAGAAACATTTAAATCAGCTAAATGACATTGAGGCCAGCTATTCCAAATCAATAGTTCATTCAGTATGATGATGAAATTTAAGTACATTTTCACTGAAAGTCAGCAGTTCTCAAATCTTATTCTCCATTCTGCACATTCAAACTGGTCACATTTGTGTGGGTTCGATTTTAAAGTTTCAGTGGAAATGAAGCTTTTCAGTTAATAACATCATAATTGTTGGTCTGTTCCCAAAGGTATGAAATGGTTTCAGAAGACTCGACAAATTCTTGGATTCAAAAACACTATAATATGACAGTACAATAGGATGAAATAAAACACAGGTGTGTGGAGATGTTTTTTGAAAGTTTAAAACTATGTTGTATGCAAAAGAGCAATGCCATATTCTTCCAAATATCCAAAGAATAAATGTGTTAAAAAATGTGTTCCAAAGAAACATTTTATGTAATTACTGTCTTTTTTTTTTCTTTTCTTTTTTTTAATAAATTTTTAGGTGCTAACTTAACACGCCAACTGTTTTAAGTGACTATGAGAAAATATGAAAAAAATGTAGTTTAGTTTAGAGAACTGGAGAGATTGTTTTACTTTACTGTTTTTTATCTCTCTCCCAAACACAACTCTTCCCCACCGTCTCTCTTTCTCACACCATGAGTCCCTGCTGAAGCTTTTATGGCCTGTGCAGCCTCACAGAGCCGCTGGATGAATTGTTTGATAGCCCAGGGCATGACGAAGAGAGAGAGGCCATAAATAGGATTGAAGTTTAAATGGAATAATATGACCGGGGAAAACAGAGGGAGAGAGAGAGAGAGAGAGAGAGAGAGAGAGAGAGAGAGAGAGAGAGAGAGAGAGAGAGAGAGGATGAAGAGGTAGGAATGAGGTGAGAAGTTCGTGCAGAAAGCTGCTCTCTCATTTACAATGAGTTTAGTTCAGGATAACTATTATGAAATCTAGTTTGCTCTGGATGCATAAGCTGAAAATGAGATTCAGTTCAGTCTGATTCCTATATAGTTAAACTGAAAACTTTAACATTAAGTTAGCCTGCGGGCACATTGTGAGTTAGCCTTTTGTCCAAATTCCTAAAGGAATGCTAATGGAAATTCTGTCATAAATCAGGATTCCCAATCCTAATGAGGAACAAGAATGGACCTATTAATTTTTTCTTTCAGAACTGCAGTTTATCCAGCAGGATCTTGTTTGATTATATATTGTCAAGGGTGAGTGGATGTGAATGTGATCTCACATTAAGAACAGTTCTGTCTCATTGATTTGTCTTGCACAGAGTGACACCTCACGCTGAAGATTAATCGACGGGACTGAGCACGTCACACCAGCAGCGCTGACTGTCCTTGTCACAGCACCGATCAACTGAAAGTCATTGAAACTAGAATATATGTAGATATCTGCATTTACTAAAAAATATATGAAATAAACATCTGGATTATTTTAGCTCAAACTATCAATATAACTAAAATACACATTTGCAAGATGCTTATTTGCTGACTGCTTGCTATTATAATAGACTTTCAGAAAAATAGCACTCTTGCTTGAGTGATATTGTTTAAATGGCAACTTTTACTATTACTTTTACTGTAATGTGCTTGTGACATAAACTGTAAAACTGTCAACCCTGTTACTGTAAACTCTATTCTTTTCATATTTGTCTCCCAATTTAGCCAATTTAAACAAATTATTTATCTGATAAAAAATATTTGTCTGGAAAAAAATCAAACTGGAAAAGGCAGTTTAAAAAATGTTGTGAAATGTATGTTTAAAGGCTTATTCACACAAAGAACAATAACTATAAAGATAACTATAACTGATAGTGTCCTCATCAACGCACAATATCGTTCTGTTTTTTTTCTGCCTGCTGCTTTAAATGCTCAAGCTCTTTAAAGCAGGAAGGATTTTGATTGGCTGTCAATGTTTTTATCATTTATCTGCTTAAAAAAAAAAAAAAAAATTGTTCTGAAAGTCAATTCAACGATATCGTTTCTCTTCGTAATTTATAGAGAAGTTGTGGTGTGGATGATTTTTAGAACTTGATCATCATAGTTATAATTATCATCCATGGTGTGAACGGCCTTCAGATAAGTTTTTATTGGAAAACCAGACAAAGATACTCTGATCACACAGACCGTGTCCCATATTCCAGTTGCACCCAAATGAACCTCATTACACAGGGGCGCGTCCTTTGCTTTTTGGCCAATTAAGCTCATTCTTCTGAATAACCTTGTAGGTATGTGCTGGACCACAGCACATTTTTAACATCACTGATCTGTAGCCCCGTCTTCCCTGCTATTAATAAAGCATTCCATGGATCTTGTAAGCATCATTAGGGAAGTCCCCAAACATCTCCAACCTCAGATAAACTTCACAGTAAATTAGCCACAATTAGCAAACACGACATCAGCGCTACGGCCCTCTAATGCCATTACAAACCCACCCAATTATAACTTACAGTCTACTGGATCATTTCTCAAATCAATGATCTTAGTAAGTACTTGTAAGAGGGCCCTATTGCCAAATCAGCTGGATACGTCCAATTAAAAAGGAATGGAGGAGAGGGAGGCAGCCCAGCGTTGATTAGCACTTAGCTTCAGGGCACCAGTGTTATTATGCAGAGAATGCAGCTCCGCTAGAGTCAGGTTAAATGCTTTTAATTCACAAAACCTCCCACTGACTCTCAAAAAGGCTTGAGTGATAATGATCACCGTAGGTATAACAGCCACAAGACATCCAGTGTGTCAGTTTCTTCTGGTAATTCACCCAAATGTCTTATGTATTTTTTACTAAGTTGTTATTACTTTGAATCAGATCAGGGGGCTCTTTCAAAAGCATCAATCTTTTCACAAAATACAGAGTGGAACCATTGTTCTTACAAAAATAATAATACTTTAAAAGAATATACTTAAGTGTGAACTAAATGTAATGTTTCAGACCATTGCATGCCATTTACAATTAAATGAAAAGGTATAGTTCAAATGTATAATTAAAATGCACAATTAAATGCAATTAATTCAACATAAGAGGGCTTTTTTTAACCACTTAAGTACATCTTATTTAATTTAATAATTTTGTTGTCTTTGAAATATGCATTAAGTGTACTGTCGAATGTACTGACAAGCATTTATATTCTAATGTCATCACTATTGGAGCTTGTATGCCATGTATTTAAATAGCCTATATTTGGCCTTTACATATTCGTGATGAAATTTAGAACATTTAAAATATATTAACTTGAAATGTAATATCAAATAGCACACTACATTTAAATTAATTAAAATGTGCTGTAATATGTTAGTAAACACATCAAAATTTGTGAATTTCTTTAAGGCGCCGTTCGCATATCGCGCCTAAAAACGCGTAGAAAACGCTAGGCGCGCCGCGTTCTCATTTTTCCAAAGTGCTAGGGCGGTTGCGCTCCGGAGGCGTCTGTCGTTGCTAAGCGTGGTTCTTGTCACGTGACCTACGGTGCGCTTGCGGCATTCTGAAAAGTTGAGATGTTTTTATCTCGATGCGGCGCGGACGCGCTTGGAAAAAACGAGCGCGTCGCACTGCGACCGCGTCGCTTCCATTATGAGCGCGCATACCGCGCGTCTACATTTGAAATAACGAACTTGAGCGCGCAGAAGACGCGATATGTGAACAGGCCTTAAAGCATGCAAAAAATTATTAAAACACAATGATTTAAAATGCACGTCATGGTAAAATGTTTAATTTGACATTATTACAAAGTGCACTTTTTAAAAGTGTGTTAAGAAACAGTTATGAAAGTGTTCTCTCTTTAAGTACACTTAAAGGTGCACTGTGTAAAATTTATGAGTATCTCATATTTTCAGAAATCCATTATAATATACATAACTATGTTTTGAGTGGTGTATAAAGACGTTACAAAATGAACCGTTATGTTTTTATTACCTTAGAATGAGCCATTTATATCTACAGTACATACATCAACGATCACCTCACATGTTAAATCGCCATTTTGCGCCGCCAATCTACAGTAGCCCTAAACGGACAAACTTCTCCACAGAGCATGTTTAGTCACTCTGATGTTTTTGCTTCTTCTTCGTTGGTGTTTTTAGAGGCAACTTGCACCGTCACTACGTTGAATATGCACGAATAAGAAGTAGCAGTAGTAACGAAGTACGATTGTAAGTAGTGAAGGATCACATGTATGAAGTAGGGAAATACGGTGGCATAAATCCCGTATTAACATCGGTGGGGCTTTTTCCAGATGGAAAATGTTGAAGCAGGAATTTTTTTTTAAAAACGACAGCAAAGTTGCCTGTTTTCTGCTGGACAGGTAAGTTAGTCCAACTTTAGCACTTTCTGTGGTACAGAAACAGTGACAATGTTATACATTTCCCATGTTATCTGTCGGTGGCCAAAATCATACTTGCACTAGATGTGATATTTTTGAGATGTTCTTCATTTACTTTGGTATTTTAGTCCAAATAAGCCAACATTCGTTACTCTCTGCTATCTCAGACGAAGACATGTTTGTCTTGCTTTGGCCACCATAGCTTCTTCGAAAGGGAGGGGTGAGCGGGGGCTGAGCCGTTGGTTGCAATTCGCAACCGAACCACTAGATGCCGCTAAAATTCACACACTGCACCTTTAAGTTGCCTTTTATTTCAATAATATTGTCTTAGTTAACAAATTAAACACATTTCTTCTTCACAAAGGAATTTAAAAGGAAATATAGAAAATATTGTAAAACATCACTGCATTTAAACTGTCATTCCCGATTTTTTCACAAATCTTTTTATTTGTACATACTTCAGTTTGGGCAGTGTTCAAATATAGTTAGAAATCTGACATATCGATGTGATTTTCAGCTTATAAAATTGGAAATTTCCTACTTCCCATTTCTGAAGTTGTGATTACGAACTTGTCACATTCAAGTGCTTTGTTGTCAGAATGAACAGGAATCATGGAAGACACCAGGTTTATCCCTGCCTGTTTAATCGGAAAATCGTACTAAAGCCATAATGATACAGAATCCCATTCATTGACAACCATATTGTAACAATGTTAAAGACTCAGGTAAGAGACGAAACCACAAAACGAAAGTAAAGCAGCAGCCCCTCACGGAGTACCGCATGAATTAAAACAAAACAACGACAAAAAATCCTGGCCTGGTCCTCTCTCGTCTTGCAATGTTGTCACTCCTCCTTTTATCCTTTCGGCGCTCCTCCGTGAGACTTGAGACTGGTGTGGCCCGCAGGTCAAATCAAGTCAAGTCACCTTAGTTTATATAGCGCTTTTAACAATATAGATTGTTAAACAGGTTAAACACTCATATGTACTCACGCAACCGGCCTCACTCCATTCCCACAGCTCTCAGCCTCGCCCAGCTTGCCACACTTACATTCACTGTGCTATCTAGATAGTCAGCTTTCTGACAATTCTGGAATTTTGGCCAAATACAGGCTATTTTCGCAGTGTATAAAACATACAATACGCTTCAAATTATCAATCATATATGTAAATATGCACTGCTTTAACTTTGAAGACAAGGCGATGTAGCTGTTGTGTAAAAAAACAAATAAAGAATACCAGTCACAGCAGCATTCGTTCTCCTTTCCGCCATGTTAAAAGTTTATGGCACCCCCAACTTGGGAAGTTGGGTGTCGAAATTATCCCCAAACTTCCTAGAGGTAAATACGATGATGTATTACGCCGTTCATGTGCAATTTTTTATAATATGTATTTACGATATTTCCAAAAGCACGTGAAGGCAGCTGTTACATCGGTGGAAAACAGCATCATCTGGAAACCTAATTGAGTTCAAACATAATAAACAACTGAAAAGAACAGATTCAGATACATTCTATATGTTGAAATCATCTGCAAAATGTAATTTCAACATTTAACATTGCTAATGCTTGGTTTATAGATGAGGAATCATGATATCTGTTCTTAACCTGTTTTGTTATTGTGTTGTGCAAATGAAAATGTTAATTTATCTGCATTCTAATTCAGTAAATTCCTCTTCCTATCTATTTAACATCTTGTGGTGTGTGGCTACTTCATGAGTTGAAAGGGAGACGATTTTTAAATAGCATACTGTTAGATACTGAAAGTTTACTCCTACAACTCATGCTGTAGGGCATCTTTTATTCATTGTGGGTATTTTTTAAAGCCTATTGGTAATCTAAATATGAGAGCCCTTGAGTGTTTCATTGTTTAAAGTAGACCAAAGATCCGTGACGCCGAGCCGTACCTGCACTGCAGTGTGATACACTAACAGCGGTATCGTATAAACCTATAATGGAATCTCACTGTTATCACACACTCTCATTATGCATGTAGACAGAGCGTCTCAACGCACATGACTGGTTCTCCACAGGCCCACGGCCTCACGGGGGATTTAATACATGTCGTAGTCTCCGCTCCACCGCCCCACCGCAGCACCAGGTAGCCGCTCTGCACCTCCATGAAATTAAGCAGAAAACACAGATTAGCTTTCAAAAAGCAAACTAATGTAGCATGAAATGCTGCAGCCATGCTCTAGCAATCAGATGTTCCTCTCCATGACCTATTTTTACATCGCTCTCCTCTCTCGTGTGCACGGCTTTTATCCCCAATCCATTCCCATCTCAACATCTGGATACTGGGAACATTTAGCTGGTAATTGGTTTGGGCTTTTATTATTCTAGTAGTGCTGTGAATCGGAGGGGGGATTGGAGGGATGAGCGACACATCGATGATACTGGAGAATATCATGATTTAGATTGACAAAGAAATCATTCAGAGACAGACAGATAGAATGAATACAGTGTAGGGGTTGGCGGTCTGACCAGATTATCATTTTATATATCACAATAGTTCAAAGGAAAATAGTTTATGTTAGGGTTTTCAATCAATGAATGATATTCATCAAATTAATTACATGACATGCCAATTAATTAATACAATTAATCACAACTGAGAAAAATGAAGATATTTTTTAATGGCTGAATATGTCCATATGTAGACTAATGCATTTGGTGGTTGCATCAGGTCACTGTTTTTCAGCCTCTCGTGCTATGTGACACAGTGTTAAATTATATTCCATTGCTCTTGAACGTAAGAACATGTCTTACTTGAACAACTATTCATTCTCAATAACATAGAGGTGTGGAAGGAAAATCCATCATCATGAAATGTCGGGTAATGTCTATTTTTGTATAATTCAGTGATTTCAATGAAAGATACTTCATCACATTTAATAATTTCTCTTGTTTTGGAACATGATGGATGAAAACTAAAAGAAAAGATTATTCATGAAAAAGTATGGCATCAGTAGAAAAAAAAAACCCTTCGCATTATGCAACTCGAATAACTCAAAACAGTGAAACTAATATTAAAAAGACGGATATACACACACACACCTGTGACTGCAGTTGAATTTGCATTAATCATTCTAAACTCCACTAAAGTTGTGATGTTGCTTGGCAACAGTAAACAACTAAATTCTGTTTTGCGTTAATGCTAACAACCTCTTAATGACAAGTCCTTCCTCATTTTGACTTGTTTGGGAAACATCCTGCTTTTTTTCGCTCTCACATATATAATGTGAAGCAGCCCTGTCCACTGAACTCCGAACACCTAACTGTCATGGTCACCAGCTCTGTCACCTCTACCGCACTTCACTTCCCATCGACCAGTGTTTGTTCCCTGCATTTAATTAATAAACTTTGTTTATAAGAAAAATACAGACCAGTCTCACTTCTTCCTTTTCTGTCTAAAATACTTGAAAGAGTGGTGTTCAATCAGCTCTCGGCTTTTCTTTCAAAGAACAACATACTTGATGACAACCAGTCTGGCTTCAAAAGTGGACACTCCATGGAGACCGCCCTACTGACCGTTGTAGAAACTCTTCAGCTGGCAAGAGCGAAAGCAAAGTCGTCTATTCTTATTCTGCTGGACCTTTCTGCGGCCTTTGACACCTACTGGCCACCCTCGCTGACTTGGACATTCCACATACTGGTTTCACTTTATTTTGATGGTCCCATTAACACATTCTGTTGACAATAAGTAACGTTGCACTTATTAGAGTGTTAGTAGAGTATTAGTAGACTAGTAGGGTAAGGGATATAATAAGTTGACATGTAGTTGCAAAGTTACTTATAGTCAGTAGAATGTCTGTTGGAGGACCATCACAAAAAGAGTTAGCAGATATTAAGCAAACTGTCTACTAAGGCCCAATCCCAATTTTCTGTTTTACCCCTTCCCCTTAGTTTTGCACGTTCACGTGGATAGCCCTTACTCTCACGTGAACGTGCAAAACTAAGGGGAAGGGGTAAGACAAAGAATTGGGATTGGGCCTAATACTCTAATGGGAGTTGGTTGACATGTAATTGCAAAGTTACTTATAGTCAACAGAATGTTCAAAAGGGACAATCAAAATAAAATTTTAGCAAGGTACGGTTCTTCAGTGGCTTCAGTCATACCTCACTGGCAGATCTTTCAAGATTTCATGTAGAGGAGGGGTGTCTGAGTCACATCAGCTAATCACCGGGGTTCCTCAAGGTTCATTGCTCGCTCCTCTTCTTTTCTCCATCTACACAACCTCACTGGTCATGATCATAAAGGCACATGGCTTTGGGTATGTTTTGGGTCACCCAGGAGGGGGCTCCACACCTCTAAGCAAACGGTCAGCAATTGGATCGTTCAGGCTATTGCCTCTGCCTACCAGGTGCGTGGCTGACCTTCACCTGTGAACTTGAGGGCTCATTCTACGAGAAGCATGGCATCTTCTAGAGCCCTCCTCTCAGGGGCCCCCATTCAGGAGATCTATGATGTGACTGGTTGGGCTACCCCGCATACCTTCACTAGGTTATACAGTTTGCACCTTCCTTCTACGCCGGGCGCACAAGTGCTCTCGTCCTAAGTTGTGCCTGTTGCAGCTTCACACTTGGACAGACATGGTTCAATGTGGCATAGTGGGTATTTATTCCTCAAAGTGTCATTACCAACACACTGCGTCCCTTTGCCACACCTCCCCATGCCTGAGAATGACTTGCTTCATTGCAGAAGCTAACTCTGTTGCGTCCCTTTGTAGCTTCTGTGTATGCCGTCACATGCTACATCATGACGCAGCGCCAATCAGGATTGGATTAGTTTCATTCATACTTCAGACGTGTTTTGCTAAGGGGCATTACCAAAGTGTCGTTACCGATGCAGTGTCTTGTTCCCTTCTCAGGGAACAAGGGTTACAGTCGTAACCCGAAACGTTTTCTATGGTTGGAAAACGCTTAACGTGTAATTAAACGAGTTGCAGTCATATTCTGGGCTCATCTGCTTTTCTGTACATAGTATGCTTTATTAGTTTGATGTTTACGTCTTCCCCTTTTAGTCTAGGATCTTCAACACTCCAGACCCAGAGTCACAAACAACCAAACATTAGAGTTTCAAAGATGGCATGTCTGCCTTTTATTTTTACGTTAAGCAGGGGTTCAAAAGTAACCAAGAAAATATTAAATAAAACATTACAAGTAAACCAAAAATACAAACAAAAACATTACCTCGGGAGGAGGACCCAAAAAAAAAAAAAAAAAAAAAAAAACCTTTAACTTAAGGGGATCACATTAACTTACCTAAACATAAAATAAAGAAAAATAAACAACATATATCTTCCCTCACTCCCTAACTATCCATTAAACAGGAGAAAAGATATAGGTATCCTCCACCCTACGTTATCCACAAGTTTTAACTAATATAATATTTATAAATTAATATAATATAATAATTTAACATTAATGTCATTAACTCAACTGAACGTCCTCAACGCTGCGTTTCTGTCTCTCCTTCCTCCACGCTATCTCAGCTGCTTTATAGGGAAATCCTCAAGACACGCACCAATCAGCGCGTGGCCAGCGCTTAGATCGATGAATGAGCACAGATAGTAATTTACCTATCAAGAAAGCAAATACAGGAAGAGAGAAAGACAGAGAAATAGAAAGAAATATACACTCCGACACTCCTTGGATAAACAACAATAACAGTTTGAATACGTCCTTGGACGGAACACTGATTTTGGTCTTTTAATATCACTGTCTTAGTGCATTAAGCCAAATTAAGCTTTTTAGAATGTCCTCTTATTGCTGTTGGCTGAATAGAAGTCAAATGCTAATTTCATTACCCTTATTAAGAAATGTAACAGGTTGAATTAGAGAACATGTAATTATGTGAAAAGAGCATTAGACTATGTGAGAAAGCTGCTGCACATTGAAATAGACACCGAATGATATTTATTTAATATGTCAAATGTTTTTTTTTTTAAAGTCATATAGCAACTATGAAACTTTTATGCTTAAATCTTTACCTGATTGAATTATGTTTTAATTATGTCGGGTGCTGTTGCCATGGTGAATCGTAATTTCGGAGATCCATTGATCATGGCTTTTCATAGTTGTGGTGCACATGCTATGAACTAACTCAATTCAGCTGTTCTGAAACAGGAAACTGAGTATTCGATCTCAGGGTAAGTCAACTCAGAGTTCAGGTTTTAACTCAGAGTTGGTTGAACCTCCTTATTGAAACAGGCCCCAGTTCCCCTCCAATCTCTCCTTGTTTGTCACTATGGTTTCTAATTGGTTGTTAGTTCTGTTCAGGTGTATCTTGTTAATCAGCTCCTCAGTTCTCTGTCTATTTAAGCCCTGTGTTTTGTCCTGTTCAGTTGTCTGTAGTTGTTGCGTATTAGCTTGGTTGTTCTGTTCTTGCAAAGAGTGTCATAAGTGTTTTGTTTCTTCTATGTTCTTGAAAATAAAAGCTACGCTGCTGTATCTAGCTCCTCACCTCATCTCTGCAACCCAGTTGTGACAAGTTTAATATACTTTGAAAAAAAAAAAAGGATATCACCTTCCTTTGCTTATTGGTGCCTTTACATCAGACTTTTATAACACTATTTCCAGTAGGACCATTTGCCGAACTGATCCCCCCTCTTTCTCATATAGAAGGCCTGGTTTTAAGTAGTCGGGATGATCATAAAGTATTTTTCACTCTATTGAAAAAGTGTTATTAACTTTATTGAATGTGCACTTGTAGTGTACTTCAAATACGTACTTGCAGATTATATAATTTAATAATAATATGGCAGGTAAGTGTGCTTAGAAAGTACACGTTCATGATTGCTTCTTAACAGACTTAAGTACAAATTACAAGTTTTACTTTAACACATCTTAAAACGTGTTTTAAAAATAGTTTGTCATGCTTTAAAGAAGTACACCTATTTTGGATGAGTTCATTAACTTACAAAAGCACATGTAATTAACTTGATTAAAATTTGGAATGTTGTCTGTTATCCAATAAATGTAACATATTTTAAAGCTACTAAATTGCAGCTTCTTCATTACGAATGTATAATTACAAATATATTTAAAGGGGTGGTTAAATATGATTTCACTTTTCTAACTTTAGTTAGTGTGTAATGTTGCTGTTTGAGCATAAACAACATATGCAAAGTTGCAACGCTCAAAGTTCAAAGCAAAGGGAGATATTTGCTTTAAAAGAAATTGTTTTTAAGGACTACAACTGAAAAAAATGATTTGTTGAATTTAATAAAAAAAAAATATTGTAAGTGGTTGCACACAATTGATTTTAGCTACATTTAAACAAATGCATTAAGTTGAACTTAATCAATTTTAGTAACTTAATGCTAAAAGTTTGATTTTAAACTTAATGCATTTGTTTAAATGTAGCTAAAATCAATTGTGTGCAACCACTTACGATAAAAAAATTGATTAAATTCAACAAATCATTGGACTACACAACATTCCTCCCTGGTTAGTGACATCACTAACCCTAAAATTTACATAAACCCACCCCCGGGAATGCGATTTATAGATTATCATGACAGAATATGCTATTCAATGACTAGAAGATAACTACACATAAGTTACATAAATTCACCAACTAACCATTCAGAAATGTCCTGTTACATGTTGTTACTTCTTCTTGAGTCGGTTTGAATATAAAAGGCTAAAAGTGTTTGAAATTTCCAGTGCATGTCTGTGTGAGATAAAAGGACACAAAGTCTTGAAGTTCCGCCCTGTATGCTGGATTTTGCATTTAAAGGAACAGACACAAAAACGGTGTGTTTTTGCTCACCCTCAAAAAGTGACAACTTTAACATGCTATATGAAAATATATGTGGGGTATTTTTGAGCTAAAACTTCACATACACACTCTGGGGACATCAAAGACTTATTTTACATCTTGTGAAAAGGTCATTATACCACCTCTTTAACTACATTAAATACAAGTTTCAATATAAATTACGGTTGCACTTTATTTTAGGATGTGCACTTACGTACGTGTACTTACAGTGTACGTACCTGAGAACATACTGGGTAATAAGGTAACTACATGGGTTAAGCTTAGGTTTAGGGGTAAGTTCAGGGTTAGTACCTAGTTATTACCTAGTTATTGCAATTACTATAATGAGTACATAGTAAGAATATGGGGAACAGGACTGTAAAATAAAGTGCTAATGAAATTACAATAGAAAGTGTATTTTAGTTTACCAAAAATGCTTGTCAATACATTCGTCAGTACACTTCAATTATGCCCAGCCATTGAACATCATTAGGTAATGCGCAGTCGTCAGTCGAGAAAAAGAAAGTGTTTATCATCATTATTTGCTGTGTGTCTTTAAGTTCACGACTTAAAGATAAGTGCACAAGTCTTACTCAAGTGGGTCAAAAAGCCCTTTAAAGTCCAGCTTGAATTTCATATAAATTTGAACTATAACACATTTTCATTTAATTGCAGTTGACATGTACTTAAGTGTCCGAAAGCATTACATCCAGTTCACACTTAAGTATCCATTCTTTTAGAGTAGCCTATATTATTTCCATAATAACCACTTTTTTTTTTAAAGAATGCTAAAGTGTCCTCCTTTTTCCACAACCCAGTTAGCAATGTGACTACCTTAATGTTTAAAGGTGGTTTGGCGTTAGCAGACACCATGAAGTTTAGTTGTTATGACACTAAACGCCAGCGGCTGTCTCTGGTTAAAAAGGTCAAAGAGTAACGGGGCATCAGCCACAGGGATTCCTTGAAATCCTGGATAATTTACTACTTTAAAAGTGAATACACAAACCATGAAAGATGCTTATTCTCTGACTTTTATCACTGTTTTGCAAGGATTGCAATAAGAAGGCAAAATATGTGTGTGTGGCACTGCTTCTGTTTATTCCCATCTCGATCAGCAGACGGCCAAACACTGTCTCCCATCACATGCGTAGAAAGGGACACAGCTCGGCGAGAGCAAACGATTTGAGGCATATGTCAAGATCTTACAGACTCTAAACAAAGGCGTGTCATGATGGCCATCCGCTCCAATCGCAGCCTGCAGACTGCGGCGCGTACTGCGCTCTGAAAGGCTCAGGGATGTTTGCCTGCGAGCGAAAGAGAGTCCAGGAAGCTGCGAGACGCAGTCCACTTCTATTATGCAGACAGAGACAGAGCCGAGGAGAGAAAAGCAGAGAGATTCACAGAGAGATAAGGGAAAATGATGAAAGATACACCTATGTACATGTAACAAAGCATATCTAAATGTATGCTTATTATACATGAAGGCAGGAACATCTGAAAGAACTCAGATAGCATTTTAGAAATAGCTTTTAAATTTATATCTACCAGTATATGTCACTTACTGGTTAATTCACCACATATCTCATTAAAGTGAAAACTGTAAACATAAAACATACTAATATATATATATAAACACAAACTTGTATTTTAAATAGATTTGACAGCCCTAAATTAAATATAGTCCTTAAATCCTAGTAAGTGGGTCAAAATGTTCAGCTAATTAAATTGATTATACATTTAAACTATCATACTTTTTATTTTAATTATTTAATTATTATTTTAATATGCATTTAAGTGTCTGATAACAGTACTTTTAGTTAGCATTTATGTTATTTTATTATTATTATTAAGTATAGTATTATTTAAATTAAACTTTAAATAAATAAAAAAGTCTGTGTACAATCACATGTATTCAAGGTTTATGATTTTTTATTATTATTATTATTATTATTTTACTTGATGATTAAACCATGACATTTCAGAGACATAAATTGAAATATTTCTTGAAAAATATATGAAACTATTTAAAAACATTTAAACCAACACAACAGTCATATGTTTTAAAGAATTTGTAATAAACAAAATGTTCTGTTTAGGTTCACATGGAAAATAATGTGGAGTTTATAATGTAAATAATATTTTCAATTTTCACAACTATTTTCACTATTCCTATAAACAGTCTTTTTTTTTTTTTTTAGTTTTCTGCTCTTCATGTGAATGTCAGTGAAATTAATTTCAGTGCTGTTTTATGGAAATAGCAGAATGGGGGTAGTACTGTCTAGTACATACTGTCTCATATGTCTAGTACATCTCTATGTTATTAAGAGTCTGATACATGGCTAGTCTGTCTATGTGGCAAACAAAATAGTTAAATAAGATTTTATGTAGTTTGCTCCAGGGCAGTGTTAGACTCTGGGGTTTGCCCTCCGTGTAGTTTGCTGGCCTCAATAATCATAATCCAATATTACAAATATTAGGACTCTGTAAAGTAAGCCAGGGATATTAGCCTTTATTATTTCCCATCTGGATACATTTACTTCTTGCAGAACAATATTGGCTAGATATGTACTAGACAGGCATTTGGAACATCATCCCAACTGTAATTAAGTTTGAGTTCTTAATCCGTTAACTAATAGGAAATGATCTGCAGAGTTCTATTAAAGACAATGGAAATAATTGAACATGGCTTTTTTTTTTTTTTTTAGAAACTGTATGTTATTCTCAGAATCACTGACCCTTATTGTAGGACAAATAATGCAATTATTACAAACTAAAAATGCAATTAAAAACAGTGTCTTCTCGACATCGACATTTACAGTGTTTGAGGGCATGGCATAAACATTGTTCGTGGGCAGCCAATGAAGACCATAGGCTGCATTATGCAAATTTGTTACATTGTTACATGGGTATGTACTGTAACAGGAAGTGAGACTGGATTTGCTGACAACTCATATCAGCAGTTCAGAATCAATTATTTATTTTAGGAGACAATTACTTTATTTGTCATGCAATTTGATCTTTAAAACTTCCAGACCTTTCACATTCACAAACAGCTATATTTCACTCTGAATGAAAGGTAATATTCGAATAAGCATGATAGGGGCACTTTGATAGAAAGAAAATCATACAGTTTTGGACCAACTTGAGGGTAAGTAAATGATGACAGAATTTGCATATTTGGGTGAACTATCCCTTTAAATAAATCTATGTAAAGGTAAATTTCAAATAACATTCCTTTTTTTTTTTTTTATTATTATTGTTATAATGCAGTCAAAGTAGATATTTCTCATTAAAGTTTCATGCATTGGTTTAATATTAAGGGACGTTTTATTTATTTTTATTTATTTATTTTTTATTTTTTTACGTGGACTTCATAAGGTGCCGGATCTTCGACACAACTGCTTTAATCGTATTTCAATGCAAATTATACTAAAGAGCGTAAACAGCCTCTAACGTTTCTCTCCGCAGGCTGTCGTAAACTTTCCCAAATGCTATTGCTTTCTCCTTTATAAACAGACCACACTAATGATGTTCTTCCACAAGCTACCAGTTTGTAGGTCCGATGATAAATGGGATGAGTTGGGCAGTACGCCGGGGTTTCTGATAGAGCACAGTCAAGTCACTTTAAGTCAGTCTGGGGCACTCAAATGACATCCACAGCAAATAATGATGATAAACACTTTATTTTTCTCGACTGGCGACTGCACATTACCTAATGATGTTCAATGGCTGGGCTAAGTGGTAAAGACAACAAATACATTACAGCCATGCATTGTAAATGGGAGTCCCCAAGGAAAGTGATCTGAATTTTAAATGTTGTCGCTATCCACATTTTTCATGTGGAAAACCATGTGGTGAGGCTCACTTCAAACAACTGTGTTCTTAATGTGCAGTTTTCTAAATTCTTGATGCAGCCACTTAGGTGTATATGTATTTATTCTTATAAAATATGCAATCGAGCGCACATGAGCCATGATTAATATCAGTGTGGGGAAGCTACAAGCTACTTGTAATTTAAAGTATAGTTAAACAACTGTCAAGCTCCCCTTTTGAAAAAGTAGTTAGTTACACTAACAAAAAGTAGTTAATGACACCAAAGCTAGGGGACAATATATTTTAAATAATTATTATCATTACATATAAATATATTTCAGAAAATAAATCATGTTTCTGCTGTAAAACTAAAATAACACTGAAGTAAAATAAATGATTACAGAATTTTTGATTGCATTATACATATATATATATGAAGAGTTCAGATGCAAAAGCCTCTAAGTGCCATCTGAAAATTTCTTCTATGGTCATTTTTATCAAGCTTGTATATTTAAGTTCAGTAATTTCACTTAAATGACAATTAATAGGTAATTTGATGGCCATTTAAGTGAAATTACTGAACTTAAATATATGAGCACATACTTAATCAATGTATTTTCTTTAGGCACAAACCAAAATGTTACTTAATGCAGGTCAGCATAACATTTTGGCTTTTTTTTTTTTTTTTTTTTCACCATAAATAAAAGCTAATCTAGCTATCACATGAAAGTAAAATTTCACTTATAAAAATAAAAACATTTTGTCTGCCAATGTTTCATTTAATTTACTTAAATAAAGACAGGAATACTCTCTTTAAAATACCTTCATGTTTATTGTAATGCATTTTAAAATATGCATAATTGTTTTCTGTTATGTACAAACAAACAAACAACAATGTTAAATACTGGTATTTTTAAAACATTTGGTTCCACTACTCCACTACACATTGGAAAAAATGGAAAAGTGTTATTTTGAAAACACCTGTCATGCTACACATGTAGCAAAAAGTGACTCATTTTTTTAAAACGGTAAAGACACCATGTAAAGTTAAAAGTCATCCAACCTTGAAAACATGTCTAGATGTTGTTTTATTCTGTTGTGCTCCATCTAGCTGTTTTGAAACACAAGAACTTTGAGAATTTGAGAATTCTTCCTTCATTGTCTGCTGTCAGTAAGTGTAATTTTGAGAGGCCTGTTGTAAGCAGCTTGGGCTGACTGTAAACTCACAAAAAAAAAAAAAAAATTAGAACTTCAAGATGACCTTCAAGCTTGAATTGCTATTATAGTAGGAAACTCCCTTATTGTGGAATTTTTGTGTACGTGTCAGGGGAGGATTACTTTCATTTGTATAATTTGTATATGCTTCATCACAAAAAAATAACACATTCAATTGACAGCCCTAATTAAAACAAATGAATTTACAATGAAATGGTACTGAAATGTGCTATTTCATTAGGACTTGAAGGCAAACCTGTCTATTCAAAGGACAACAAAGGTTCTTTCATTATGCAGAGAGACGGCCATTAGGGTACAACATTTGCGAACCCTGATCCTCTTTATGAAAGAATAGCTGGCACTGGCAAAGAGAAGCAGTGGAAAGAAATGAAGAACTATTTAAGGTCACGTTTATGTCCGCAGAGACACACGCTGAAGCCAGCAGTAGAACTGGAAATCCATTGTGTGATTGGAAATGAAACAGAGAGGCCTGGCAGGTGTATCAGATCCAACCGGAGAGCTCTGGATGTGCGGAGAAAGGCTGGATTGAGGTTGCGTCTCTGTATTTGTGTGGATATATGTGTGTGTGTAGAAAAGGACTTCCTCTGGAAGAGGGACTTTAAAGAGGAAAGCAGGATCTGCTGTCAGAGAATTACGGGCTTCATACAAAACTCCATTGTTGTAGCACCTCCATAGTGCTGTCATCACCCTCCATTTAAAGCAGCACATCCAAACCTCCCGACGGGACACGGATCTACTGAGAACCTGGAGCACACGGACAGGACAGATGTGGAAATACTTGCTTTCAAACATATTCACTATCGGCAGAAGCACATGTAATCAATAAAACAATATATTTGACTCAGGGAAAGAGGTACATCTGTAGATTTATTGAGAGTATTTGTTTATTTATTTATTTGTTGTAATGCATGAAACATGTTGTGTTTTAAAAACTATATATAAGAATATAAAAAGAGTAGATAAACTTAATGTAATGATGTTTTTCTTTCTGCTATTGAGTACAATAAGAAGACATTTTCTGATGCAACCTGACACGCTGATGATATTTTTTTCCTCAAGTTTAAATGCTGTATTTTTCACAGAGAAACTGGACCTTTTTTTTTTCTTTTTTTTTTCGAGAAGGAAAGTAGACCAGCTATAAATAAACAGTCTCAAGATCTGTTCCTCAAAATCTTTCATTGGTGCTGGAAACAATCGGACACATGAAAGTCAAAATACACACGCACACTCGAAACAACATTTCTCCAGCTAATTAACTAAATTCTAATTTTCCAGAGGAATCACCAGCATGAAAATGTAATTTGAGCTCAAGTAAAAGTTTTTGCTGTGGTTGGAGTGCTGTGGCCGGCTCTTTCCTCTGGGACAGTTTCAGATACAGACTCGCCGTGCAAGGGTTCGCTGTCTCCCTGAGGTACAGCAAAACATATTACATTTTGTATTTTTGCTCCATTGCTCTTTGGATTGTCCTTGATGCTGAAAGTATGTCATAATGATATCGAGGGGATAGCTATTAATCTGTCACCGGGGAGGAACGGCAAGTCTAAAAACAGTCATCTGCCATCAACAAGGCGTTCACCAGAATGCCCTGTTCAGATCTGAAGTCTCTGTTTGCTTTCGTCTTTTGACAGCCGAAGTGAATGCAGGATGCATCTGTCAGCACGCAAACACGCATTTGGTCAATGATGCTCACATGACTGCGTTATAATAAATTTGACTGGCCTGTCAAATCAGTGCCACAGCATAAAATATATAGCTTCGATTCTGAATGCTGATTAGTCACAACAGAGTTTCAATCATGTTAAATTACCCTGTTAAGTAACAGCTTTGACATGAAACACTAAATCTAGATACTGCGTATATCATAAGCACCCATAGAGACAAAGTATTAACCTTAGCGTGCATGTCAGGAATTATATCTTAAAATACACAAACTTAAAATGCATTTTAATGTATTTTGGACAATATAGATAAAAGTATATATATAATTATAATTATAAATAATTATATATGTGTGTGTGTGTGTGTGTGTGTGGCATGCATAATACAGCATTTATTTTCATTTTCGTGAATCCGTGTGTACAGGGATCTTTTTGACAATGTTGTCGTCTGTAGTAAACTAGGGAGCTGATTGAGACGTACCCATTGTCTGGTCTTTATTGTTAAGGGATATTTCTGTGATCTTTGGTGATTTTCTGTTCCTGTTTTCTCCTATGTATTTTCCAAAGAAGATAAGTGACTTTGATTTAATCCTTTGTTTCTCCCCAAAACTCCTGTTGTATATCCTGTGGAAAGAGAAATTATCTGTTCTTACCTGTACTATTAAGCTGAGTTGGATATTGCAGTCTGTGTATGCTTCTGTTTATCCATTTTCTACCCTGTGAAGAGCCTCGTGTCTGTTGGTTCATCACCCTATACTTGTATACTCACCATGATCTACTTTATACTTACCTGTTATTCCATTTTCTTCAATAAACTCCCACGGGTTTACTCCCTGCCTCTGTGTGTTATACATAGCTGCCTGTACTGTATAGTATGCAAGATTAGCATTTGTGCATCCCAGATTATAGTTTGTTGAAAATAGTATCCCAAAGGTGTCTGCATGGTTTACTAGTGGATATTCTAAGTGTGCATTCTCACATGCATTGCTTGTATTACCCACAATCATTTGCAGAACACAAGATGAGGACATTACATTTGTGATGATTCACTAATGACTAACAGAACAGGCCCAAATTTAATTTGTAAGAATCAATGACATGTACTTTTATGATTTGTAATGTGTCTCAATACTGCTACATACTCAAAATTACTTCCCAGTCGATACTTTTTGTGCATGGTAGAATATGAAAATTGGTGTTCAGATAATGTGAGATGATTTTCTGTGCAAATTTCAACTAGCAAAGGTTACCTAGTCTCTTATGCCCACCATTCGACAAAAACCTTATCCCTTGTTGTCTACTTCATGGTCACCATGACCTCTTCCACTGCTTTTCTTTCCTCTTTGTGTTCTTCAGCAGTTCTCATTGCCTGCATTTGCTCGTCTCTTCACCTTCTGTCTGTTGTCTGTTCTCCACATCCCTCATTTGGGCTCTCAGTAGGACTGTGTTGAGTGTAGTACCAGTGGTGTATGGCTCATGTGGAGGGCATAATTAGTGTATTAGCTCTTGGCACTGCCTGAAGAGTCCCTCAACACTACACACACTTTGCTTTCCCTTTCATTCTGGTCACTTTCAGAGGTTTCTGGCTTCAGCTAATGGCGGTTCCTTTCAATGTACCCCTCATGATGTGCTACTGAGAGAAGAGCAGTGCTACTCTGGAGAATTAAAATTTAAAATTCAAAAGACAGCTCTGTTAGATATTATATGCACTCATGTTCAGCATAAGTATAGACCTAGAATAAATAATGAACGAAAATGATTATTTGCTCAATGAGGTCATTTACACCTCTCTCGTCTCATATATTAACTCGGTTTGGTGAGTTAATCTTTTTACTTCACGAGTTCACACTTACAAATGATTAGATAGAGTAAGAGAGTATGCGTATTTGGTGTGCTGTCTGGGGGAAGGCTTCGAGCTCGGAATGTGGCCCGAACCCAGAGTTAGGATAGTAACCAGGCGAGTGTGAGGAGACGGGGTGGTGGAGGGATGCAGAAAAAACTGTTGAGGAACATAGGTGAGTCGGCTACGTAATAGGCCTCCTCTCATGTTGATTGGGTAGATAATTTGAACGTGCTCCTCCTGAACTTTGTTAAAAAAACATAATTTACTGCAAAAATTCAACTGTGATTCGCACACAATTCAGCATTTTTCGTTATTTAATTTTACACTATTGTACACACACACACACACAAAAAAAGAATTCTAAGCATTTAAAATTTTCAGTTATTTGCCCTCCTATATGTTGTTTCAAAATGAAAAAGGGCATGAAAGCAAAATAAAAAATAAAAAAACTATCAAAAGTAATCAACGATACTTGTGCATTACATTTGAAAGCCTTCTGAAGCCGGATCAGCTTTGTAGATTTGTGTAAGGAAAAGGCCCAAAAGTCTTTATTTCCTAAACATATTCCCTTAAAAAAGCATTCACATACTCTGTAAAAAGCATTATTACCACTTGTAAACTCTTGTAAAACTTGTAAACTTGTAAAACTGATTACCTGTAGTTAGGTAGTTATCCTATAATATGTCTGTATAATAATTCCAATAATTTACTATTGTTAATGTATTAATAATGCAAGATTATTATTTTTTTTATATAATTATTATCCTACAGGGCAGTTGAATGCTTGAATCTGATTTGTTGACGAATGTTCCCTTTCAGTAGGGCACGTTCGACATGGTCAATGTGTCGACTGATTGGGATCACGTTAGGGAGCCTGTCATCTTCGAGTATTGTAAAAAACGAGCCAATGGACATTGGTGTGCGTGAATCGCATCACACGCCCCGCAGTGCGGGTATAAATACGGAAGTGGATGCATGCACCAGTTGACTTTCGCTTCAGAGCCGAACGGTCTCGATGTCTCTGAAGAGTACTGTTGTTTACAATGAGCGAGTGTGTCGGTGTTCTTCTAGGAAGACTCTCCCAGTGCTGGTGGTTCTACAGTGCAGCGGTGGATCCCTAACCCAGCATAAAATTTCGGTGTTGTTGGTGGCTGGTTAGAGGGTGGAAAAGTGAGTGCTACACTGTTTCAGTTCACTGTTCAGTGTTGCCGCGGTCATTCCCCTGTGTGCTCCGGCACTGGTAATGGGTCCCATTTCCTAAAAGAGCAACACAGGTGCGTTTGCGTCTTTTTCAAGATGTCATTCCACTCGTGCGTTTCTGGATGCGATCGTTCTCTGTCCCCCCAAATGGACGATCACAATAGTTGTATCATGTGTTTGTGGAAATATATATATATATATATATATATATATACATATATATATATGTATATATATATATATATATATATATATACACACATATAGAGAGAGAGATACAGCACGTTGAAGCAGCTTTTGTGGATAGTTCATGTTCTCATTGAGAGAATATGACTATCGTGCTGTTGAAATCGAGACTCGCCTTCATACGTGAAGGTGGAGTCCCTATTACCACGACCGCTATGGCACCATGTGGGATGGGTGATCAGAGGATCATAGTGAGGTTTCCCCACCCGGTAACCAAATCCTGTGGGCCCCTCACTCCTCTATCACATCGCAGCTGGTGGAGCCCCCCATTGAGCGCGCTGGTCCCACTGTAATGGACCGACCAGCTGCGGAGGGTGAGCTGACCTCTGGAAATGATGACTCGCCTGCGTTATCTCCCTCTGGGAGTGTAACGTTGCCCGAGCCAGATCCAGAAACGTCAGCTATGCTGAAACGGGCCGCCGAGGCTGTCGGACTCGAGTGGAATCCTCCACCGTGTCCCGAACAGTCTCGGTTGGTGGATTGGTGTCTCGGGACGGACCGCGCTGGTTCTCAGGTGGCAAGCGACAGCGAAAGCATTCCTGAGCGGGCCACTCAGGGATGGAGAAGGATGATCTTGGAGTTGGTCCAATCCACTCCCTTCCCCCGGTGGAGGGGCGGGTGGAGGCTTTGTTGTGTGTGTATGACTGTTCCGCCGCTGGCTCCCAAAAACAGCGGAGCCGGCGGTACCCACACTTCAAAGAAAGAGCAGTTTCCTCTGTTCCTGGGTTCAAAGAGGGCCAGACTGGCGGTGTGCAACCCTGTAAAGCCTTGCACCCCTCTGCTACCTCTTGTATCACCAGCCGGCAGTTGGGTGTGGTTCGAGGACCCGGTCACGCCTTCTCACGCACTCTCTGCTGCCATGAACAGACAGGTAAGAGTCACACTACACACTCAGACCCTGCTTCGGGCCACCTTCGGGCCCTTCCGAGCTGGGTCCCTGTTTTTTGCCTAGAAGTCTATGGTATCCGTGGTTCCCCTGCATCGCTCAGTTGTAGCACTATACGGTGCTCCTGGCTGATCCAGCGGTTCCCCATACCAACAGACTTGGCTTCATTAGCTGGCATTGAGTGCGTTCAAGGACCCGGTCAAGCCTTCTCACACACTCTCTGCCGCTACCTAGAGGCAGGTGTTTACAACTCAGACCCTGCTTCGGGCCGCCTTTGGGCATCCCGAGCTGGGTCCCTGTCTCTAACCCGCTGCCTCACTCTGAGTACGTCTCTGATACCTTGGGCTCCCTGTGTTGGTCCGTTGTAGCACTGAAAGGAGTTCCCGACCGGTTCTTGTATCATCAGACTCGGCTTGACGATTCAGTTCGTTCGGCATCCGCCCATGTGCAGCTCTGTTTGTTACACATCTGTGTTCCGAATTGTGCTGTCGTGTGTGCAGTCGTCGCTTCCTACTGGCGAAGGTTGCGAATGAGCCGTTCCTCCAGCTGATATGAAGATAGGCTTCTAAGTGAGGCCTGTTCTTCAGTGTACTCAAACTATAGTGAGTTAGACCATCAGGGATCTGTGTGCTTGATTCGGGCCCTTTTTCAAGCCTCCGTTCGAGTTACTACACAGTACGCATTACTAATGCTCATCCCTATGATTGGTCTGCAGCGTGGGACCTGAAGGGTCTTCAGATATCCGCAGATATCCACTCCTCCGTAAACACGGGCCATCCTGTGTCTTGCGTTGAGGGGTCGAAGTCTCAGTACAAGTTCCTCCCTTCAAGTGCTACATAGCCAGTTGGGTCTTCAGGTCAAGTGGAGAAGAGCAACTTGTCTTCGGACTGAGGAGCTTTTTTCCAGTATGGAGGTGGACTTGGTTTACATGTTTCTCAACTGGAATGTGTCCGGTCGGTGCTTAGAGGTGAGAAAGGGTCCCACTGAATAAACTTCAGAGGCTCCTGGGGCATCTGTGAGACGCAGCCGCATATAAACGGTTTCCTCCATATGATGACCGCTTCAACACTGACCAAGTTCCTAGGTGGCCATGGCAGAGCAGCACGCTCCGTATGTTAAAAAACACCTGGTATGCTGCCAAACTCTTAGTAGTGTTCAGAATTTTAATATGCAAATGAGCTATACACTAATCGAATATGCCCAAAATACCCAAATAGGCTTAATTTTTTCCTTTACTCCTACCACAATAAAACTTTACATAGTAAAAGTATACATGAAAAGTAACTTTTTTTGTATTACAAGTTTCTTTTGAAATGAATTTGAATATGCACATGAGTGCCACACTTATTGAATATGTCCTAATTTGCATATAGGCAGAAACACCATTCATATGTATGACAAATACATCGACCCGATCTTCATCCAATCATCCTACTGCCAATGGGTGATGGCAATGCTGCTTTTAGACTGGCCTCTAACCTGAAAACTGCCTGGCTTGGTAGTACCTGCCAGGGGTATAACCCCCACTGGTATAGTCTTCAGGGTCGGTAACAACAGGTAACAACAACATGGGGAGGTTTCTTTTTGATTTTTTTGATTTGATTTGATTTTTTTTCTTTAACTAACCTAGATATTGCTGTTGCTAGCTAAGTCTGATGTGTGGCCCGCCTGGTCTGAAATACTTGCTAACTACAAAAAGAGAAGCAGTTTTGGTGTCTGGCAAAATTATTTTAAAGAGCTGGAATGCCTGGAAAGTGTGTCTATCTGGTTTTTCATCTGTCTTCTGTGTGAGAGTGAATCGTTTAGTTGGTAAGAATGACTTCTGCCTGTAATCTCGTAATCTTACCAACAATAGCAATCATTTGTAAATCTACCAGCCCAAAATGTAATCTCACCATGTTACTAATGACTAAAATGGCTATTCTAACTTTCTTCTGATGTTATCTGTGGGGGGATGTCATTAGGTAAGGCTTATTCGCAAAAAAATAAATAAAAAAATAATAATAATTAGAAAGCAACTGGAGGCAAGATTGTGCAATCAATTCTTAAGGTCAATATAAGTCTTTTTGTGGCAAGTGACCCAGGTAAGTGTGGCAAGTGACTTCAAATGTATTGTGTTTATTCATAGGTTAACTTACTGAATGGACATGAATGTGTTAGTTATTTGCCCCCTGTTTTTTCTACTTGTGACTTTATGGTTTCTTGGCCATAAGTCAATTAGGCCTAGTGTTGAGCTCATTTGCATATTTAAAATAGATTTTTCAAAGAAACTTGTAAAACAAAAAAGTTACTTTTCATGTATACTTTCACTGTGTAAAGTTTTATTGTGGTAGCAGTAAAGGAAAAAATGAAGCCTATGCGGGTGTATTTTGGGTAGCCTATATTCGATTAGTGTATAGCTCATTTGCATATTCAAATTCATTTTCAAAGAAACTTGTAATACAAAAAATTTGACTCTTCATGGGTACTTTCATTGTGTAAAGGTTCATTTTGATAGGAGTAAAGGAAAAAAATAGCCCAATTGGGGTGTACTCTGGCCTTATTGGCACACATCTCAGATTGATGAGAATTTAACATATTTCCTCAACTAGGATTTCTTAGGACTTTTAGTATGTTGTTCTGGACACCTCATAGAAATTATCTAAGCTGCAAAAAAGTTATTTTACAATTAGTTCTATTTTTGGCTCCAAAATTAGTTACTTTGCCTGGACTAACTGTGAAAAGATGCGTATCATCAGTTATCTTACAATAGTCAAATGTATGTTGTGTAAGATATATTTGGTTAAATAATTAATATAGTACTCACATTGAACTGTGATCAAGTAATAGGCTATGTGATTTGATGCATTCTGCAAACTGTGTATAGTATTGAATACAATGCTCAATGCTAAACGTTTTAGAATGAAGAATTTTGCTGACTTGTAGAATTGCCTACAAAAACAGCGAACTTTGATGTGCTTGAGCTACCTCTAAATATTAATATTTTTTTTGGAAATGGAACAAAACTAGCGGGTCAGGCTGCAGAAAAACGAAAAAAAAAAAATTTTGTACATTTAAGGGGCACCCTACTGTATATACAGATATGCAATCACCCCCCACCCCCCATCCCTCGCCTTCGAGAATGGCTGCAGGACCGGATGGCTGCTTGCCTGTGCTGGGTTACCTCCATCCCCCACTCCCCTCCCCTGTTGCAAGTCTTGTGTGTTCATGTTGTAGAGTGTACTGATTATGTGCTAATGTTGCTGAGGTGTTTTTTTTTTTTTCCTGTTCCCACACTGTACTCCTCACAGGAGCATAGTCTGGGGGTTGCCTTTTTTCATGTCATGCTGTATTTTTTTCCTCAATCCCCTGTCTTCCTGTCCTGTCTACCCCCTTGTCATATTGTATGTATGTTTGTATGGACAGGTTGATGGCTAATTTCACTGGTACTTGTGACTAAGTGACAATAAAGGCTACTACTACTATTTAGCCCGGTTTGTAGTGTCGGCTTGCTGCGCCATTCCCCTCCTATGGACTGGATAAGTGCGCCTTTTGCTCCAGTTCAGTTCCCTCTTCCGAACCCTGTTGAGTTCCTCCTCACCCCATCGGTGCTGGACATGGCGGAGCGTCCGATACTAGATCTATCACTTGTATGCTTGTGTAACTTGTGTTAGGTGGGGTCCATATGTTGTGATCCCTACGGTGATCCCATATGTGTATTCTTCCACAGGTTGACTCCCTGTGGCGAGCCTGTGTCTTCCCTTGGCAGAGCCTGCTCTGCCGTCACTGACCGGTTGCGTCTCCCCTCTGTTATTGGCTGGAGCCACCTCAGTGACATGCCATATGTTGTACTCAGTTGTACAACTTGTACAAGTTCGCTCAGTCCATATGTGTTTCTCCACATGTTACCTCCTTCGGGCAGGATGTGGCTTCTGAAGCGTAGACCTTCCAACGAAAGGTACGCTTTCCCAGTGGTCCTGTGGAACAGCAGTGACTTTCCTGACCTGTCATAGCCGCAAGTGCGGAAGATCTGGAGGCTTTTGTCTAGGCACTGGAAGGTGGCAGCACTAGTGGCATCTTAGTAGGGATCCCAATCAGTCGACTACGCGCCTGAAAATAATTGCACACCTTTGAACGTCTCAGTTACGTATGTAACCCTCGTTCCCTGAAGGTGGGAACGGAGACGTAGTCCCCCAGCCACTATTGCTGTACCATCGCTGACCGTGGTCCGCTCGGCTCCTCAGCGAAAAACAACTGGTGCGTGCATCCACTTCCGTATTTATACCCGCGCTGCAGGGCGGGGCGTGTGATGCGATTCACGCACGCCAATGTCCATTGGCTCATTTTTTACAATACTCAGGCTCCGTAGCGTGATCCCAAACAGTCGACACATCGACTACGTCTCCGTTTCCTCCTTCAGGGAATGAGGGTTACATACGTAACCGAGACGTACAAAGGTGTGCAATTATTTTCAGGGAAATGCACAGCTAAAGTAGTTCCAGGCAGGTCTTGACGGCATTACAGTTCCATATCACCTCGCCAAATGATTTTAGTTATTTTAAAAGTCAAAACCTTTTTATTATACCAATTATACTAAATATAATTGGTTATTTTACAGTGTCCTTGTTAAAACAGTTAAATGTAATATGTAACTTGGATCATTTTGTGTTTTTGTAAAGTTATAGCCTACTATACTGATTGAATTAGGAACAGACCCAAATTTGTGAGAATCTATGACTGTCTACATAACCTGAATACAAATTCAAATGAGATATCAGAGCTTCAGTGAATGGGAAGATTTCAGTAATAAATATTTAACATCCCCACACAAAAGCTAACATAGGGTTTCAGAAAGCTTAGAATATAGCACTTTTGCCATATGGATTATTTTCATGCTGTTTGTGTATATTCAACGCTATCTCACGACCAATTCAACAAATTCGTACGAGTGATTAAAAGGTGGCTAATGCATACGAATTCGTACAACCTCACTCACCTCACAAATTCGTACGATTTGTCTAAACCCACGTGATGGGTAGGTTTAGGGGCGGGGTCAGGGGTAGGTCATTCGTACGAATTCATACGAATTGGGCAACTCGTAAAATATGTACAATTTAGCAAAAATCGTACGAGTGAGGTCGTATGAATTTGTATGAATTAGCCACCTTGTAAAATTTTTACGAATTGCCGTGAGATCGGGTTGGTTTATTTCTTTATATCTTTACTTTATTTTATTAATATAAAATAAAATAGTCAGCCATGGTCACTAAGAACAATCCTTCTATGGAAAGATTCCACAGAAGAAAATAATAATAATAATGAAATTATGTGGGTTTGGAACAACATGAGGTGACAGAATTCTCAATTTTTGGTGACCTATTCCTTTAGGGCTAGTCTAATCTAAATGGTCATCTCACACATTTGCTGGTGTTCAAGTGAGCCCTGTTAGTATAAGTAAATGAGCTGAAATTGAGCACAAGATCAGAGGTCAGAGTAATCAGGGGATAAGGCTCGTCCCCTGCGAGTGGCCACTGGCCTCCAACTCTTTACTGAGCGGCCGGCCCCAGATGACAGGGTCAGACCTGTCACCGTGACAACCGTGAGGACTGCCATGGAGACTGGAATTGGGGACCGCAATAGGAGCGTGAACCCTCACAATCAGGTCAGACTTGGCAAGTAGGAGTGGGTGATGGGTAATATGGGGGGTGGAGAAATGGGTTGGAGTTAACCTGGGAGAGTAGAGTGATGGAGAGATGGATGTGTGGAAGAAACGAGGGAGTGGACGGTCCGTCAAGCAGGCAGTGTTAATTGCAGAGGGACAAATGGAGTTAATGATGCATACTCACAGGTCAAGGATGAATTCACAGGGCTTTCTTTCCTTACTGTTCATTACAACGCCATCACAAAGCCACTCGCACAGTGTGTCACATCAACCTCACATTGGCATGAAATAACTACCTATCATCTCAGCGCAGAGAGTTTAAAGGTGACGTGTGTAATTTTTCTCCAAGCTATCCAAGCTTATTATGCAAAGACAACTGCAAGTAAACCATTTACACTGTGACTATCAAAACATTGCTCGCTTTTTTAAGCTTTTCAGTTTAACTGATGGCATTTTTCAGCTGTAATCCAGTGATAACATTCAGTGACTGACTGGTGTGAAAGGGCCTTTAGATTATTTACAGACATGGTAGCTTTGCCATCACAGAAATAAATTACATTTTAAAATATATTAAAACAGAAAGCTATGGAAGCGTGTTTCCGCCACAGAATAAAAAATAAAAAAGGTAATTGCGACTTTTTATCTCATAATTTTGTTACATCTCGCAACTCTGACTTTTTTTCTAAGGATTATGTGATATAAACTTGCAATTGCGAACTATAAAGTCAGAATTGTGAGATATAAAGTCGCAATTGTGAGTTATAAAGTCAGAAATCCTCCAAATTGGACTCTCAATTCTGGGAAATTAAGTCAGAATTACGAGATATAAACTCGCAATTGTGAGAAAAAAAATTGCAATTATCATTTAAATAGTTTTATTCCATGGTGGAAACAAGCTTCCACAGAAAACAGTTATTTTAAATTGTAATATTATTTCACAGTACTACTGTATTTACTTTTGATCAAATGGATTCAGCTATCTATCTATCTATCTATCTATCTATCTATCTATCTATCTATCTATCTATCTATCTATCTATCTATCTATCTATCTATCTATCTATCTATCTATCTATCTATGGAATGTGCACTAGCTTTATTTACATTCACAGTCACATAAAACATTTAAAGAACTTTACAGCATTTTACCAATATGGATGTATCAGCAGTAGCAAAGTGCATAGTGACCCTGGACAACAAAACCAGTCACATGGGTATTTTTTTATTTTTTATTTTTATTGAGATGTATACATTGAAATCTGAAAGCTGAATAAATAAGCTTTCCATTGATGTATAGTTTGTTAGGATAGAACAATATTTGGCCGAGATACAATATTTGAAAATCTGGAATCTGAGGGTGCAAAAAAAATCAAAACATTGAGAAAATCGGCTTTAAAGTTGTCCATTTATGTTTGCGATTGTGCTGCATTCACTCACAAAAATAAATGTTTTATATATTTACGGTATATACAGAAATTTACAAAATATCTTAATGGAACATGATCTTTACTTAATATCCTAATGATTTTTGGCATAAAAGAAAAATCGATAATTTTGACCCATACAATGTATTGTTGGCTATTGCCTCAAATATACCCGTGCAACTTGTGACTGTTTTTGTGATCCAGGGTCACATATATATAAACAAATATTTGTTTTTAAAAAACAAATATAAAATATACATACATTTCAAAATTGTCTATTTAATATTTATTATAAATAAATATTTGAATTCAGTCATATTCCTCTTTACACTGCAGAAGGAATTCATGTGGATTCCTATGCATTTCTATAGAGAGAATATTATTATCATGTGAATCAAACATCTCTAAACACTACAGGAGCCAGAGGGCTTTTCAGTAGCATCTATGCTAAGTGGTGCTCAGTCAATGTATTTGTCGTCTATGCCTTAAAGTCAAAAGTCTCAAATACACACAAACACAAATGCCTGCATTTACACACCACAGGGCAGAGAGCAGGTAAACTACTTCTGACCCAGAAAAAGCCCTGGGTAAAATACATTCAGCAATGTGGGGAAAAAAAGAAGAAAAAAATTTAAAAAGATAAGCGCATATCATTTCAGCCTTTGGACTGGCGTTTATTTAGAGTGAGTTAGGTGTGCTGTTATATGTGAAGACCTCCAATTACAGCCGAGCGCAGGTCCACACGGGCCTGTGGGCAGGTGATTATCACCGCAGATATTCTGCATGATCTGAACGGGTTTACGAGGGATGACAGTGGCCGCTGGTGGCCCTTCATCTGAGAAAACACACAATGCTTGTTTACCGCTCCTGTATCACTCTGCAATTGTTATGGACTGTTTTTTTTCTGGACGTTTGCTGGATGGACATCGTGGACTCAGTGGTCTTCTGATATTCTTGGGGGCAAATATTAAATCACTCATCCGATGCCATCAGTAATTAGCTTTGTAAGACTTGCTATGTTGCTCTTGTTCCCTTGTTGGTCCCTAATTGCTCAAGGCCTTTTTTCTAAACTTTACTCCCTCTTTTCAAACTCTTTTTTTTTTTTTTTTATCATGCAAAGAGAGAAAGGTCTGTATTAATTTTCTCTTTTGGTTCAAAGATAAAAGGACAAAGCGGCAGGATGGAGGCAGATACGGTGGTCCCACTGTGTGTTATACCTAAGAAGTAGAGCTTTTTTTCACCACAGAGAATCTGTGAAAGAGACTATTACATTTACTGCTTTGCTAGTTTAACATCTTTACTAGCCATGTGAAGTAGCCTACCACTTTTTTTGTTTTTGTTTTTGTCTCAACACAATACCTAGTACTGTCAATGTTGCTGATATCGATACAATATCACTATTAAATTAAACTGTTTTATTTCTCAAGATAAAACAGGTAATTTTACCCCCGGTTTCACAGTGAAGGCTTACAGACTAAAATGCATGTTTGAGCTGTTTTAACTGAAAGCAATGTCAGTGCCATTGTTTTGTCTCAAGATACACACCAGTAATGTTTTTTCTTTTCTTTTTTTTCTTCTAAGGAACATTTATAAAAGCTACTTAAATTGCCTAATCCTGGCTTAATCTAAGCACTGTCTGTGAAACCAGGCTATAGGCTAGTAATTTAACAATTTAAGCCATTGTTATAATCATTAATGGGTTAACTATGTAGATTTTTTTTTTTTTTTTTTTTAAGTTTAAAAAGATGTAAATATCTTAAAGATATCAAATATTCTATGAGACAATATCAAAGTTGTATGTTCTGTTTTAGTTTTGCTCTGTTCCTATTTGCCTGAGTTCCTGGTTTGGTTTCCCTGTTTGTTAATTAGTTTCCATAGTCCCTAATTCAACACGCCTGTTCTGTTTCTATTTGATTACGTACTTTGTGTTCTGTTTGGTCATTGTTCCGTATCGTCAGTTTAACCTGGTTTTGTCTGTTTATTTCTCCTGTGATCTCTTGTGTATTCCCGGTTGGATTAGTAAGGTAGTTGTTACGTTTAGATATTGGGTAGGATTAGGAAAGTAGAATAAGGTCATGCACAATAAGGCATTAATATGTGTTTTTTAAGTACTAATAAACAGCCAATATCTTAGTAATATGCATGCTAATTATAAGCAACTACTTAATTGTGAGAATTGGACCCTAAACTAAAATGTTACCTCAGTAACCATTTTAACAAACAAGGACATACTTAGCCACAACAGAAAACAGGAACTAAACACAGGAACAATGGAATGAAAAGAACATCAAAATAAGGGGGAGTTTACACGACACCGTGTTCAACTAAAAACGGAAAACTCTTTATGCGCTTTGGCTGTTCCTTTAAACAACAGCGCTGTTTTGGGGGCCGTGCGCATGCGTATTACGTGTTCAGTATATAGGTGCGTAGTGTTTTTTTACAAAGTGACCGCCAAATACTGGCTGGCATGCATAAAATAGCATTTTTTTTGTCGTTTTCGCGGATCTGTGTGAACGGGGATTGTTTTGACAACGTTCTCTTCTCTATTCAAAACTTTTCAAAAATGCAAAGGGAAGGATACTTTTCCATTTTTGGGTACATCGTTGAACAGTGTTAGTCGTGACTGTTAAAAAAATAGGTTGTGGAGTTTTCATGAGATTTAACTGATTTATTTGCAGTAGAACTCAGTAGAAAGTTACACATGCTAATTAATTATTTTAAAGTTTTTGCCTGACGGCAGGAGTTTGAATTTGGCTTGCAACATTTCACAATACTGTTCACCCATATCTTCCTTTCATTTTCCATACTCTAGTTTCCTCTGAATTAAAGTGTGTGTGTGGGGGGGGGGACTTTCATCTATAATTCATCTATATTATAGAGTCTTTAGTATATAATCATGTGGTGACACAGTTTAGGATCCATCCCTCTAACAGAACAATCGATATTCAAATAATATACTCTCTATTGCATTGCTGTCTTCACGGATGGGGGCTTGTTAGGCCATATTTCTACCCTTTTGCTTCTTCCCTTTTGCTTCTTCTCCGGATACACTAAATTCTCTCTCTTCAAATAAACGAGTGTATCTGTGACAAACACAGAGTACTGTCCCTCTGCCCCTCAGCCCTTGGCACTGGACAGCTCACTGGTCATCTGCGCTAGTGGAATAAAGCAGAGAGATGCATTTGAGACACAACATATGTTATTCGCCTTTCCAATAGCCACGATGCCTCGCAGGGAGAACTCCACCATCGCATTATGACACGTAAAATAAAAGAGCCAAGACTGTGCCTCGAGACGCACTCACACTAGCCAGAAATAATATCTTCCATGCAGACATCTCCTTCTGGTGACAGTTAGACTGGGCACTTCACAAACAATACGACGAGCTTTCATTTCAGACCTAATATGTAGAATTGCGGCCCTTTTTTTCTTCTTTTAGAAACTCTTTTCTAAAGTACTTCAATTATTCACTGCTTTAATCCAATTGTCATTTTCAATTTATAATTTAAAGATAAGAAAAACTACATATGAATGTAGCAGGAGGAGGCGGATGAGATGTTTTCTGATGGGATGGTAAAAGGCCCGGAGCTAAAGATCTGTGATCTCCGCTGTAGACTGTCATTCTATCCTATTTTTAGAGTTCATATTCAAGAGAGAAAAGCACAAATAAATAGACACTGTCCCATAATTTAAATTATAGTGCTGTTATATGACAAGCGCAAACAGCGTGTCAGACTGCATATCATTTGTAAATACACAGATGTGTTTACCAAAAAACATTATAATGCTACTTTAATGATTGTTTACCTCTCCTCTCTATGTGTGTAATTTCCTGCGGTTCAGTCATTGATGTGAATTCCACACAACCAAAATAAATGAAATACTAACATACTTTAAAGCATGCAGTATGGGATGATCAAGATATTTTCTTATTCCTTATACTATTTTCAGGGAAAAAATAGATGTTATATGATATTATATGATATATGTTAATGTTTTATACTGTAGTTGACACTGCAAGTAGTTTTCACACACTGCTGAGGTTTTGGGGTCAGCAAAACTCTTATGTTCTTTGAAGAGAGAACTATTAGCATCTTGAATATTATATAACGTAGAATTAAAAACACATTAATGTTCATCAAATGTAATTATATTTTAATGACTATTTTCATCCTTTCTAGGATGAAAATAAACAGGATTTTATTAATAAACAGGATGTTGGTAAGACAAGTAAATAATTTCATTCCATTTTCAGATTTTTTGCACATATTTTAGAGTGGACTGCATTTGTCAAGTCATTCAACCCAAATATAAATCTTTTGTTTAAATGAAATTATGAAACATAACATATATGCTCTTTAATTTTATGTGAAATATGTCAGTAGCTACAAACTAACATTTGGCTAGGCCTTACTGGACGTTAAATGAATTTAAGCAACATGCAACCATTAACCGTTGTGTATATTTGACTTCATTAAAACCTTTACAATGGAATTCATAATTATGTATTATTTAAATTTTTTATAGGATTTTTTTATTTTAGTTTTTAGTTTTTTTACAATAATAAAATCACACAAATCAGTGTTTAAAACTAAGGAGCCCCTAGAAGAACATGGTGATGAAAAAAATATATATTTCAGTGCTTTTGCATTCTCTGGCAAGTTTTGTTTTTGTGTTCCCGAAGAACCTTTGCATTCGCTCATAAAGAACTCAAAAATGTTTTGCGAGTTAATGCAAGCTTTCTTGGGGGAACGCAAACATTTTAAGAGGGAATGCAAAACATTAGCACGAGAACGCAAAAGCATTTCAATTTTTCCCATCTCATGACCATGTCCCTTTAGGGGCTCCGTAAAAACCTTATTTAGATTATTATACAAATTGCAAACCTTGTTTACAATAAATTGACAAAAAAGGTTAAACACCTCCTTTCACTGATATTTTGTATAAAAAATAAATAAATAAATACCATAAAATAAAAATCCGAGAATCAAGCCTGTTTAAATTATCAATTGCATATTGAGGCATTATAGTCTTTTGGTCTTCTAGCCATACTGACATCAGCAGCAGTGTATGAATTACTAAGGAAATAAGTACTTAAAGATGTCGAATGTGTTACTGACTGACACAGAGAGACAGACAAATGGAGAGAAATACACAAACAGAGGGAGAGAGATGCAGATACAGTCAGACAGATACGGGGTGTATCCTTCTCCTGTCAGAGGTATATTCTACACGGAGGGGCATAACTCTAATCGCAGTAAATGAGGTGGAGTGGGCACACAGAGAGGAAGTGGTAGTGGGGTAGTGTTAGTGATGGATGAGACTGAAGGGGTGACACTAACAACGGCAGGATTCCCCGGTGCTTCAAGACCCCCCATGAAGACCCATCATTACTGGATAATGACCCTTCTAGAGAGACAAAGAGAGAGTAAACTATAGAACCAAGCAGACTTCTTGAGCATCCAGCATGTAACTGGTGGTCATAACTGCAAGACTAATGTGCTTGTTTGGTTACATTTGTTACTGAATGCATATGTATGCATGAATGCAAGTGCACTGAAAAAAAAAAAAAAATTATACTGATACTTTGGACAAACTTGTAAAAAATACCATAAATATTAGTTTTTCTCCAATTATATTTATGGTTGGGTTCAACCATAAACCATTTGGTTAAATTTTGATTTAATAGTAATCAAATATAGTCACTGACCCAAAGACAAAAACATTCATACAAAGTAACCAGTGAAAATAATGATTAAACAACATTTGTTTCTTTTAATTTTGTTTCTAACTGAACAGAAAATAAATTATCTGGTTAGCATAGCCCAGTTAGCCCCTGCTGGTAGATGTTGTAACTACAAGATTATGTCGGCCATGTTGCTGTCTATTGACAGAATACAATTTTTTTTATTAGTGACATAAATTTCATAAATTATAGACGTTTTGCCAGTGACCGTTTTTTGAAGGGCTCGTAAAAACATGACTGTAGTCTTACAGCTCAGAGTAGTCACTGGAGGATTGTTTTGTTGTGGTACCATTAGCCAATCAGCGTTGTCATTAAATAATAATTTTCCTGTTGCTCCAGAGTGATTAGTCATGTGACATTTTTCAGCTCAGGTAATTGGCTCAAAAAATGTATCTGGAGCAACACCCATGAGAAGTGATATCAAACATGCCAATGGCATTAAAATGATGCTAACGGATAGTTCTCTCCAGATTTTTTTTTTTTTTTAGCTCCTTGCATTGAATATATTAAACGCATGATCATGCATTAAGCCAAAATTGTACATCAGTTTATCAGTTTTGACACGAACACGTAGGATATACCCAGCCGAACGTAAGGCCTTTTAAAGTACAGTATACTCCGTTTGATATGGGCAACGAACACAGTGGTAGAAGCATGTGCAAGTTTCCTCTTTGTCCAGTATCTGTGCTATTTCTCTCGAGAAGATGATAAAAATATAATTTTACTCGAGTAGCAGTACCTCTGCACCCCCTCACACAAGCACTCAACAACGTCGAGTTCTCTTGTAGTTTGTTGTTGTTGTTCCATCTCTCGTTTCTTTGGCTACGTCTACACTAATCCAGATAGATTGAAAAACAATCTTTTTCTCTATGTTTTTGCCTTCCTTCCACACTTGAGACGGTGTTTTTTGTCCTATGAAAACTGAACTTTTTGCCTTGTGGATAAATTTGAAAACAGCATTTTGTAATGTAGTGTGGACTGTGAAAATAGAGGTATTTCAAAATGATCTTGTACCGATAGATATGTTTATACCGGTGTGCCTGCTATTTTCTACTTTGTAAGGTGTTCATATTACATGTCTGCAAAGACGACAGAAAGTATACTCACAATTCCTGTCCTGCGGCTAAACATGAGGGCAATTTTGTTTTAGACCATACATAGAATGGTGATTTAGTGCAACATGGACACACCAGTAAGTGGTATGATATTTTGCTAAAAAAATTATCGCGCCAGAAGAATAATGTGAGAACTTTATTATGTCTGGTCTCTCGGTATCTTAATGAGATTTTATGACGTTTTACGCATATGCCGTAACGATTTTAGAGTTTTTCTATGTTCTACCAGAAAGACTCGGGAGAAGATATTGTAACAATCATCCATTTATTAATGACCCAGCAAGCAATATATGCGATAAAGTATTTGGCGTAGGCCCCGTCCGTAACTCGCAATCCGAGGGTACGAATTCAGCATTTCCTGCCTGAAGATGAAGGCAGGGGCGCAGCCGACCCCCCGTGAGGTATTGGAAGGGACCGTCCTGGTGGTGGTGGGGTGGTTGGAGGGAAGAAACCATCTTGGTGGTGGTGGGGTGGATGGTGGTGAGTGAAGCGTTCAGCATCTGCGAACTCAGACAAGTGTAAGTACGGGTCCTTTATACTTCTAGTATTAGAACATGATTGGATAAATGAGAAGGTAATAAGTGACGCAAACAATTGAGTCTTCCCGGCAGAACTTATGCTAAAGCTTTCATTTACAGTGTGGACAACAATCTTTTGGAAAACGCTTATGTGAATAGAGAGCATTTTGAAACGAAAATACTGGATTAATGCAGACGTAGCCCTTTTTTGACTTTGAAACAAAGGATTTGGTCAGTGGACCAACTTATTAGTAAAATTAAGGTGAAAAACTTGGAACTGAGTGTTTGTAGAGCTGAGCTGAGTAATTTGTCATTATAATCATCAGTTCCATGAAAAATTCTCTTCAAAGCTCTGCCATAGCAGCAAGTGACCTGAAGAGTTTAAGAAAATGTTTGGTATATTGAGATCGAAACGTGTATGTGTTGTGAATTGCGTTCTGACGCATTCCGGAGCACTACAACACATACAGATTGCATAGCGGAAAGAATTCATGTATCCATACTTCCAATGCAAAGAGTATGTTTCAGGCCTAAGTCTCTGGGTTCACTTCCCGACTGGCAGAATATTTGTCAGATCTGATTGGCTGTGACAGAAGTTGGACGAGTAATTGTTCTAACCACGTTTTTTGGTCCACTCAGTCTCTGGATGGGTGGGCCAAGGTGCTTCATTGATTCCACCTTCTTTCTCAAACTGACATTTCTATAGCAAACTACCCCTCCGCCCTCCCTCTTTCCTCCGTGTCTCGGACCAGGAGAGGCTCTCCCACGTGCATCTGCACCCTCATTAGCACAACAAGCATCCTGACGATGTGCGCAGGTTCAACTGCAGCCGCTGCCATGTGCAGTTGGTGGAAAAAAATGATCTGATCAGTGCGACAGACAGACAGAGAGAGCGGAGAATGCATTTTGCCACCCCCTCTGCCTTTGAAGGAACCAATAAAACAGGGTCAGTGTACAATTGAGTGGAAAGAGAGACAGAGAGAAAGACAGGGATGGAGGTGCTTGTATCAGGGGATGTATAGGTATATTACGGTGTCAGCTCCACTCAGAGGTAGTGCAGGACTCAGACAGTATAATGATATGTGTGTTGTCAGGAGGTTCAGGCTGGGCAGGACTCAGGGAGAGTGTAGTTACAGAGATTGAGGCTCTGATCAGATAACTGTGACAGAAATAAAGACTAGCTGAGCCAATACTGGACAGTCTGACATGACAAAGAACTCTGGGAAATGGAATGTTTCTTTTTGTGTGCTTTTAGATTTATAATTCAAACACCTATATTAATGTCATCATGTCAACACGATAGTTTTGCTGTCTTTCACTGATTATTTAGATTTTCCCTTTTGCTTGTTTATTATACATAATATATAATCAGGAAACCAAGTGCCATTTGTGTCAGAAAATTCCAGATTTTTTCCCCCATAAATATTTTAGTTTTTTTTAGTAAATTCTGAGCTTTCATGTTATCATATTTTTCGTCTTCAAATTACCAGACCCGTAACCACCATGGACATTGTGGTATAACCAAAGGCAAAACTATTTAAGGCAGGTATAGGTAATTTTCTTTATAAACACTTTTTTTGTTATACTGGTTGAAGCTCTCTACACATCCTGATATCAATCAATAATGTAAGTGGTCTAAATTTGGAAAAAATTACATATATCAGCTGTGGAAGTCACAGGACCAAAAAATGTTCATCCAATCATTGCATTCGGTCTGAGGGGGACCAAGTAAGAGCTCTGTATGTTGTTTACATTAATTATTATTGTAATGTTATTTGATTTGAGTCTCTCGTGACGTTTTGCAGTCTCTGTTGTGTTCGTTCATGTGTTTTGGGGAAGGAATGGCTTTGTAGAGTGCTTTGAAGGGAGGGTGGGATCTTATGCTTTCAAAGCTAGCTTGCTATGCCTCTCCGAAATTGCCTACCCTACCTTTATCTCTGATCCGAACCATGCTGTTATACCCTTGCAAAATATCAATATTTATGTATTGTTACTAATCCTCAATGTAATTCTAACGCACTGCATTATTCCAACGCAACACTTACATTAATAATCCATAACATCTGTTTCAAAACATCTTCTGGGGTTGAATGGGATAGAGTTGCAATGGAATCAGTGCATGTGTAATTATGATTCTTGTGCTTCTTCCCAAGAACAATATATGTTTTTTTTTGTTTTGTTTTTTTTAAACAAATCTAACACTGTGACTTTATTTTAGTTGAACTATTGAGCTTGACAGTGCCAATATAAGCATCATGCATAACTGTTGAACAGAAAGTGCAAGGACAAAGATGAATTCTGCACTTTCTCAGGAAAAAAGAATTTAGACATTTTAACATTACTACAGTTAGTATCCTGTTAAACTGACTTTGTTTTCAACAAATGACCCTTGTATGCGTTTTAAAGGGGTCATATGATGCGATTTCTTGTTTTCCTTTTTCTTTAGTGTGTTATGTAGTAGCTGTTTGTGACTTTGTGCATGTATAAGATATGCAGATTTACAAAGCTCAAAGTCTCAAACCCAAAGATATATTCTTTGTAAAAGTTAAGGCTAAGCCACACCTTCCTAAAACGCTTCATTCAACACCCCCCAAGAAGGCGTAACTTTTATTATCGCTGTATTATTGTTGCCGCTGGCGCCGCCATGTCGTGGAGCCGCTGTGTTTGCCAAAAGAGAACATAATTAGAAAACAGTGGTTTAGCTTTATTTACAACATTGTTTCAGAAACGTAAAACCAAAATATTAGACTGTGTGCTGCACATTTTTTGGAGGACTGTTTCCAGAACCTGAGAGAGTACAAGGCCGTCTGTGCACAAAGGCTGATTCTAAATACAGTCTGAGGCAAATGCAGACATGGTTTTATGTTTACATAGTGTTCTCCCAACCGTAGCGCGACGTAAAAAGACAGTATAAGTCATTATAATCAGTAATTATATCACCAATGAAATAAAACTTTACCAATCTGATACATCCTGGTCCAGTCGTGCCTGATCGATCAGCTTGGTCATCTGCATTTTCCGGATCAGATTCGGCCTCGAATTGATAGGTAGTACCGTCATTATCACCTGTCATTATTGCTTACGGAGCTGATGTTCGAAATACAGTATGGTAAGGAGCGTGACATTTCCGTCACACACTTAAGGTTTTGGGGCCAATCACAATGCACTGGATCGCTGGCCAATCAGTGTACACCACGCTTTTCAGAATGATGAGCTTTGTAAAAATGGATGCATTTCAGAAAGGCGGGGCACAGAGGAGCAACAATAATGTACAGTATGTGTAAAATAATAACTTTTTTAAATCTAAAACCAGGTACATATTAGAACCTTTTTAAAGGGTATCATCACAGTGACAGCTTTTGTACCATTTGTTCGTAGAGTGATATTCACAATTATGATGGTCTCCCCTATAGATTATTATGGGGAGCAGTGTATGTATTTTAATAAAACCGCCCTGTTCATTTCTCTTGATGACTGACAGGCCTGATGACTGGCCACAAAATGATGTCATTAACAATTATTTCCAGGAAGTTTCCATGCGATATGCATCAGAGTAGTTCCTTTAAGTGGATAACACCAATAGGAAATAAGTAGATAGGAACTACCTAAACGCATATGGCTGCTTTTAAAATTGATGGTCTCTGTGTGCCTTCAGGGTACAAGAGAGAGACAGAATAAAGGCTTTGAATAGTGTCTCTGAATCTTGGTTATTCTTTTTTCTAATTCTTTCACACAACAATGAACTTCCTGCCCGAACCTCTCAACCCTCTTGCTAACTGTGTGCTATGTTGGGGGTTTGTTTGTGGTAGTCAGAGAGTCTTGCTGCGCCCTGTAAGAGGAAGCTTCATGTAATTGAGTTAACTAAGAACACTAACTCGCATCTGTAGCAGAGGAACAGATGTACGTCTCTAGCAGGAAGATGAAAAATTCAGGGCTTTGTTGCTTTTTATTTCCCTTTTCCCTTAAATACTTCACATTCTAACTGAATCATTTTACTCAACACTGGAGAACCACGAACAATGAGATTTTAACTCCATTACCACAATATCCTTCTACTGTGTCATAGCCAGAGCGGTATACACTGTATAAATTTCAAGGAACAGTTCATCCTAAAATGAAAATCGACTTTCTTCCTTCCATAGAACACAAACAGAGATACTTTGAAGGAAGTCTAAGCTATTTTTTCATACAATGAAAGTGGAATATGATTTATCCCAGGCCTGACTACACAATATTCTATAAGGAAGACATTCCATCCACAATTAAAGTGAGTGTTGCACAACAGTTGCATAACTGTTTTATTCTTGTAGCATTTGGCTCAAAACATCCAATGAATCTCAAGTTTAAGGTTCTGGTATGGGCAGGTCTACTAGTGTATTGAATAGTTATTTTCTAACTATTTTGCCCTCCATTAAATGTTCCCACTTATGTGCATGGCATATTGTGATTTGGGTAACACTTTACAATAAGGTTCATTGGTTAACATTAGTTAATGTATTAACTAACATGATCTAACAATGAGCAATACATTTGTTACAATATTTATTAATCTTTGTTAATGTTAGTTAACCAACTAAATCCAACTGTTCAGTGTTTGTTCATAGTGCATTAACTAATGTTAACAAATACAACCTTTGATTTGAATAATTAAGTAAATGTTGAAATTAATATTAACTAAGATGAATTAATGCTGTAGAAGTATTGTTCATTGTTCATGTTCACTAATTAACCTTAGTGTAATGTGTTACCATGATTTGTCACAAAACACACAAGAGACAATGATGTCAAACATGTTGCATTAATTCTTGAGGGGCACAAACATGAATAGGTTATCAATTGAGAGTATATAATGGAGGGGAAGATTTTCAGTTAAAAATCCTGACTGGGCGAGAGGAGGAGCTGGGGATGGAGGAGGGTAATTAGCTCCTGAGAAACGCGATAGCTGCTGATAATACTGAAGGAGCTTATATATGTATATGGTGATAGGCGTCGTATTCCTATAGGTAGATGTGGATCAGCTGAGGGTCAGCTGATGCGAGCTTGACTAACGTGACCTGCCAGAACTAACGCTACGCTTGATACTAATAGAAATATTAGCACATTGACTAAATTTGAGGTATTTGTGGACCTGGACAGCACCTGGTCTCTTCATTCCTTCATTGTATGGAAAATAGCTGCTTGCACATGCTGCTAAATTTCCCCTTTTGTAATAAAAAGAAAAAAGAAGGCCATACGTGGCATCAGGGTGAGAGAACTTCACTTGTGACTGTATTTTCCCTGTACTAACTCTATGAAATATATAAGCCTCCCAATATATATATTATATGATTCGACATGAAAAAAATATTAACTAAACAGTGACACAGATAAAAAACTGCACAGATTATCAGAGGTGAAGTTCCTCGCAGCACTTAAGTGAGGCTAGTCCTAACACCTTGCACTATATAGCTGTTTACTAGCCAACCTCAGGTAATGTAATGGTGGGTAATGACTCTCATACGTGCATACATACACATACATGGGGTAGATGTTTGCGGTCTTGTGTGAGCCTGTGTGACGTTGACATTGATAGAGCTAAATGAATGGGGCGCCATTAGTTCTGGGTCATTACATCGCTAAACTGGGGTTTCGCTGCAGAGAGAGCAGAAACAGCACGGTGGTCGACCGCCGCTTTTGTGGTTCAGGCCCGCCATCATTGTCATTGTGCTGTCATTTCACTTTATGCAGTAAACGTTGTTATAAATGCAGCAAAAATGAAATTTCATTGGTCAAATTTGCAGTTCTTCTTCAACAAAAATGAATCTGCTCCAAGAGGATTCAGTTATTACAGACATAAATGTGGGGCAAAGATGTTCTGGCAAAGTGAGAAATAACAGTCTATTCCCAAGGCCAGAACATGAAGGGGTTCAAAAAACAAAAGGTGTCCAGACGGAGCCAAAATTCCCTCCTCTTTTCTACCTCTCTCTCCCTGACTCAATTATGAGTGCCGTTTCCCTCCTGTCAGTAAAACCCCTTCAGCACACCGCTCTTCAAAAGCAGCTCTGACTCAATCAGCTACACTCAACATTAACACACGCTAATTATTCATGAGGCTGAAGTCACCGCGACCACAGAGAAAACCTCACCGCATCTCCTCGTTAATGTACACGTTTCTCTCCAACGTACCTCAATCCATGCCAAGACATCCAACGCAATCACAGCTGTGTTAAACCGGGTTTACATCTGGTCAGGGGAAAGCAATTCTACTCTTTTATGTAATCAATGAAATATGTCTGTCGTTTACTGTTGGAAATGTGATTACTGGCCCGTCTGGCTGTGGCTACAGTAACAAGAGCGCTGTTAACATCGTCACAGTAACGCTCCGGGAAAGGTATTGCCTGTCAGTGCCCAGCGAGGACGGAGTTTATTCCTTCTTAATAGGCTTTGGGCTGAGTTCCCACCGGAGAGTTTGGTTGACAATCTGACAAAGTTATCTGGAGATAAATGGGTTATGGAGCGGAGAGAAAGGGCCAGAGAGAGAGTGAGTGAGTGAAAATGTCTCAGATTTGATGGAGGTTTGATGGAGGATGTAGCCAGGGGTCCAGAGGTCTAGGCAAGTACAAACGCATGCTGTACCATAAAAACATACACAGAGTCTTACATTCTGGTCCGTTTGCTAAATTTGTGTCCATGCACTATTAACACTGTTTTCAAACTCAACCACCAAAATATTAGCTATGTTCCAACACCTAGAGCGGCCTACCTTGATGCCATTTGTTTAAGTCATCATAGGCACGCTTCAGACACAAAGGCAGTTCCAAAAGGTAGGTAGCAAGCAATTTAGCATAATTTTAAAAAGTGTGCTTATTACAGAAATAAAATACTTTAAAAGAATATACATAAATGCAAACTGAATGTAGTTTTCGGACACATACCCCCGGTTTCACAGAAAAGGCTTAAATTAAAAAAATTAATTTAAATTAATTAAAATTAAAGTTTTAACTGTTTTAACTGAAAGCAACTTGTACTGGCATATCTAAAAATATGTCAGTGCCATTGTTTTGTCTCAAGATGTACACCAGCAATGTTTTTAGTTTTTTTTAAGGCACATTTATAAAAGCTACTTATGACCCAATTGAACTAAGAACTAATCCTGGCTTAGTCTAAGCCCTGTCTGTGAAACCGGTTATAATTTATGTAATCATCTTTAGCACCATTAGCCATACAGCATGCTAACAAGCACATTCAGAAACTCAATTCAGAGACATTCACAAAATATTAAATGTGATACTTTTGGATATGAAGATTGAGCACGAACAGTTGGTTCGACCCATCTTTTAGAATCAACTATGTGCAAATCCAGCGTTGAACTGACCCTCGTTTGCGAAGCAGTAAACCCTAAAACAGAACATTTGTAATGTTTATGTGGCGCAGACATTATATCAATAGGTGATATAGCAAGGACATAAGCATGGTGTATGCCTCACTCAGGGCAGGATCTATGCTAATAGGGCAGATCGTCACCAATCATGGGCGGGTCTTGCCCCTACTATGACGTCACAGTAGGGGGAAATCTGGAACAGAGTATTTTTAGACACTGCTTCTGATTTATGAAGATTATAAGAAAGAAGAGGGTACCTCCATTATAGGCTGGTTGTTTACACACACTGTTGAGCCATGAATTTTGCATAATAGGTCCCCTTTAAATGAATAATTGATTCTTGTCCATCAAACACCTTTTTGTCCGTCTGGGAAGTTTCCACTTAACAGTTTGATGTGTGTCGAGTTGGTAAAAAATTTAATTATTTTGAATTTAATAACAAACACATAAAACCTTTAGCGCTGTTGTAACAAAAATAAAGAGCAGTGGATTTGTATTAGTTGTGTAACTGATGCTTTTTTTATGCTGCAACAGTGAATTATAGGAAATGTTTTGTCGCGCAAGCCTCTCAGCTCGCAGCTAAACAAGTAATATTTTCTTGTGTGCTTATTACTTCTCATCAACACAAAATGTGTTCAAACTAAGCTGTATACAGTCACCATTCAAAATTATTTTCATTATTACAACTCACTAACATCATTCTGCTTTCGCCACTATTCTTCTGTTGACGTGCACCCAGCTCGGAATGTCAAGTCTTCGACAAGTGGTGTATTTATGCGCACTTATCTCATGAATAGGATCATTCAACATGACTGCAGACCAACAAAATGTACCCAATATGGCAGACAAGTTCAGAGAAACGTCTAGTATATACATTCTTTGAATTACTGACAGGCATCAGTTAACAAAGTTCAATCTAATTAAAATGTTCTTCTGTTACTCAATATTTGTCTGTGCTGTGCTTTTTTTGTGCTTATTAGAGTGTTTTTAGCATAGCAACATGGTAGCAAGTTGTCAAGTTTCCTGTGTGTTTCACATGAGGAGTATCTGTATGGCATGCAGCGTTGCCACCTTTGTAGAATGATACAAATCTAGGTTACAGCATGCTACCTTAAAGGATAACTGCTTATGTAGATAGGAAACTGCTCGCTATAGGTTTTGGAAAAAATATTTTATTAACAGTTGTACTGTAGTGCAGTAGTTAATGTTAACTAATAACATAATATCAGTAAAAGTCTGTAATTTCTATGGTTCATCTGATGTGCGTGCCTGTCAGTTCATGTTATGGCAGCGGCCCTTATGACTGGAGAGAATGAAGCCTTTAAATGTCATGATAGCAACATCTGATCAACCTAATTAGAGAGAGAGAGACCTCATCATGGACCTAAACATTGAGGGGACGTGACAACTACACACTTTCAAAAAGGGCTCTGTTTCAAAACCAAGTAGTCTAAGATGCCTTGCTGTCTACTACCTACATTGGGAGCTGCCTTCTAAGATAGCAAATCCTAACCGAATGCTACCTTATACAGTAAGTGACGGGCTGACAGCTTTGGAATGTTACTCAGTAGGCAGCAACTCAACAAAAAGAGCTCTCGTCATGTAAAGTGCAACGGAAACACAATTGATTCCAATGGAGTTTGATGTTAGCATGTTGCTATGCTAATGAGACAATAATACATAAGAATTAAATAAACATTAGGTGCATTGTCCAACAAGTTAAACTAATTTTATAAATACGTCTTGGTATTGAATGAATAGTATTTATAATGAACATTTCTTTCAATTTGTCTGCCATCTCGGATGATTTTTTTTTTCTTGTCATCTGTGAAGGTCTTCATTGGAAATCACCATGAAATCACTCAGTGCTGTAAACTCTTGACTGTTGATTAGTGCTGGGAAGGATAAAAAAGACAAAATGTTTCACATTTGCAATACTGTTATCCGGTTCAGATGTGACAGTGTTGTAAACACAGAACATAAGTAAGTGTGTGTGTGTGTGTGTGTGTGTGTGTGTGTGTGTGTGTGTGTGTGCGTGTGTGTGTGAATTGATTTTGCCCAGCGAGACAGACTCTGCTAATGGCGTCTTGGCCTGACTGAAACATATACCAAAGTGATTATTCATTACAGGGCCATTTCATGGTGTTCATCACTACAGAAGCTTCTGTCTCTCAAACCAGCCGTGCTGGAATAGCCCGAGGAAACACTGTCAAATCTGTGCGAGTGTGGCGGTCCTGCTAGCTCACTAAGACTTCCCCCAGCGTGCTTCACAGAAAGGGGCAAAAAAGAAGAATATGTTAAGGAGGGCTGCCTCATATGCGGTCAGACTTGAGAATAATGGCTTAAAAAAATGAGTTCATTAAGCTACAGTGGTGTTGTATGGTTGCTATGCTGTATGATTATGAATTTTATATGCAAATCTGTACATTAACCTTGTGTAAAACTTAAATAAGCAGGCTATGTGTAGATTTGCTGTGCTTTTTAATGTATGTGCTGTAAAACCTTTTTGCCATTTTTGAGTCTGATTGACAGCGCCATAAATCTGCATTTTATATGTATGTCTAATAGAACTGGACATGTTTATAAAAAATAAAAATTAGAAATAAAATCTCTTAAATTTGTCAACAGTGAGAGAGAGATAGCAGATACCAAGCAAGTCTGACATTACAATGTGAACTAAGTTTCTCATTATTCTCCCAAGATAAAATGATTTCAGCTGATATTCATATACAGTAGCCACATTAGCCTAACTAGATTTTATAACTCTATATGACTATAGGCCTACGTGCGGTCACATTTACCATTGCTGCGAAATTCTGTGGGCAAAATCTTGTCTTTAAAATAGAAATCCACTAGATCTGGAGTTTCACGTGAAACAGATAATAGATTACACTCGTTTTCAAGTTGGTTACGCAAATTCGGCATGTTGACCAACAGAAAGTCACTTCTGAGATGTGCTTCATGTATCACTACACTATTGCGTACGCCTGCAAAATAATTTTGCTAATGTGACTGCACCTTAAGGTTGCTGTATGGCAACAAATGTTTCTAATTGTATTTCTCCTTAGGAATTAGGAGTGGTATATGAGACACCATGGACATTTAAATGAACCATAAATGAGTGCTCCCTTAAGTCTCATGAGCTGAAAGAGCAACCTCTGAGCAATAAAAGTTTCCTCTAGGTGCAGATGTGTTGAAATGTGTACACTCCCTTTTGTGGACATGCCTGTCTGCACCAACACTTTATTTCTCCTTTGTTGTGTGTGTGTGTGTGTGTGTGTGTGTGGTTGTGTGTGTGTTTATGATGGTCAGAGCCTCAGCTGTCCCAAAGCTGAAATTGGCAATAAAGTTGAGCTCATATAGATCAACTGAGTGGGCTAAGGGTGGACCTGTCACCTCGGCCATCTCTCTCTCTCTCTCTCTCTCTCTCTCTCTCTCTCTCTCTCTCTCATTCCCTCTGTAACACTAACACATAAACACAGTTTAAGAGGATACACACTCTTTTTTATCATGATATACAGTATATCATGAATTGCTAATATCAGGAGTAGGCCCATTTGCCATTAAAATAGTTTTTAAAAGTACTAGACTTTTGTTGGTTGCTAAAAGCATGAACAAATTAGGCAACATATTTAATAAACAAATACACAAAGGTTGGCAGATGTGTTTAACTTTTATAAATGCGGGTTTTCCTATTAAACGGAAATCTGCTGCTGGCTGTCCAGATTAAATATGTGCCTGGTCATGAGACAAGAACAGTCACTTCCTGTTATTGTACTAAAATACATTTGTCTAAGTGCTGATATTGCTAATTCCTTTTAGTTCGAAACAAAAATAATTCTGTAGTAAAAATGAATCGTCAAGAAATTATGATATTTAAAGCTTCAGCTCTTTTGACTGATTAGCAAATTAAATTGATGGAAGTCGCAATACTGTATTTGGCTGTGTAGTAATTATTATATTATATGGATTGTTCGTCAGATGCCATGATGAGTTACATGCCAATAAATAAGCATGTGTTTTCCTAATGGAAACAAAATGGTTTATTTGAAGGTTTTTTTTTTTTTACAAAAAGGTCATAGTCTGTTTTATATCATGCTCTTATTATGCAGGTAAAATCACATAACAGGCATTTTGCCTTTCAGTTGGTGATGTGTTTCTGTCATTAAGTGGGCTGTGAGCCACACGGCAGCTTGTCTTTGCCTTTCACAGAAGTTTTGCATGTTGAAAGGCATGTGTTATATCACAAACACAGCCATGCAACCGAGAAGGTTTGAAAGAACCACAGTGCTCCCTGCTGGATGACCATAACAATTCACTTGTTCATTGATTTAAGAATGACTGGTCAAAAATCCTGCTTTCTTAGGTGATGCAATTGTGTGTATGAGTGTTCTGCACAATGCATGCTCACGATGATCTATTAACAGTGTGCGTAATTACCCTGGCGGGCAATGCAAAAAAGCTTGACTTTAAAGGCTTCCTCCAAGAATTTGTCTCGTTCACACAACCTGCATGGCCAGTGGGAAACGGCAACAAAGATGAATTGACTTTTCACAATATATAACAATCAACATCTTCCCTGTAGATGTTTTCCCTCATGGCTGGAGGAAACAGATTTCACAGCGTAATTAAAACTCATAAATGAGTGTCGCTGGGCGTGAGCGGCGGTCTGGGATCCACGGCCGGTAGCGTGACCCTCGGCCTTTGACTGCTCTGCGTGTTGTGAAACAGAGGAACTGTGCTGTCACTTGCATTCATTTTTCCAGCGTTCTCAGTGTCTCGAGGGTCTCCGACGGGTGGACATGTTAATATTGTGTCACAAAAGAGAAGGAAGGGATGAGAGATGCCAGCAAATTTCAAGCATCTTTCTGTCACCAGCTATTTTACTCCCTCCTCGCAGTGTATTTGCATGTATCATGTGTGATGCATGGGTGTGTCTTTTCCAAAGGTCCTCTGTGTTTATACACCATTGGCTTGTCCCTTGCATTTTAAAGACAACATAAAAATCAAAATGTTTACTTATGCACATTCCTGGTCTTGTTGATTCACTTGCCATGGTCCATGACGTGTACAGAATTCAAATTGCGCTTAACTGGAGAGTCATACGCCAGCCGAGCAGTGAGAACCGCATGTTGTTGTATAGAGACCACTTTATTTCCCACGTTATCAACACATAACCATATATATTCTAAATTAGCATAGCAAAACATTAATCACTACTAAATTAATCTTGCACAATAAAATATTAACACTTAATTTTAGTATTTACTCTCCCTTTCAGTGTCATGGCAAAGCATGGGAAATAGAAATCCCAGCCCAGTTTCAGTTAAATTTGTCTCTAAATTAAAATAAACAAACTCATAAAACTCAAAACACTGAACAATTGAATTGCTTTAATACTCATAAAAGTTATTTTGATTGATCTAGTTTGTTGAATTCAAGTTTACCCTACTCAAACCAAGTAATTATTTCGAGCATTTGGGTTCACATGGAGGCAAAATTAGATTTCATGTTGATTTTTTTATCAGAGTGAAATTATTTCTTGAATAAGAAATAACGGGAATGATAAATTATTTTTAATTTATGACAAACACTCCAATATTTTATCAAAATAAGAATGGCCAGTTCTCATTTCAGGGTGACTTTAACAGGTCAGATGTCCTGATTTTATAAGAACATGTTTTGTTTTTTTAAAGAAAAAAATGATTTCAAATAATAAAGTTCCTTTATTCCTTTATCCAAGTTCCTGACACATAAATAAAAAGAATTTAAGAAACTATTAAATAGGCTACCCCCAAAAAACCTGCCTAGACTTGACCAAAGATTGACATAAATACAGCTATGTCCTTGGAAGGTCTCCTATAGGCCTACCTACTCTTCTCTCTCGATCCGTGCGGTGTGATGTGCCGTGTAAATCTGCGGATTACCGGAGACAGAAAGAGATACGGAGCAATCACAAACATGCGGCCGCCGCAGCTGATATGTGCCTCTTGTGGCGTCAGGCCTGCGTTTCTCCAAACTGTCACACAGTCGTCCCGCGTCCCGTCCCGAGACACGATCTGCCCGATGCCTCCTGACAGGCAGCACGTCTGCTCCCGCTGCCCATCTGACTGCGCCCGATCCTGCTGTACGTTTACATCTACAGCGGCTGCACTTACAGGTTATGAGAGGTAGCAGTGCAGACAGTTACGCACGGGACACGCGGCTAAGACAAATCAGTATAACGGGAGGGAAAGAGAGAGAGAGTGGTAGTGGGAGATCGGTTCCCCCCACAATATATTTCTAACTAATGTGACCCCGTATTGTGTAGTACCACAATTGGCATGGGAAAACTCCCACAGGCTACGGATTGTTCCCGGGAGTGGGGATCGCTGTCCTGCGTGCTGGCTCATACATACAGGATGTGGCAGCTCCGGGCATTGCGCTGCCCTGGCGGCGTGCGTTCATGAGAACGCTACGGGCTAAAACTGTCTGACGCACCGCGACGCGCAAACAAAAGCAGAGGGCAGGGAAAACAACAGAATTAGTCTTACCTTGCTCCTCATGTGCACCTAATAGTCTATGATCGTTTGTATATGTGCTCATTATGCGTATTTAGGCCAGCTGTTTTTATTTTATTAATACAATTTAATTTGTTTGTTTCCATAAATGTATTTTTACATAGTTAAAGAAATAAGAAAACAACAACAACAAAAAAAAAACAACAACAATAACAAATATAAATAGCATATGTGTCATCTTATGGCCGTTTTTTTTTTTTTTTTTTTACAGACAGGGCTTAGATTAAAGGGCCTTTTCCAATTAATTTAAGTGGCTTTTATAAACATGCCTTAGAAAAAAAAAAAGAAAAAAAAAAAAACATTAGGCTACTGGTGTGCATCTTGAGACAAAACAGTGGAACTGACATAGACTACAGTCAATCCAAAAATTATTCAGACACCATATAACTTTTTTTCTCTTTTTTTTTACTAGTGGGTGCAGGACAATTTAGTTCATTTCAGTGAGGATAGAACAATGAAGTAAACTGAGACATTATACCCAACAATTCTACCAGTAAAATGTATACACATTTGGGACCAAAATTTATTCAGACACTTTGACCTGACCATGTTTTGCCTTAGTGTTTTTTCTTTAATTGCTAATGCAACCTTTTTACACCACAGGCAAACAAAATTAAGCATTACTTGGTAATTGGTTGACCCAAATTGGTATTATCTAATTTAAGAGATGACAGCTATCCAACCTAATTCATTTGTGAGACAGTCTAACAGAAGGATGGCCAAAACAGTGAAATATAACTGATTTGATAACTCTGAGTTCTTGTAGTACCATTTTCTAAACTATAGCGAATAAACTCTGATAATGTTCGAAATGTTGAAGGTGTCTGAATAAATTTAGGTTTTACTGTATTTTAGTGCAAGTTGCTTTTAGTTAAAACAGCTCAAACATGCATTTTAGTCTAGGCTTAAGCCTTGTCTGTGAAACCGGTGGTAGGCCTATGTCTGCAATTTAGGGCAAATAGCCTAGCTAATTATGATTGGACTGTGGATGCTGTCGCGTCTTCCTGAAACGGGACACAACATCACAGAAGGGCTTTTTTTGTTCCTGTTTAGGGTTTGTGAGTTAGGACTAGATTCTTGCGCATCATTTTAAACAGGAAGCCTTGTTTGCCTTCTCACTGTCTGTCCTCCTCAAAGGAAAAATAAGAGATCTCGACCAAGTAATTCAGGCAGCGATTTGACTGATGGGAGCAAGAGAGAGAGAGGCACGCAACACTTCCGCAGTCGCAGTCGCTTTCCATGATGTCACCCACACCTGGACCTTATAGAGTTAATAAGGCCAGTTTGATTGATAGCTGACATTTCATTATGGAGGAGTCATACAGTGATTGTGTAAATCCAAACAGACACGCAGCACGGAGGACGAGCAGGAGGATGATGCTGGGAAACAGACAGCCAAGTGAAGCAGAGGGAAACTCGCTGCAGGACTCGGGAAACTCGAAACCCTCGCTGTCATTTTGATTTAAATTTCCAAGATTTAGATGAGAAAAAATGAGTAAATACATATAGGATGCTATTATAAACTGTGCTGCAACCCTTTCATCTGCTGTACAGTTGTGTGTGAGCTGACCGATGCCAAGATCACAAGGATTTTTTCCCCCTCAATTCTCCATCAAGAAGATACTTACAGTATGATTGCATGAAAACAAACACGGGGAAATTGTTTATACAATACATCCATGCAGAATCTAAAAATGAGTCTGAATTCTGTGTCGGTGGGCTATTCCAGGGAAGTTCAGCATCTCTTTGATCTTATGATGGGTTTTGTTTCAGTGAATGCTCTCAAACAAAGTTACAAATCCTCACTGTGGTTGGAGCAATAAAAGAAGAAAGACTGACTGCATAATTTCCTGATTGAGTGGGTCCATTGCACATTATAACAAAGCATCAACAATTCAACAAAAATATTATAATCCTATCTCTCTTTTTTTGAATTGTTGACGCTTTGTTATATATGTGTATGTGTGTATATATATATATATATATATATATATATATATATATATATATATATATATATATATATATATATATGTGTGTGTATATATGCTCATCAAGCCTGCATTTATTTGATCAAAAATACAGAAGCAACAGTAATATTGTGAAATATTATTACAATATTTTTGGAACCTGTCATACTTCTTTTTTTTTTTTTTTTTCAGGATTCTTTGATGAATAATTTTTTTAAAAGGACAGCATTTATTCATTATAGAAATCGTTTCTAACAATATAAATCTTTATTACTTTTTAGCAATTTAACATACTTGTTGAATAAAAATGTCTTTTAAAAAAAGAATGAAAAAAAATAACGCAAACTTTTGAAAGGTATAGTTTATATTGTTACAAAAGATTTCTATTTTAAATAAATGTTGTTCCTTTTAAACTTTTTATTCATCAAAGAATCCTAAAAAAAAGCATTACAGCTTATAAAAAAATATTAAGCTGCTTAACTGTTTTCTGAAGGATCACGTGACACTGAATAGCCTACTGGAGTAATGGCTGATGAATATTCAGTTCTGTATCACGGAAATAAAAAAATATTTTAAAGTATTCAAATAGAAAACTATTAATTTAAATTGCAATATAATATTTCACAATATTACTGTTTTTAAATAAATGCAGGCTTGATGAGCATAAGAGACTTCTTCAAAAACACTAAAAATAGTAATGTTTCCAAACGTTTGACCAGTATAGACCTATATTAGACAAATATTTTAAGGCATCAACTTCCTCCAACAGGTACTAATTACGATAGACCTACTTTATTATCCTTTGTCATACACTGTCATACAATTACAAAATGTTGCTGTGTATAAATACGCAAATTCGTTTGTTACTCATTAAAGTTTGGTCATTTTTTGGAGTAACTATAAGAGTTGGCTTTCCAAAACAACACTGAAACTACATTCACTAAGTAGATTGTTTGCTAAAAATAAATCAGACCATACAAATAAATTAATCAAATAAACTAAAGAGACTTGTCTTTTTTAAATATATTAATTTGGAAAATAGATTAGTGAGCTTTATAATTGTTATTATCAGTATTAATAATAAATAATAATAATAATTATATTTGTTTTTGCTTGATCAAAACATTTAAAAGGGCCATAAACGTACCTGGTTTTCTATTTCTATCTAGGCAACCATATGAAATCAAGCATTAGAATCAGCACATGGTCTCATCTGTCCATCATGACGTAAGAGGGGCGGGACTAGAGGATCTCCACCAATCAGCGAGCGTTTTATGTGTCAGATTGGTTTCCGGTGTAATCAAGATGGCGCTTCGGGAGCTGAGCTCGCTCGAGAGGTTTCTAGGATTAAAAAAGCCAAATAAATACAGCACGCAGGGAGGCAAAAAGGTGAATCAAGCGATGAACGTGATATACTTGGAGTTACGAGCCTGTATTATATTTAAAGATGCGTTTGTGTTGGGTAATATGACATATATTAGGGATCGATTGAATGAATGACTAGTGTAAATCAGAGGGAATAATATATTACAATACAAACCTATACGATTTCAGTATAGTTACCATTTTCCATTTATCATGATTTAGCAGCATTTTACATGAATATTTAATTGATTTCATAAGTTCATAAATAAATGTTAGTAGCCCAACTGACAGATCTGTGTTGTTGTGTGACATCTGGAGCTCCAAAGACAGACATGTACAAAATATTACTAATAACTTACGTATTTTAGATAACATGTTAGAGAGTCGTTGGCACATAAAATACCTTGGATGATTTACAAATTTACAAAAAAAATAAACAAAACAAAAACCAAAGACCAAAGACCACATGGCCATTTTAGCTAACTTGTATTGCAGCATGTGGATCTCCCAAAAGTACAAATTACTTTAGACAAATTTAACAAAAGTAATGAGCACTTTTAGACCCACCAGGTGTATTTGAGGCTCATATAAATTTGTCATGTAAGTTATTTCCAAAGAGAAAAGGTTCAGAGGTATCCCCCAAATTTTGATTTGAACTTAACTACAGACACTGAACACTAGCCTATTATTTGCATTTATACCATTAATAATGATGATAATAATAATAATAACAATACAAACATTGCAATGCAATACATAGTCCCATTAAAAAAAAAAAGAATGGATCAAAAAGTAGCATCAAAGTTATGTTCTAAAATAAAGATTTTTGTAACATTAACATATGTATTATATTGTTTCTTTGTTAGATTAGTTTGTTTATTTTTATGTAAAACTGCAACCATGGCTGCAAGCAACACTTTTAAAATGACAGGTTGAATACTGGGACTGGTAACTGTGTGTTCGGTCAACACTGTAAAACTTCATATAAAGTAATGAATGACTCTCTTCGTCAGCTTCAAAACCATGTGCAAACATCATTATTTGTTCATTAGCATGAATTTTATGAAACAGCAAAACCCTTGATTTGGCTAATTTCTTGACCGCTGAAGTTAAAAAAGTTTATGTATTAGGTTTTTAAATGTAATTAGCCTATGTATTAAATTCCATATTCGTTTTCTCCTGTGTTTTTTCTGTTCCTCTTATTTGATGAATAGATCCATGCTTGTTGATTGCTTCCATCTGGAAAGTAGATTTTTAATATTTATTCTATTATTTATCCAATTGTAGGTCCCTGTTCTCCAAAACAACAACGGACCGGCATTGATTGGTCTGGTCACCATAGCATCCCATCTGGTCCATGAGGCCAAGAGAGCTGAGCTGCTAGGAGACAGCGCTGAACAGAGAGCTGTGGTCCAGCAATGGATCGAACACAGAATAACACGACTAGACAACTGTTCTAAAGAAGAGGTCAAAGTTATATTGAAGGTAAGATGATGATGAGTAAGGATTAGGCTAAGTGGTTCCTGTATTTATAATTTAAAAAAAAGGGCCTGGTACACATTTTTTTTTTTTTTGTCTAACAATGGTTCAGACAATATAATGTGATTTAAATGTTTAAGATTTAATGTGAAAGAACTGTGAGAAATATTTTTTAAATAATATTTACACTTAAATGGTATTCCGCTAAATTTCTGCACACACAAAGTGAGGAAAAACTTAATAGTAACAAATGCAATATTAAATGCAGTGAAAAATGAAACAACCAACATTATTAGAATAGAAATCTGAGCATACTTTTAGAGCAACTCTTTTAAGTATATGAAAAAGAAACCGACAAAAGTTCAGAGAAGAATTGGTTGTATCTCTCTTGTTTTTGAATGTGCCTCTGGTGTGTGCGATTCTGAACTCTCATGGTGTTAACTAGTCAGTGTTTAATAGTTTACATGTTTTTAACAGTGAATTGTTCAGATCTGTTTTCTCTATATCAAATAAGTGTTAGAATTTGACAAAATGTAAATCATTTAATTTTACAGTATGATGCATTTTGCTGCCAAACGATGGCTTAATGTATATACATGTGCGGTAGAAAAGCTTATTTGAAAAATAAATATTTGATTTCAGTATTAATATTGGGAAGTCACAGTGTTAAAATATAATTTACGTATTAGCCTAACAATTTCCTAATTTGCTCTAATATTGAAATATTGAATATTTAGTTAAAATGTGACTAATCTAACAGTGAGAAATTAGGTCTTATTGCAAGTCGTCTTTTCCTTAAATTTTTTATCTTTTTTGATTCGTATAAGAGGTGTCCAGAATCCTGTATAGATTGCCATTATTATACATTCACCCGGTCCATTTTGGAAGACTTGCATCTACTTGCATTCTTTCACACTGGCAGTTTAGTTCGAAACGGGGCACGGTTTGCATGAAAAATTGGTAGTGTGAAAGCTGTGGTAAAGTGAAAGCGCACCGGGGTACAGAACCCGAGACTACCTGTATGGGATGGTTTGAATTCAGTTGCACTGGAACTGTGGTGCGATTCGCATAAATGTGAAAGCAACTTGGACTCAGCTGCGCACTTGTTCCTGCACATGCATTTTAGCTGATGTCATTAGACGACGTCAATAGTTCAGCAAAATGCATGTAAGGGATGACAGTGGTGATGATTTACCTTGGATACGAACCAGAGTGAGCATGCAGTGCTCTTTTGTCTCAATCTCTTTTGTGTTTATTTCTTATACTTGTCAAATGAGTTTAACAGACTGGTAATGTCAACAAATTCACTATATTATTTAGCAATTTTTGCAAAAATAGTTTATTTCTGAAGGAAAAATCAACATTTCTGCATTCTCTGGGAGAATTTAGGACTCTCCTGGCTTATTGTATCTCCAGCAGTGGAGAATACCCTCTCAGAAGGGGTATAATATGCTTAAACGCACATGTAAGATCCAGACAGGTGAAACAGAATATTTTTTAAAATCGGTTTGAATGATTGATTCATAAAGACTTCACTTGTTTCATTACTGGATGAATCAGCGTTTTTGTCTCTTGAATGAATGATTCAATGACAAATACATTTTTTAAAGCTGCAGTCCGTAATTTTTGGCTATTCCCTAGTGGTTAATAAACAGAGCTGCATGCGTCTTGCGAAAGAACATTGCAGTTGGCGCTACTTCTCTCTGTTTGTCTATGACGAGTCACACAGGCACTGGGCTACTCCGCAGCGGTGCTGACCCGACCAGTCTAAAGTAGTCTGAATATAAACGCTTATTATATAGGCTTACCCATAGTGATTCAGGATAAGATAAAAACACGGGTTGGAAAATGCATTCATGATTTTGTACATTTTGAACACAAAAAAAGTTACAGACTGCAGCTTTAACAGTCACACGATATACTCGTTATTTGAAGCGACTACTTTCAAAAGGTGATTTACTCTATTTTGGTTGCTATAGTAGTCATCAGTGTTTATACTCGAACAATAAACTTTTATCTCAGTACTTCTGTGATCACTTGAATATTTGTAACACAGAAATATTGATACTGTGTGGTTCACACAGACTGTGAAAGTGAAAAAGTTTTTTTCATTTAGGAATAAGATTGCGTGGGTGTTTGAATCGTGATCGAAATTTTTTTTAAAGATTAATCATGCAGCACTATCTTAGGGCCCTTTCACACCTACCTTGTTTGATCCGGATCAAAATTACAGGTGTGAAACTGAACAAACTGAACAAAGGTTTGGTTCGTTTCTAGTGTGAAAGCATTTTCTGTATGGTTCGGACTTTGACCATTTACAGGAAGTTCCGGTGGTTCCCGCGTAGCCTAAACAACTGAAGAAGAATATTTATGTGCAGATCTGTCAGTACTGCCCACAGCGTTTCTTCCGCGCACACACACACACACATATATTTGTCCTGCTGTCGACGATAAAATGTTCGCACAACGAGGACGTTCATTTGGCGAATTTGAACTAGCCTCGAGTATAGTTGGTGCTGCAGGGAGTAATGCCATAATAATAAAAGTATAGTGGCAAAGATATGCGTCTGTTCATTCATTCTTGTCAAAGTTACCCACCGAATTGACAACACGCTGACGTCAGACGCACGTCCGTTTACAAACCAATCAATGTCAAGATGCAGCCCATATAGATGATGACGACAGGACGCAAGTACGTCATGTAAAGTTCTTTAGTGCGCTCGCATAATTGCAATGTGAAACCAAACCAAAACTAACCAAATGTACACAATGTATCAAAACATGAACTTTGGTTCGGACCTTGGTGCGGACTTTCAGGTGTGAAAACACCCTTATACTCTCTCTCTCTGTATTGATATCTGACACCAGAACCGTTTTCAGAACTGAAACTTAGGAATTTCGCACGGTTTCCGGTATTTTTCAAAAAACACTACCGGTTCTGGTTAAGAACCGATTCTCTGTTCCCAACCCTACAAATGAATGGTTTGCAATCCGCTGTCTCCTCAAAAGAGTCTGTTTGCAGATAGCAGGATAATATGACACCGCATTCATGTGACAGCCGTTCAGTAAACCCAAGTGTCGTTTACTCTGCTGCGCATAATATCACCAAATGAATAAAAAACACTATATTGACATGCGTTCTGTTTTCTATCATCTGCTGTGTACGTTTGTGATGACACAAGATGACTGCAAATGCACCAGGGTTCGACAGAATCAAGTTGAGTGTGAAACCAGACCAACACTGCGGGGGGCACCAGGAACAATCACACTCTGACTCGGACAGCAGCAAACGCCCCCAGTGTAAATGCCCCCTTAAACATATTAAAATTATTAAAGCACCATCCTCTCATTTAATCTGAAGTGTGAGACCGAAGAAAATGCCACTCCAAATTCAGCATCTATGTGGTCACAAGGGTTTCTCGATAACAGAGGTGGAGTTTTGAATCAGACACATCGGCACTGCAGTCTGTCAGATGGGCTTTAATTGACACGCTGAGGGTAGCAGGGGTCACACGCTGTCCTGCGATCAGTTCAGAAGGGATTAAAGGTATAAAACGTCTGTCTGTGGACAGTGAGAGGCAGACTCGTTAACACAGGCACTCAGCGGGATGGACGCCTCTCGGCGGTAGCTGTCAGTGTGTGGCGCAGTGCTGTCCGAGCATGGGTCTAGAGCAGATCGCTGGTTAATAGTGGCAGTTTAAACAGTAATGAAGGGCTGATGTAATGCCCACGGCACGCCACTGTCTGACCAACTCACAGCACTCTGTAAGGCAGGATCACAACATTTAAAGCAGGAGAAACAGGAGTCCTGCAGCCTACAGGAATAGACACTAGAGTAACAACAAGACTCAAGGGAGAGTTTACAATGACCAGGATAAAGCTCATCCTTGATGGGTGGATTTGAAGATAAGAAAAACTGAATTGACTATAAAGGCCCTTTCACACTGGACGCGATTTTGACGAATAATTCGCGCGATGGGTTTATTTTTTGATCAGCTGTTTGTGTAATGAGTGCTTCCACACTGAACGCGAATGTGCTGCGGCGAAAAAACGATTTTTTTTTTTTTTCGCTTCAATGTCATTTGCGGCGACAGAATAGGCTTCAGCCAATCACACACTACAAGGACAACGATTTGAAAGACAATGTGTGGCGTAGCATTGCCAACCAACTCGGTTATCTTGACTGTGAGTATGTTGTGTGATAGTTTTAGTCGTTGTATAGTCCTGTGCTGTGTAGGCTAGCAGGCCAAACTACATTTGGGATAGAAAGCTAACACTATTATCGTCAAAGATAGAGACAGAGACCGTGTTTACTTTGAACACGTAACAAAATGTAGTGAGACTATTTAGGGCTGCTTTTAGTATACTATACATTCTTTGTGTGATATCTACAGTTTCTAGTCGAATGATTTTTAACTTACTTCGTGTGTTACATGTAATGTGTAGTTACATTACAAAACGCTCTGTGTTTAGTTGAAGATGCAAAAAAAAAACTGTGCACATTAGCATACTCCCCTTCAGACTCTCTGTTCTGTAAGATTGGGTGCACCCAAAACCTTCTTTTCTGTATTTTAAATAAAATGAAAAGCTCGTCTTCACTGGATGCTATGACTATGACTGGATGATGATGATGATGATGATGATGATGATGATGATGAAGTGTCCATGTTTTCTCAGCTGTCGGCGCGGAAGTTTTGGAACGTTGAAGCTCTCTGAACGCCACAGACGTCGCAAATTCGCGTCACGGCTGATGCGAATGGTTTTGATGCGAACTATTCGCACACGAACTATTCGCTTTTTCATTTCGCTTTTTCGTTACGCATCCTTAAGAGAGAGCTTTGAAGCCACAGTCTTCTAAACTCTGCAAAAAAAGAAGCATTCCTTTTCGGTATACTGTGTTTTAAAAAATAAATATGTAAAATCCAAATAAGATTTGCATATCTTTATTGATAAGGGATTGAACAATGTTTTTAATGCTTGTTGTTTTAATTGTTTTTAAAACAATTATTCCCAGATGCACCTGTGGAACAGTCCTTTAAGGGGTCATCGGATGCAAAATTCACTTTTTTATGGTGTTTGCATTTAAATGTGTATTTGCAGTGTGTGGACACAACCATACAATGGAAAAAAATCCATTTACTCCTTTCTTTTTAATCCTCAAAAAGCCTAAACACTCTCAATGTTGTTTTACACAACCATTGAGGAATTTTAACCAAAGTATGTTACAAACTTTACATGAAGACCCTAAAGAATCACACCAACTTGTGGAAAATGTGCATCCGATGACCCCTTTAAGACACTAACATTTTACAGGCGGTAGACAATTAAAGTCACAGTTCCAATAACTTAGGACATTAAAGAGACCTTTCTACTGACTCTGGAAAAACAGATGCCATGGGTCCCTGATAGGGTTGGGAACCTAGAACCAGTTCATGAGGCAAAATTCTAAAATTCCAAATTCCGTTTCTGAAAATGGTTCTGGTGCGGTTTGGGCAAAGCAGTGGGAGCGTACCCTTTAATAGTGATCTCTCACCTCATGAATATTCATTTTATTGCACACCGCTTCCTCGCGCTACTCCTATACGCTTTGCTTCCTACGCTTTTTATCTCCAGAGGCTTCCTAAAGCTCAGCGATTGTACACACTGTAAAGGTAATACAGGTAATGATGCCGTTTTAATGTAAACGATTTTACCAAATCAACTCGAGTGCGAGTCCGATGATGAAAAATTTTGAAGAACTAGTTATTGAGCCTCCATCGCAAGGACGACTCAAGCAGGACGTTTCTCAGTGATGCGCTACTCAATTTGACGTTCATCATGATGTTGCAACTGTAATTCCTCACCATCAGTATTAACAAGTGTATGTCCATCAACAAACCGATGTGTATATTTCTTGAGGTGCACATGTGGGAACTATCATTAAATCTATTATAATAGCGCATACGTTAGCCAAGCACTAATGTGAATGACCGTTGTAACATTAAAGTTTGTAAAACAAATCTTGCTCTATCCTTTAAGAATGACAGACAATCTACATTAATGGACACAGTTTTAGGTAATAGTGAGCCCACAGCTGATTAGCAGAAGTATTTCAGTAAGACATTAATAACGTCAGTTAGCCGGAGACATAAACCATATAAAACACTATCGGGAGAAAATATATAACTCAATAATTAATCATACTTACAGGTTGTGATTCTGAGGAGCAAGTTGGTCTAAATAAAGTGGGTACTGACCCATCTTTAATGGATACGCTTTTTGTAAATCCCATTTAGACCTCACAGAGATTTGAGAAGCAATCATCAGAAGGATAGACTGCTGTTGTATCGTTGTGATCATTTTAACCACTTACTCTTCACATCCTCATCCTTTGGAAGTGTTTACAAAGAGAATTTGCTTTTGCAGAGCAGAAAACAGCGTCTTCACGACATGTACACAACATCAGCTACAGTGTTTGAGGGCCAAAGTAGACGTTGTTCGTGGGCAGTCAATGAAGACCAGAGGCGGGCATTAGGCAAATGTGTTACCCAGTAACATTTAGCCGTAACAAAGTGGGATTCAAATGACTGTTTAGGCAGTTCAGAGT